>NC_047064.1:22566638-22888987 GCF_902459465.1 Asterias rubens | reverse complement strand
CCCTAACCCAACCCCAACCCCTACCCCAACCCCAACCCCAACCCCAACCCTAACCCCAACCCCAACCCTAACCCCAACCCCAACCCTAACCCCAACCCCAACCCTAACCCCAACCCCAACCCTAACCCCAACCCCAACCCTAACCCCAACCCCAACCCTAACCCCAACCCCTAACCCTAACCCCATTCTGACAGTCAACTCGTTCACACATGCAATCCTCAATGCTTTGGTTTTAAAAAACGACTGTTTTTTCAAATACAAAACAATGGCAATACATTCTTTGAGTAAGGTACACCCCAGAGCTTTAACTTTGTGTAATACACGTAAAAGAACCTTATTTCAATTGCTTCATTGGTACTTCTCTGACCCCCATTCTGAAACAACTACACTGGCTCCCTATCTCTCAACGAATCATCTTCAAGCTGATGCTCATTGTCCACAAAGCTCTAAATAGCAAAGCTCCCCACTATATTTCTGAACTGCTTCAAGTTTACACTCCATCAAGGAATCTTCGATCAAGTTCCATGCTTCTCCTCATTGAACCCAAGTCTCGACACTCATGGGGTGACAGGTCTTTTTCTTCAGCCGCGCCACGCATCTGGAACTCTCTACCACTTAATCTTCAATCATTTACATTCAAAACAGTTTTTATTGTATTTTCCCTCGTATACAAGTTAGGCCTGCTTTGTTTCCCTTTTAGCCCTACCGTTGATGGCGTTCGGAATTGGGCTAGGTTGGGTTGTGGGTAGTGGATGGTAACATTTGGTGCTATGGATTTCCGTGACCTCATGTTAACCTTAACATCCCGGTCAACCGGGAGTTTGATCCACTAAAAAAAAATAATAATAATCAGCATCTGGTAAAAATGACGCATTGTATTACATTGACTTTGTGATCAACCGGAATTGTTTCAAAATGAGGGCATATCAAAAGTTGAAGGGTCATCCAACTCGAGAACACAAAGCCAATGCAAAAAAAAAAAAAAAAAAGGAACAGTGTTTGCCTCATATTGGGCGTGATTGGATGTGGTCTATAGCTACAGACTGTGTTTTAGTGGTAAATGTGTCCCTGACAGCGTGCACAGGATGATCACTGTCTCCATTTAGAAAATCCGTTCATATTCCACCTTTCATCTTCATTTCTTTGGGATAGAGAGTAACATCTACACAAACTTCTCTTGTGGTGCCGAAATGTCCAATACAGTGCAAGTAGTTTCCCCCATGTTGGCTGAAAAAATTGCACCGTGCGACATGACCTTTATAGTTACACTTTTATCCCAATTTGGTATGAGCAGAGACTGATGCTTAACAGTCTTCTGCTCTTCAAAACTTAGCAAGTTACAAGTTACAAACTGTAGACGTGCCTTGGTAGTCTCACTAGTACACAATGTAAAAGATATATATCTTGTTGTGCTAAGCTACTTTTTGTTCTTAAGCAGCTATATGAAATTGGTCAATGGACAGTTGCTATCAATAATTATTGGCAAAGACTTGATCAAATTGGGATAAATTGTAATTGTGGATAGATCCAAATGGTAGCGACCATGATTTGGAAACGCTTAATACAATATTCAATCCGGACAATGTCGAGGTTATGTAATCGAAAGCCATCGACACAAATAATTGAGACAACCAAAACAATTTCATGTAACTTTTATCTATGACCTTTTATATATTATTTGCAACTACATTACACAAAGATGTATTTACAAACACGATTAATTTATGTACATTAACTTGTTTAATTAATACATTCAGTAATACAATATGTCAAAGTTGAGGTCACAATATACAGCACAGAATTAACAACCATCAACAGTGTTTATATTTTGTTTTAGAATATACGTTTGTTAAGACCAAACAAAAATATGCTGGTGTTTACGAAGTAGCTGTGCAAAATAAAAAAATAATTTCACCTCAATTTAATCCGCGTAAATTTTAACACCGTGTGTTACTTACAAGTCCTAAAAAGGCCCAAACCTGAGCTGCTGCAATCTTATGTCTGGTTCCTCGTCACCATCATGATCACTGTTTGATATATAATACAGGGGGACCGTACTATTTTTGATTTGACTCCCGCCACGGGTAACGTTCACTGTTTCAAATAGCATTTGAAAATTATATTATGCATTCAAGTATTGTACTAAGTGTGGTCCAATATTGATTTAGAAAAAATTGTAATTATTACCATCTAGAACTTTTCAGGAATAAATAATCACTGCAGTTGTTTTTACGAATAGTTTTACTTATACGTGTTCGAAGAAATAAAAAATAAAAGAACAAACAAACTACGACGGTACACATTTGTTAGTACTTTGCACAGACATCTCGAGGAATTCCTACAACCTCTTTATATTTGTTTCCGAAGTTGAAACGGATGGATTTCAGTTGTTATAATTACCAGATTCAGTATCATATTATTATCAAGTCAATATTTTACACAATATAATTTGGACAACGCCATCCTTGCCACTGACCGTCCCGAATGATACATTTTACAATTATTTCTACACACTCCAAACTGAACCTGTCAAGACTAATTTTGAATTGTCACAACGTTGTTTTGTCCGTCAGAAGACGACTGAAGTTTTGGAATCTTAGACTCAATGTTGGTTCCCAAAAAGGAAAATTTCCTTACATTTTGTAAAAAGGTCCCCAATGTCGTCAATAAGTCATTTTCTTTAAAATGGTTGCACACGACGTTGATGTGTGGTTGTAAGTGTTTCTGTCCGAATACATGTCCCTGTACAAACGTCGGGGTAATGTACAGGATCGGTAATGATGGAAACCAACAAATTGTTTATTCTAGTCTGCAACGCTCACTGATATGAAGTTAATACAAGTGACAGCAACAGCTGATCTCGGTTGTTAGTAAGGCAAATTTTAATACCGAAAACTGTACATGTTTGCTCATTATTTTCACCCTACTCACACAACGGAATAAAACCAACTGTTTACAGTTGTTATCATTCCATTGGTATGATTGATTAAAAAAAAACACGAACGCTGATATGTGATTATTTTGTCAGATGTATCAGTCCTTTTAAGAGATCCGTCTAATGGTGGTTATGATAAGTTTGCTCAAGTCTTCGTCATTCAAGTTTTGTCTGTCGTTAAATCCACGTTATGTTTTAAAATGTCTTGTCCGTCATGTCGTGTGTCCGTTTCCATACAATCGAAATTAGCAAGTTAACAACGTGTTAGATAACGAGCAACCCCTAAAACTTATACGGGACGATTAGCCCGGTTTTCAGGTCCCGGGGAAGTTGACCTTGTTTTCGGTCCGAGGTTTCGGACACTTTTTTTCCCGCAAACAAACAAAAAGCACCGTTGATTATCAACAATGGTTGAAGGGTTCACATTTCTGCCATGACTATCTTTTTGTGAAAACATTATCAATTTCTTTGTGTCTAGTTACACTTCAGCCTCTTCTATCGAGCATTAATTACCCAACTCATCTTCATATGTACTAGTTCCAGAGTGTACCGATAATGTTTTTTTATGTAGCTGTTCTAAAACTAATGTCAACGTCTTCGTCTGGTTGTCTGCGGGCTGTATTATTGGGGAATTAGAGCGGTTGATTTCGTCACTCGATTCGGAAATTATATTAGACAATTAAAGCATGCATGGGATAGGTTTTCAGTTACCAGAAATGGACATACAATGATAGTGGGAGTTCACAGTGATACTCTGTCTACAAGAGACAAATACATTGCGTCACTGTGACGTAGAAGCATGGGGAAAGGTTTACTCTGTAATTGGATGCCTGATAACATTGCTTGGCGGCCAGCCGGCTCCAAAGCTTCGTGATTTACCCATAATTATTATGTATTACGTAAGTGGGATGTTATACCCGGGAGTACCATTTTTATTCCCAGTATATTATTATTAATGGTTCATTTTAATCTGAATAAAAAACAACCAAAAGGTGGTCAACATTCAAATTTACAAAGTTTTTACAGAATTAAGAAAAATGGAATAACAATAAACAGGTAAGCCGTATAAGAATACGGCTTGGAACGAATATGAAACTGTATTGCTTGACAAGGTACCCCCGTATTGTTGAAACAACAGTTTGGTATTGAATTTCTTCCGAAAAAAAAAACTTCCCCCAGAAGTGACGTATTAAGCTACACTTCTTTTCTTTGTTAAGTATCCAACCATTCCCAAGTGCACAAATTTAATAACCTATAGTTGGCACAACTTTCAACATGAGAGCCGAACTGGGAATAGTAGTTGACACATTTTGATAAGGATATTTCAGTCTCTCATCCCATTAGGGATACTGTGAGTGCGTTATCTTGTTTGTTCAGTCAATAAATTGCTGAGGTCCTTCCAAGCTGCTGTAAAAATACCGACGTCTCTCACCAAATAAAAGCCTGGAAATGTTGTAATATAAATAGGCAACATTCGGAATTGTTCAAATTATTCATTTTTCGGTAGACTGAGTTAAGTTTGCAATGGCCATGGTTGGACGTATGTCAGGTATCCATGGAATGACGAATTATCAGCTGGTGAAAAATGCAACGCCTCCCGACGTCTGGAGTACATTAAAACACACACCGAACGGGCTCGTTAGTGTGACAAAAATCAAATCAAGTTTTCCAGGGCTTAACGCTATGTTTAACCACTCTAGCTTACAGCCGCAACGGGGAAATTTTAATAAACACTCGAGTTGCGCGACGGAGCTTTCATCTAAACACAACTTGACATTGTTAAACACCGTTATTTTGATTGCGGGTTGAAACGGCGTGCGTTGCACTGGCTGGTCACCAGTGAATTATTGTTAAACGCTATTGCATGCCAGACATAATTCTGTCAATTGGGTCAACCATCTGTCCCGTCACTCAAAAGATAGAATTGAAAATTAACGTTGGGGAAGGATGGGAGGCAGAGATGGTCAATATAAGGAACAAAAACCTACGGATAGACAAATCGACATATAAACCGAACTTCTCACTTAACAACAAACAACCAACCGACCCCAAAAAAAACACCACATCAAACCCAAAAAGAAAAACAACAGGAAACAAAAGAGAGACAGACAGACAGACAGACAAACAGACAGACAGACAGACAGACAGACAGACAGACAGACAGACAGACATACAGGCAGGCAGACAGACAGACAGACAGACAGACAGACAGACAGACAGACAGACAGACAAACAGAAATACTAACAAACAAACAAAAACATTAATGTTTTGGTACCAAATCAATAAAACTCGAACCACCCGTAATTTCAGTGACATGATACAGAAACAGAAAAGACACATTGATGATGCAACAGCACTGATGCAACTTAAACCATCTTGTAATTATGATTGGCATTAACTTCCAATGACCTTTATGGAGTATTTTATTCCGCATGTTCTACAAAATAAACAAGTTATACTGCGGAGAGAACCATAGAACAACTATGACCATAAGAGACAAGAAGCTGCCATTAAATACAGTTTTAGACATACATCGCCCGAAACCATCACGGGTGACTCAAAGCCTTTTATAGTTCAGATTGGTTTGCTTCATAAAGACCAAGTACGTCACGATGCCTGTCTGGTCCAGTCTTTCATAATGTCAGTTGTGTTTATAGAAAAAATAGTTGTGTAATTTTGTGCGTGTTTTTTTTGTTTTAATGATGGAACATCCACTTGGGTAATTTGACTCGAGATTTATTGGGTACTTATAGACTTTTAACAATGAACTAAGCTATACATAGTTATACTGATGTAGGTGGTCAATGAATAAGTTTAAGGTAATTACAAATGAATTAATTTCATGTTCGTGTAGGTACATCAATCTAGCCTAGTCAAGGAACATTGTAACTTAAAATAAATTGCTATTAACAAGGATGATCCAAGGGGTTAACAAGTAGACACGACTCATAACAAGAGGTTCCAATACATAGGTCTGCTTGCCACGCGACGTTTTTGCTTACAGTGTAAACTAGCATGTGTTTAGCAGTGAATTGCACCATACCCACCTCAAGCGTGGATTTGTAAATTTGTTTCGCTAACAGTCTCAGCAGAGCCATCAAGTTTAGGGCCTAGTGTCACGGAGGTTGACAATTTGTAAACGAAAGTGATTTCTAAAGGTGTCGAATATATTTGGAAACTTATTTTAAGTTATACCGGATTGGTATGGATGAAAAAACACCATTGTTTCACTTCAGTCAGAGAGCTATCAGTTCTTATTAGAAATATCTCACGCAACAACTAAATTGGGTTGTTACAACAATTAAGGGCATAGTGGCTACATGCTGAACATTGTGTAATGTTTTCTTCTTAGCCAACGAAATAAACGCAATTATGCAATGTGGATGATTACATTAAACATAAACAATGTCTGCGACTATTTCGTCTAATAAGGTTACCAGGGTCTGTGGATTTTTTTTTTTTTTTTTACATATTCATTTAATGTATGGGAAATATTCCAAATATAGGTCATGTCACTTAATCCTTTCAACTTCTCAATATCAGTGATACCGCATTGAAACAACACAACTTTATAAACAATAACCATCAATGATCACATTTAAAAAAAGCATGACAATTGTTGGAAGTGGGGTATAAAATAAGTAAACATTTCTTGTCTTGCCAAATAAAGCAAATGCATCATAAGTGGAGTGCGGTGACGATTCAATATATCTACTGTGTATACAATCAAGAGTACATGTACGGCCAAAACACATGCTCTCTAAATTGATATAATTGTTTAATAAATGTACACAATTTATGAAAATCTACATAAGTGTTAAGCTATTCCGTAACCACAATTTGTTTTTTAGCTATATAGTACCATATTTTATTGTTAACATTTAAGGCGTTGGCATGCCGAGAGGATTCACAATCAGTGATTATGTTTAGTGAAAGATGATTGCCAGCAGCATTAAACACAACCAAATCTTTGCCAACCAAAATACCTGCTGTGCTAATTTTAAATTATGTAAAAAAACACTTTATTTTTTTAACCGAGGTTGCCTCCCGTTATATACAATGATAAGACCGACAACAGGCAAAAGCAGTTACAACCATTTGTTATAATTATAGAGTAGCGGAAGTACTATGGTAAATCCGTTAAAACGGAAGGGCGACATACTACTGTTACGTCACTATATTAGGCCCCTGTGATTGGTGAGGTGAACCCCCGTCTTGTCTCGTCGGACAACGTGCGTTTACGTCAAGTGACGTAACTGTACCGTGACACATGACAACAACAACCGTTTATTGAGAGAGTTGCGACTTTTTACAATTTGGAAGTACGGGGTGCCAGATTAGTCTGCTTTTTTGGTTTGGTTGTTGCATTTTGTACCACAATGACCCAACTCTCTCAATACTCCAGCGCTGATGCAATGTCACGATTGTCACATCTTCCATTTACACCAATAAATTGCGCGTTGACCGTGCAGATTATGGTTTGCACGCAAAACATGCTCCGAACAAAAACTGACACCAGAGCATTTAACGAGAGCATTCGTAAATGACTGGAAAAAATATAGAGAGTTAACCAGTGAAGACAGTTTGATGATTTGAGCTAGGTTTGATACTAAACCTGTCAGATGACGTACATGGTACCATAGGCTCTTACGTGCCTAAAATACCCTGTAGACCTGACAGCAATGTAATGCAAGAGGTTCTGATAGCCGCTGGCAAGAAATATTCTTTATGGGTCATTCCGATTATTTCAGCTTGCATTCACGGTGTAGAACCAGATCATCATTGCATAAAAACAATATTCCCGTAACGTGATTATCAATGCGTATACAAATTCCATCTCATAAGAGATCAATTATGGCTAAGGAACTCGTGGCTTTGAACATACTTATCGAATGATAAACAAAAATCTTTTTATTTTACCTGTAAAAATCCTTCAAGTTAGCTCACTAAATATTTTTGGATTACAAAAATCTGTTTTAAAATTGAATAACAACTTGTGTTTGGATTACCAAAACCTGTTTAAATACACATTACATGTGTTTGGATTAACAACGGGGCATTTAACTACGGTCTGCCAAATGTAGCAGGATACATAGGGTGTTTATCTGTAGATTATCGAAAGCTGGTTTGGTGACTACCAAGAATACCTCTTAAATTAAAAGTAGGATACTCGGCTTATCAATTTGTTATTGGTTTAACGGATGAACGAGACTAAGTGACGTCACAGCAGCGTCACAAACCTTTTCCAGCCATTACAGTGGGCAGCGATTTCCCCGACTCACTTATAAACATCGCTAGTCATCACACAATGACTGTTTTTCAGTAAAAGTTGTCATTGAACTGGCTTAGTATACTTGGTCTTTACTAAAGATTTAACCACACTGACAAATCGTTATTAGTATAGGCGTTTGAACTCGCTAGACGGCTGTATGGTGACATGGATCACGAGCGCAGGACAGTTAAGTAAACAAAAGTACACAACATGACTGATGTTAAGTCACGTCACTGACATGTACATGATTTACTGTTAACGACTACATATGACTTTAATAAAGGACAGTCCAAATGCAAGGATATAACACGGTCTTGCAAGTTTAAGCACTTTACGTAAAATCTCTTGCAAGCGGTTTTGTTTGTTATACAGAGGGAAGTTGACATCGTGTCAAAGTCAGACAGGAACTGCAACGGTGGGGGGGGGGGGAGGTTGATTAGACAAGAGAAAGTAGCTCAATATTGCCCATCATGCGTTCTGCGTGTGCATAGCTGTGCGTTTTCCACGTTCACCGTCTGTGCTTTACCCATAAACGGTGGGGTGACGACGTCAATGAGAAGTTGTTTGGGAAAAAACATAATCGAGTTAGAAAGGAGTGTGCTGTTTCCACCTACAAAGGAACGGGTTTGGGTAAAAGCTTTGCATGTGCGCAAAAATGTTATTGACAAAATGTAAATAACCGCGAAACTTGAAAATAAACAAATCTCATTTCGGGGGGATGTGGGAGCCTACCAGGGGATGTTTGTTAGCGTTATGTATCTATTATTTAGATTTTTATGCGACCACTCCGAATGATATGGTACATCATAGTCCTTTAATTTAACAATAAAACAAGGAGCAGCCTTTGGAAATCGAAGCACCACTTCATTCAAATCAAGTGAGTCGGCTTTCTAAGTGTAATGTATTTACATTATCAAAAAAAAGCTTGTATCAAAGTTTTAAGAGTCTTACAAAAATACGATCTCTGCTTTTGCGTCATAGAGGCCTGGGCTAAGGTTATGACAGCGCTGGACAATGCTAATGGTTAATTAATTCTCTGCAAAGTCTGTAATGACACCAACAAGCGCCATAATGTGAGCAGCATTTGCGGATCTACTGCGTCAACACTGATACACAGTGAGAAACAACCCTCCTTCAAATACAAAGTACACTAAATTTATAATTAAGTTTGTTTAGTCAGAAACGCAAGCCTTACGCCAACTTCTGCTGATGACGTAAGAGTGTAAACTTACTGTCACATGAAACATCCACATTATTAATCTAGGTCTATGCTCGTAAATGGCCTGGAAGCCAATATGTCAAACGTTACGTCCCGGGGGACGGATTTGTCACGTTAGCAGGACGTTAATGATGACGTATAATGGTCGGTAGCGTCAAAACGTGAGTTTCACTTGGTTTCAGCCCACATGCTGGCGGTGTATTTGGTCGTCTTGCGGTTGCAACTCGACTGTTCGTGGTTGGCCTCCCCTCGCTTTGGTAGACAGCAAAGAAACGTGTCGTGGAACGCCTGACGATACCTGTCACTCATGATATTGTATATGATTGGATTGACAGAACAGTTTGTGTACAACATGATGCGACCTACGTTCACCAGCACCCACTGCGAGTTGGGCGGTAGACTAAATTCGTAAATCGAAAACAGGTTCAAAATACGAAACGGTGTCATGCAAATGACGAACAGCGTTATCGTCACAATTAGCATGCGCACAACCTGCTTCTTCATACGTGTAGATGAGCTACTGCCAGAACCTCGGATCATAGTGGACTTTGCCAATTTCTGTAGCTGTAACACAATTAACGAATACATCACCATTGTGATTGGAATCACCATCAGCAACAAGATCTGATCCAATGTCAGTGATTTCTGAAAAACTTTGCACGTGTCAGAAGTCCTTGGGTAGCAGAAGTTACAAACATACATAGAGTCCGGGTAGTCTTCCTTCGGGGCGCTAATTAGCCAAACGATGGGTGTTTTAATAGCAGCGGAGAAACAGAGGGCGGGGATTTTGTACCCGAGGGCGAAGAGCCAGACTAACGCACAGAGAAGCACAGCACGTGGTTTGGTGCTCAGCTCCTTGAATTTGTGGGGCCAGCAAATTGCGACGTACCGCTCAAAAGTTACCAAGATGACGGTAAAGCAAGAAGCTATGATACTTGACTCCGTCAAGTATATTGACATCTTGCAGTAGCCCGTCTGTAGAACGCGGTAGTCTGCTATGATGGGTGACGTCACGTACATGACCCAGAACTGTGGCACTGATAGCACCAGGAAAGTCAGGTCAGCGATAGCAAGACTTACCAGGTAGTGGTTGGTGACCGTCCGCATCGATCTCACACGGATAAACACAGCTATGACAGCAAAGTTTCCCATGACACCGATTGAGAAAATTAACGGCATAGCTACAGTTACCAGCATAGTATCGACTGTTGTGTACAAAAACGTATGAAGGTTCTCATCCGTGACGTTGAGTGGCGAGTCGGTTGGATCTAGTGTGGCCCCATCCTCTATAAGGTCTACTACCGAACCACCGAAGGTACTGTTGTTGATTGAAGTGACTTGGTCATCAAGTAAACTAAACCCTTCAGTCCCCGTCATCTTGTCCGGTAATAGTCAAGGAGCAGGATGATCTGTAAAACAAGAATTCGAAAAAAAAAATTTAAAACATAAAACACGGCATGTTCAAAACACTTTAGAGACATTAATTTTCAACCTCGCTACCATTGGCAGCAGGCCGTATCACCCGCTAGCTCTGCGTAAGTCTCTAACCCCTGGGAGGGAAACTACGATCCGTGTCTTTGATTGGCTATCGTATACGCGCAAGATTTGAAACGCCGTGCTTCTTCAAAAAGCTCGATATGCCGAAACGCGTGCGTATAAAGGTGTACGTATTCACTTTTTGTCACGCAACACTGCGCCAAGGCAAGTTTACGACTTGTATTACACACAGCGCATCCAACGTGTGCGCAACTAACGCCCAACACAGAACGGATCAACCACAGGACTAATCGTAGTATCCAATACATTTTGTTATAACACCCCTTACCAATATTCTGCCTTTTCATTGGTTTAGAGCGCGTCACATGATATGTCTTAGTTTTACAAGATACGGCCGTGTGATAGTACATCGGTTTGCCGTGTAATAGTGCGTTCGATTTGCCGTGTGCTAGTCAAAAGACTATTACACGGCGTGCAGTACCCAGACGTCCGTTGCGTCTACGAGGATGATAAATTAGTAGTCTGTAACCATTTCAGATTACATGACACTACAAGCAGCTCAGTAAAAATTTTCGCAATCTGTATTCGCGTCGTCCGTGGATTGTAGCATTCAGGTCTGTAACTTAATAGTACAGTATTTAGAAATGTTTGGGGTGTTATAAAACAAATATTGACTGCTTTTACTAGTGCAATGGTTAACACTATGACTCCCTCTGTGATCCGCGGAGCGTTATATTTTCCCTCGGTTTCGCCTCGGGAAAATAGAACGCTCCGCGGATCACCTCGGGAGTCATAGTTTTAACCATAGCACTCAAAGCAGTCAATATTTGTATAACATTTTTAAGTCACACTTCCAGGGGTTATGATCGAGCAAGGCATGCTGGGAAAAAAATGGCGCGGCGAGATCGATCACCCCTTGGAAACGAGGTTGAGTAATTCTATACGACACAGGCGAGCCAGGGGCCTTTCTCAAACCACGGCTTGGGCTCCGGCTCAGGCTTAAGCTCCGCGTGCTGTGTACGCAGCTTGCTTTTAATCTGCATTTTGGAGCAGCGCGTATTGCAGGGATATCAGCACGCTGAGCCTGAGCCGGAGCCCAAGCCGTGGTTTGAGAAAGACCCCTGACAACAGACCTTATGAATTAACGTCATCCAGCCGCCATCTTAGAGGAAAAACGGTGACGAAACAATCGAGACGCACGGATGTGAACGCGTGGCGCACAGTATTGGCCAATGAATAACCTCCTTTTGACCTCTAGGTGAGGGTGCTCTACTGAAATGACGTCATGTGCATATAAGGTCTATGGGGGACTTTTGGGACTTAGGTGGCAGCAGAATTACCAGGTAAAATCCATTGTCCTCGGCAATGTGCGCAAGCTCAAAACTACGTAAGCAAATGGCAATTTACCTGGTAAGTCTGCTGCCACCTAACGTTTCAAAGTCTCAAATTGCATTGATTTGAAGCTCAACATGCACTGGAGTCATGCTCTGGTGTTTTTTATCAGCAGTGTGTGAGTCCGAGTCCTGATCGTGACATGTGCGTCACACTGAGCAAGATACGTTTTATCCTTCGGGTTGGACATCTAGGTGGTACACGTAGTAAACAAATCTAGAACACGGCATAGTGTGCCCAGTCATAAAGCTTATTTATTTATAAGGTAAGTAGAGCCAATTAAATGTGCCCAGCTGGACTGTTCGTTTGCTAATGTAGTTCAAACAATAACTACGAAACCCTTCAAATAATTCATTTGCGTCTGTTCAGTAATATTCACTTATGAAGCAGCACTTGTCAGGAAGGAAGAACAAAGTAAATGCTAAACTCCTCATAATTATAAACATCGAGTCATAATAGGGAAGATAATTATACGTTTGGTAAGCACTCTTAGAAATTAATGACAAGACAAACTTTTAGTTTGATGGCCTATATATAAACAGCAGCTTTTGAATATTATACCGGTTATCAGTAATGCTTTGTTTCAGATTAGGTAAACCGTTTACCACCTTGAAAATAAACTGTGACATGTTTGTTTGATGGCCTATATAAACAGCAGCTTTTGAATATTATATCGGTTATCAGTAATGCTTTGTTTCAGATTGGGTAAACCGTTTACCACCATGAAAATAAACTGTGACATGTTAGTTTGATGGCCTATATAAACAGCAGCTTTTGAATATTATATCGGTTATCAGTAATGCTTTGTTTCAGATTGGGTAAACCGTTACCACCTTGAATATAAATATTGACATGTTAGTTTGATGGCCTATATAAACAGCAGCTTTTGAATATTATATCGGTTATCAGTAATGCTTTGTTTCAGATTGGGTAAACCGTTTACCACCTTGAATATAAATAGTGACATGTTAGTTTTAATGTATACATCTAGAAATAAATAGTCGAACGGTTCAGAAAACCGAAGGTATGCTTTGACTTTGACTGTCGTGGTAAACAAGTCCGTACATTCGTTTCTTTATCTGAGACAATCTTTTTTGTAATTATTTTCTCTTCCGACCCAAAAAGCTCAACCCAAATATTTAACAAATTGAAAAGTTGACACAATGGAAAGCAGGTAAATATGACGAAGACGTGAACTTCCGTCGTAATGGAAGACGAAAGCATCCTTGGCTAGACAAAGTGTCTAGCCTGGATAAACGTTCAAACAATAAAATAAAACTTGAGTACGCGAGACCCGAGTGGCGAGACCGCACATTCGATAACAAAGAAACATTACGTTAGACGAAGTAACGAAAGGGCGCCGCCGAGCTTTAAAGGAAAATCATAACGCGTTTTTGCCACAGCACTTTTATGTTGTATTTATCTTTTACAATGTTAACACACATCGGTTGATGGGTAAAAACCCAAATTAATATATTTCTCATCCCCCACATGCATAATTAACATCTAATATCGCTCCATTAGCGTTTAATTCAGTTTACTTGCAGCGATGTCATGCAAAAAATAATATGTAATCGGTTGTTCGTTATTTTATCGTGACCCAGATCGACCTGATAATTCTACCGATTTGTCAGTTTATGACAAATCACATAAAGTGCTAACACTGCCAGCAAATGTTTTGTGAGGCAAACACCATTCTGTAATGTTCCTTTAAGCCAGATGATGTTGGTAACTTGTAAAACCTACATGTCGGCTCCATGTCCACATTGATAACTTCGTTTTGACATGTCACAAAGATGACAGTTGATTACTTTTCTTTCTTGCCAAGCCACTCTTCAGATGGTTTGTTAAAGACAACACTGTTATTCTGTGATTAGTATTTCGGTGGCTCGACGTTCATGATTGGTAATTTTGGGATCAACAAAAGAAAAAGAAAAAGTAGGATTTGAAGTGTCATTGCATAATATGGTATTACCCCTACTCTACACTCTAGGGAGCACAACCCCAAGCTATTTGAGTTAGTACCAAGGAGTGAACCTAACGCATTTTGTCTCAGCCCTCTGAGGTTATCATTTATACGCATAAGTTTACAGAAGCGATGATCTAGCTACACGCCTTGCTCAATGAAACAATTGTCACGACCGGGAATAGAACCCAAACTTTGATGATTCAAACATCGGAATTTAAGTCATGATGCATTATACAATATTGTCGCCCACAATACACCACATCGATCCCCAACACAAACATAACATACTAAAGTCTTATTTAGACAACCTCTAAATATCTCATTTACTTATTTTTTAGAAAATCAACCGAAATACATATTGACTACTGAAAGTACCCTATAATTGAAAGGTAATTTTAATATTCGCAAAAGCAATGTAGTATCCCTTTAAAGCTGTCCCTTGCTTATAAAGTACATGGGCTCCGTATTCTATATGTGTCAATACTGGTGTACTGGTACCCCGAATACACAAACACACGAACCATCCCCAAAAGAAGAACTAATGCACAGCTCCCCGACCTGATAGTTTGAAATCCTAGACAGGGCCAGAGACAGAAAGAGCGCGAACGACAGACAACACGAAGCAATGTTCTGGTGTGCCTTATTGATGCAGACAACTTGCGCGCCATTCCCGTTTAGGGATTTATTCCTAACGGCTCAACGTGCTGGCAAAAATTTACTAAAAACTAAATAAACAGAGTAAGAGGCGACTGGTGAAATCTTAAGTAACGTTGTAATAAGTGACACAGGGAGTGGCATGACCAAGAATCTGTATTCTGGATTTGTGTAATCGTACATCAGAGTGAAAACAAAAATTGGTTGAGGGCACCATTCTATATGTGTCTTTCTGCATCCAGAAGTTTTCCGAAAACAAGAGCAGATGTTCGGTGCAGAAATAGTCACAAGCGTATTAGGATGTTTCAGGTGAAAAACGTGTTGTATTTAAGATAACTTTACTAATTCAAATTTAAGACGATAACCGTAGGCCTCACTAAAGAACACCTAAATTAATATGATGACTATCTGGTTAACATTATTCATTTCACACTTGGCTTTAACTTTAACAAACTATGGAGGTCAAATCATTGAATTATGCAAGCAGGCACACGCCACGCATACCTCTTGGCCAATGACAGGGCTTCATTTAAGTCAACTTAGTTATGCCTTCGTGGTTTCCAAAAGTGAATTCTATCTTTTCCTTTACCTGCTAAGGCACATCAGATGAGGACCCACTGCATTCAGTCATGCGTTCAAGAACTGTATTAGAATCTCAAGAGCGGAACATTTTTGTTTAAGGTTGGAAAATTATAGCTGCCAGGTCTTGGTGTATAGGCTCATGTGAAAGGAATTATTTGTGTACTGAGATAATTGCACCGATCTGACTTTCTTAGATAGTTTTCCTCATGCAGGAAGTACATAGATGCGGGAAGGTTCCACTCAGATAATAGCTTCCCGTATGTCAACAGTTTGATCGGCAGAGAAGAGGTTTTGGAAAACAATATCAAAGGCTGTTATCAAGACTGCTACAAATAACAGTGCGCCACACTTTTGAGAGGTTCAGCTTTGTGTAGGTCATGACTCATAATTATGACGTAAAGTATGTATGTTATTTTCACAGTGAAATTTTCTGTCAGTCCCTCAAACACTTAAACACTCTCAGATTATTATGTGGACTGTTCCATTCTAGGATATCAAGGACTGCGACTCACAGGGCAGTGCACCTTCGGGGAGAAAATAGTGAAACAAATAACATGTTCCATGACTAAAATGTTACCAGCACTCACTAAAAAGTAAAAATGGTTTTAAAACAAACCGGATCAGCAGAGTTCAAGAAAAATGAAGCCGGTGTCGCAGGGAATTCTGTCCAGTAGAGATTCGGTCCCCCATATGGGAAATTAACATTGATGGGAAATTAACATTGGCTGGAGTAGGATGACACAACACCGGCCCAGAATTGTCATCAGCTCGAGACACCCTCTGAAATGCTATCATCCAGAAGTCTGTAACCCAATATCCTATGTAAACCCACTTCAACACAGACGCTGGGCTGAGACTGAGAAAACGGCCGAGTCAGAATTGGTGGCTACGTCTAGATTTTCACATGCGTTGAAGGGTAGCACGCGTTCTTTGCCGCACCCTTTCAGCATTAGTCGCACCCGAAGTCTCGCGTGTAATCGAACAACTGGACTTAAAGTGTGGGAGTTTGTTTCCTGTATGTACTTATGTCCCAAAAATGGTCGAATACGGGCGAGAATTGCAATTGGATACAGCCTTCGGTTCAACATTTCAAACCTTCTGCATGCAACTGCATGCAACCCCAACAACTTCGAACTTGTAAACACCTTGCAAAATCGTTATTTGAAGACACCATCCATAAATGTTCCATCCTTAATTGTAACAATCATACAATGAAACTATTCCATATTCACCCCGCCCCTGGATTTGAAAACTTTTTAGTAACGGTGCGAAGGACAGCGCGTATAACTTCGCGTTATTATTTGGGTATCACTTCTGAAAGCGCCGGGCAGCCATTTCGTCAACAACGGGCCAAATGTTTCCAGGCAAATCGGCGTGTTGGGTTTACGTAGAAACAGACAAATCAAATTAAGTTTATGTACCCACATCCTCACCATGGTCCACCTTTTAATGCACGACAGACCGGTGGAGGGTATGAAATACTTAGGGTGCTAAAGAAAACCCTAGTGGAAATTCGGTGTGTTGCCCGACCACTAATTGTTTGATCAATAAAAAGCAATTAAGCGTCGATATTCAATTTAAGGTCTGCTGCGAGAGGGCATCCGGAACGTGGGCACTGACCATAAGGAGTTGCTAGCTACCCTGGTATGGCAATTTGGTACGCCTCGTTTGGGGTATGTGTCTCCTTATAAAAACAAATATGAAAATACCATGGCGACTCGACTGAAAGAAGAAGACAAGGGGTGGCTTAGTTGACAGTTGTTAGGGTATTGAATTAGTTAGGCACAGTGCGAGTAACATTGGATAGTATATACATCATTGAGAATAAGCTTCATCAATATGTTCTAGTCGAAGTCACCAGTGTTTGCGAGTCTTTAGTTGCAATGTCATCAGACAACTTATGTTTGTGTGTTAGCTTACGGAAGTGCCATTGTGGGGTCTTTTACAAAATCAAGTGAAATTATTTATTCAAATTGGACCCCGCAAGATAATTCTTTAGAAAAAGGGAACATTGGTACAGCAAAATCAGGACCCACAAACCGGAGTGTCACACACATCCACAAAGTCTGGTGACCTGGACGTCTTCTGTAAGGCTGGGAGCAAAGTTATAATCATGTTGCATGCATTTCAAACACCCTTTTTATGAACATTGGATACCGTTCTTTTTGCATAATACATCAAGGATTGATTTAACTGCTGCAGCTCAGAAACTGTACACGGCACGATAGTCTATGTAATGGAGCAGCATGTATCGTAAAGTTTTGTTGAGTTCGTGCTGGTAAATATTGACTCACAGAGTCCCTGCTGGTAGAATCCATGATTTATATTTGATTAATTCTTCTCCTTCGAACCCTGTCGATTGTTATTCAGAAAAACACTGCTCTTGCATCACAGTAAAAACAAATGACTACTGTCAGTATAAATCATACCACCACGTATACCAGGCTCTCCCGGTCATACGTTCAGTAATAATGACTCTGATTACTGTCAGTTATCATACCACCACGGAGATCCGGGCTCTCTCGGTCTGTATACGGTCAGTTATAATGACCCTGACTACTGTCAGTAATCATACCACCACGGAGATCCGGGCTCTCCCGGTGTGGCGGTTTCAACTTTCCGCTGTGTTCAGTTTTCCGAATGACCAAATACGGTAGCATTACGTCATGCGATGCCTGCGCACAGCAAGCGAAAGTGGTCCATTTTTAGTGCCGTATTGAGTCATCCGTTACCCTCCGGTAGCTGTCATGGCGGCGTCCACGAGTCGAGTACAACTAGCGGCAAACGCGTAGATCGTATGAGTTGTTTTTTGTTTTTGCAAGCAGAGTGTGACCTGCCTAAAGTTGTACCCATGAATACATGTAAAGATGGGGCAAGAGATTATGTGACTACACAGAAAAGAATCGGAATAAATTATAAACAATTTGGGGTCACTGCTGAGAGAACTACAGTACTCGCCAGGGTACACTCGCGGCGGTATCTGACAGGTCAACCGGAAAACTGAACACGCCGGAAAGCTAAAACCGTTCGAACAACGTGCTGATATGTCCGACTACGTCACCCGAAAAACTTAACACGGCGGAAGACTGAAACCGCCACACCGGTCTGTATACGGTCAGTTATAATGACCCTGACTACTGTCAGCAATCACCACCACGGAGATCCGGGCTCTCCCTTTCTGTATACGGTCAGTTATAATGACCCTGACTACTGTCAGTAATCACCACCACGGAGATCCGGACTCCCACGGCCTGTATACGTTTAGTAATAATGACCCTGACTACTGTCATTTATCATACCAAAACGGAGATCCGGGCTCTCCCGGTCATACGTTCAGTAACAATGACCCTGACTACTGTCAGTAATCACCATCACGGAGATCTGGGCTCTCCCGGTAGGTATACGGTCAGTAATAATGATCCTGACTACTGCCAGTAATTATGCCACCACGGAGATCCGGGCTCTCCCGGTCTGTATACGGTCAGTTATAATGACCCTGACTACTGTCAGTACTCATACCACCACGGAGATCCGGGCTCTGCCGGTCTGTATACGGTCAGTATGACCCTGACTACTGTCAGTAATCACCATCACGGAGATCCGGACTCCCAAGGCCTGCATACGTTCAGTTATAATGACCCTGACTACTGTCAGTTATCATACCAAAACGGAGATCCAGGCTCTCCTGGTCTGTATACGGTCAGTTATTATGACCCTGACTACTATCAGTAATCATACCACCACGGAGATCTGGGCTCTCCCGGTCTGTATACGCTCAGTAATAATGACCCTGACTACTGTCAGTTTTCATACCACCTCGGAGATCCGGGCTCTACCGGTCTGTATACGTTCAGTAATAATGACCCTGGCTACTGTCAGTAATCACCATCACGGAGATCTGGGCTCTCCCGGTAGGTATACGGTCAGTAATAATGATCCTGACTACTGCCAGTAATTATGCCACCACGGAGATCCGGGCTCTCCCGGTCTGTATACGGTCAGTTATAATGACCCTGACTACTGTCAGTAATCACCATCACGGAGATATGGGCTCTCCCGGTAGGTATACGGTCAGTAATAATGATCCTGACTACTGCCAGTAATTATGCCACCACGGAGATCCGGGCTCTACCGGTCTGTATACGTTCAGTAATAATGACCCTGACTACTGTCAGTAATCATACCACCACGGAGATCCGGGCTCTACCGGTCTGTATACGGTCAGTTAAATTGACCCTGACTACTGTCAGTAATCATACAACCACGGAGATCCGGGCTCTCCCATTATGTATACGGTCAGTTATAATGACCCTGACTACTGTCAGTAATCATACCACCACGGAGATCCGGGCTCTACCGGTCTGTATACGTTCAGTTATTGTGACCCTGACTACTGTCAGTAATCATACCAACACGGAGATCCGGGCTCTACCGGTAGGTATACGTTCAGTAAAAATGACCCTACGCTTATTTGGTACGAAGTGCAACAATTTTGGATAGTAAAATGCTATTTGACGGTTCACTTTTAAATGCTGCAAATTATTGAAATATTCAAATATGAAAAGCGTTACTCATGATTGTGTATTCAACTGCAGAGTATTCCTTATATTATGCGCGTGGACATCAACGGTCCAGATTTTCGACACTGTCTCAAAAAATGGTGCACATTGTGAAATGCACTTTCCATAGGTTAGGTTGATTGTATCTTTCTATAGGCCTACAACTATATGAGGATTGAAAAAAAACGATGGGTTCTAGGTACCAAACGTACAAAATCCCTTTAGTTAGGTAGAATGGACGTCGTCGGTCTGATAAGTGATAGTTATGAAAAGTACATTCATATAATATAACAAAAAAATAAAAATAAAAAATAAATGATGAAATAGTTTTGTGCACAAACGTAAATGGTGTCAGCAGCTTGCCTTCAGTCTACCTGCAGGTCACTAAATTTCCTTTCCTTTTATCTTCAAATTATGCATCGTTTTTCGTGCGTGACCTCTGTGAATGATTATAAAATAAGTCAAAAGGGCTTCTGGAATTCGGTAGTTTTTCGATCTTTTCTGAAAAGTATCAACCAAAATAATGTACCAGTAAATTGAAACCAAGAGCATCTGTCGTTATGTACGAAAAAATCGGTGCCACTCAAATTCCAAAAAGAGAAAACTGTACGTAAAAAAAATGCCTCAAAAGAAAGAAAACAAGTCACAAAAACACAACAAATTTTCCCGTTATGAATGTCAGCAACAGTCCCCAATTAGTATATATGGATAGATTATTTCATATTCTTCCCGAAAATGTTAAAAGCGAGACCGGATCGTAGCTAGTCCAGTAGCGATTTCCACCGTTAATCTAAAAACTCCCATTAGACAGCATGGTTTTCCTGCACGGTGATTGGCTGACGATGACATCATCGATTGACATGGCAGCATGCTGTTTTTCGTGGGTATTGCGCCCCGGCCACCAAGCCAGCGTTAGTCAATAACAAAAGAGCCCATCTACTGTGAGCTGACCCTCATTGCAGTGACTTGTCTGAATGGCAACTTGTCCCTACTTGACTTTAGTACACGAACAAGGCATCAATATAATCAATGGTACAAATCAGTGCCCCATAGCAACAAACGAAGATCAATGCTATAATGTCAGAGGTCGTCCAAATAACAGCCTCCTCGCTGACTTGATTTCTTCTCTTCGGAACATTAAATTCTGCATACCACTTAACTTGTGTATAGACCATTCCAAAATTTAGCACCCGAAGGCATAATACAAGTAATGACAAAACAAAACAAATCGTTCCTTTTCCCTAAAGATATGTTTTTTTCTGACATTTCGTGGTTCAAAGGGTTCTTATAGGCGCAATCGCTTCAACACACATCTTGACATTCCGAATCGATCAAAACTTCCTAACCTTGGTAATATATAAAAACGTATTGTGTTTTTAGTCGCATCGCCAACTGTGAAAAGCGAATTTAGTGTTCGTATTTTCTACAAGAACTCTAAATCTCTTGGTGACCTTTTCCGGCCCTTAAAAACGAAGAGTTTATTAATGATAATGGAGTGACTTTCTACATTGCTATTTAAACAAGATCCCACCGGTCAAACCACGGTTTCCGTATCACGTCTATTTTCGAAGTATTCACCATTCTGGATATATTATGTACACAGTAAGTGGATCCACTGGCTTGGACCTTTTCACACAATTAAAACAAATTGTGGGGGGATATTTCCTGTTGAAGCGTAAAAGTAAAAAGGGGGAAAAGAGAGGCGGGGTTGGTGAAGATGGCGCACTGCAAACCAAAGAACTCCGACGTTTTCTATTGAAACCTGAACACTGCATTCGTGTAACAGTAGAAGCCGCAGGGTTTCTGAAGTCAATATCAAAGGTTATTAATTTAGAATGATATTGAGGGGAAAAATCCATAAATGGTAAACGAAACACGGGCATGAATATCAATTGAGTCGGATATATTACACTCATTTCACTTAGACGTCTCCATTTTGACTATATGGGGCGACCTTAAAGCGATTGTTTTTCATCTAGCATTGGTTCTTAGAAAAATTTATTTTCTCGACCAAAGTTTTCATCTAGTTTTCAATAAACGCGAAAAACGCTCTACATCAAATTCGTTTGTGAAATATCACAATTTTACGTCAACAATTATTAATTGATGAATACGTAACGCACGTTCCTATACCCGATTTAAATAGCTACTTGAGCGAACGAGTTGGACAGGAATGCTTACTAAACCTTTTTTTTCTTTTTCTTTTTTTCAATGTAACATTGAGTTGATGACTTCTGAAATGTTCTTAATATTATACCCTGAAAGGAAATTATTACCCTACCTCGAGGTTTAGAAAAACAAGAAAGTGTTCTGCCGTTGGTGGCGTGCGAACAAATTACAAGACTTCGCTGGCGTGTATGGAATGTTGCTTTAATATGCTGCAACCAAGCGACTATATTATGCTACTCTCACACTTGGGCGAATATGAATATTTGAAACTCGCGATGAATTCGCCCAAAAGTTGCGATTTGATAGTGAATATGTTCTTGGTCGTCCCTAAACCCCTCCTTACCAATATCTCACGCATAATAAGCACGGTTTACCAAAATGGCTTACCAATGCTTACGAAAATCGATGGCAAATAACCGTCTTTACAACATTCGCTGAACTTTAGGAAGTGCTTCGTATTGCTGCTCTCACAGAGTGATGAACGTTCTTGCGAAGATGAATATTTGAATGCGATGAATTCGTCCAAATTGGCGGTTTGATAGTGAACATTTTCATCTCGATCTCACCCCTCGATCGTCCTATCCTTACAATATCTTATGAATATAATATTACAAATGCTTACCGACGCTTGCCAATGCCTTTACGAACGTTGCCAACGCTTACGCACGCTTCACCAACATTACCAATTCGACGGCGAATGACTAAATTGATCGATCTTCGTAAGGAGGTGGATAATGTCTTGTGAACGTACCGAATTTGTTACCAACGCTTACGAGGACACGGAGCTTGCGAAGTTTGAGCGATTGTTGAATTATATGTCCGAATGTAAGCACATTCGCTAGCATATTCTCCCTACTGTGAGCTCTCACAAATGATATAACATTAGTGATGACGTACTACTGCTTTCCGGAAAAAGATATTGACATGATATTTTAAAGAAATTGTTGAATCTCATGTTAACTCAACATTTCTGGTTGATAAAAGAAATGTTAAATGGATTTGAGCAAACGTATTCTTGATGCCGTTTTTGCTCGAGACGTCTTTACAAAACACTTTTTATTTGTTTTTTGCACATGACATGTGTTTCAAGTTAATCCTTTTCTAACGTAAATTATACGAGATTAGTTCAACCAAAACAAAAACTGCAAAATAAACAAGTTTAAACTCAACCACTTATGTGTTGCTACTGCCAAACTTACCCTTTTGGGGAAAATATAATGCATGACAAGCACAAAGCTTCTTCATAAGTTATGAAGATATAACATAAGAAAACTGTTTTCGTTTGTCATAATTTCCAAGCTTACATTAATTATTGCATTCTTTTAAGTCGTCTGGGAAGACACTCCATGGGGCTCACTCATAAACGAAGTCATATTAATGATTTATAAACTCGCTGTTGACCTCTAGTGGAGCATTAGATAAAGAGAGAGAACATGTTTTAAAGCAATACTCTATAAACAAAATTCACTTGAAAAGGGTACCAGAATAGAAAGTTCTTAATTTAAAACTTTAATTAGAATCATACTAGAAGGAGGACATGGGCAACAATTAACAGAGAGGTATCTCGATAGTAAACTGGATAAATGCGAATTGAATCGAAATGAATTGAATTGGGACACAGCGCTGCTTGTTGACTTTTTTTTACTCATTTTCATTGCGCAATCTCAGTTTTTCTCAGAATCGTTCAAAACAGATTTCGAAGCTGTGACACGTGTCCTTGTATATCGATTGTTATTAATCGTATTATTTAAATCCCATTACAATTATAACAGACAGTAATTATAATATGATTAAAAAACAAAATACTGCCAGCAATATTATGTTGACTAAGTCATCATCTAAAATCCCATTACAATTATAACAGACAGTAATTATAATATGATTAAAAAACAAAATAATGCCAGCAATATTATGTTGACTAAGTCATCATCTAAGCATCGTCCCGTGCCACTAAATCATGGGACTTAACAAAATTGCATTTCACAAAAATAACGAATCTTTTAAAAATTTTTGTTAAACATTTTGTTAGGCAGAGTGTGATTTGTTTTTACCCCGCGGCTAAACGTTCCATTATCTCGACCGTATTGGTGTGAACAGTTATAACCGCGGGCATGACCCGTTTGGTCCCGGGAGGTCCGCTTCCAAAATGGGCTACATTTTTATTTATATATACCTGCTAAAAAACTCACCTGTACACAGTTAAACGTTTATTTATGAAGTGTGGAATGCTTCGCTAATTATAATACTGTGTTGCCTTTATACGCTGACGCTGCTTGTCTCTTGGGCCAATTTGCCTCATCATCAGGGAGTTATACGTCTTAGGATCCCCTGATGTTGGCTCACTTTAGAGCTATTAGTTAACTTCTTCTCGCTTTTATCAAATGTAAAAAATAAATGGATTGAACGACAACCTTGCGGGGAAAACTGTTCTTGGAAGTGCCGGCGGTATATCGGTGTCCTGTGCTACACTCATGAGCGGTATATATAATATATCACTTATTGGTAATTATATAAATGCATGTTCCATGTACACTTCACTCCATCGTGTTACCACCAGGCGCTCATCTCAAGTGTCGAGTTGGTTCAGAGAAGATGCTGAGATTGGCTTAGATTTCATATGTGTGTCTTGAAATAGATTCTTTTGACCTTTTCGTCATTTTGTGTCAGCATTTTTTAAATCGTGAATTATTATAAAGGGGAAGTTTTTTTTCAACCGGTTTGGGTAGGAAGTTGCTGTTGGATCAATAATTAGCTAAATACTTTATAATACAAAATAACAAAAGTGATAACTTTCAATCAGACATCCAACTTTTTAAAATTAGGAGTACACCAATATTATCCATTATTTTGGGGGGATCCGAAGAATAAAATGTATAAATAAGTACAGTTGTTCCAAAACTACACTCGAACACGCGTAAGCATACGTTTGAGTCACAACGCACAAACAACATTTAAAGTGAAGGCACACGTTTGGTAGTTACTCAAAACAAACATTAACTTAAAAATAGACTTGGTAACGAGCTTTGGAGAGCTGTTGATTTCTCACTAAAATATTTAAAGACTTCTAGCGAGAAGTCCTTTGTTTCTATCTGAAAGCACACAAATTCGTTCAACAAGGGTGTTTTTTCTTTCATCGTTTTCTCGCAACTTCGATGACCAATTGAGCCCAACTTTCACAGGTTTGTTATTGTATGCATGTTGAGATAAACCATGTGAAAGGCATGGTCTTTGACACACCAAGAGTGTCCATCAGTGTCTCTAAGGGTCATTTATTAAGGCGGTCACATTGGGAAACCCAAGTGAGAAGACTGGTCTTAGACAATTACCGAACGTGTTCAGTGCATTTTAGCCCAACTAGTCAAACACAATTCTCACCACAACCAAACCATTTCTCCAACTAAACGTTACATTGCTATGTCCAATCTCACCATGTATGTACATATGAATAGAAATAGATTTCAATTGTGTAAAAAAAAAATCATTTTGTATGCCCTTATCCAGAGCTTTTCTGCGAGATTTGCAAAAAGCCCCGTTACGTAATCACTCTCAAAACGTCATAAGTAGATAAAGCCGCTTTGTTGCAGCGTGGATGTATAACAAAGCAAACTCCCACAAATGACGTCAGCGGCATTGTCCTTTGACGCCCGCTCTCAACGGCAGAAGTGATTTAGTTTTTCAAAAAACCTTTAGGTAGGGGCCTGTTTTTTTAATCGATAATTACGAAAAGTTCAGAAGTGTACACATATCAAAATTACATTAAAATGGTGAACAAGTGCATTATAAACAAGTAAAAATACCATTTCTGTTGAAAACATTCCGCTCAGGTAGCTGTTTAAAACCAGATTAGTTTTGGGGGACTCTCCTTTCGGCCGTTTGAAAAAGTACCTCTCTTTACAAAATTAAAAGTTGCTCTACAAACGTGTGAAGGACCATCTGTTTAACTTTAAAGGCATTCCAGCCTGAACAAAACAAGAAAGGTTGGACAATAAATGCTTCGTGTTTTCGGTTTTCATTTTACTTTCGCTCTACTCAATACAGCAATTTATTTTGTTAGTGTAACCTTTATACTACACGGAGGTTTTGAGCGGGTAAATTGATTACTGCATACTCCATTTGTTACATTAGTTGTATTTCAAACATGCCCTAACCCATTTCAAGCTGTATCACTTTGTACAACCTCGTACAAGACAATTCAATTAAGCAAGGCTCTAAAAGCTTATAATCGAGTCCACAATTGGACGTGAAGTTTATGAATTTCATAGCGGCTCAAATTTTATTCGAACTGGAAACCATCTATAAAAAGCTTTATTATACAACCCCAATGTTATTTCACTGTAATTGTTGTTATCGAATCATTCTAAGTAATGATACTTTGTAAAACATATCTCCCACCACCCATGTTTGTTGGGCTTGTTTATGAAGATTATTGGAATGAGGCGCTGCAAAATAATTGTCCTGTTTGTTAAGATTGACGCTTTTTTTCCTTCAAATTTAAGAAACGTTTGGGGTGTGTGGGGGGGGGGGGGTACCGCGTGTGTACACGGCTCAAGTCAAAGTCTCCATAAAAACAACACGACCAGCTTGCCCTCAACAAATTAAACATGTACCAAAACATAAACAATTTCACCGGACGCACAAGAAGTGAATCGAATGGGAAAAAAAAAAACGAAGCTTAAATATTAATTTTTTTTTTTTCTTAGACTGACGTTCAGTCTGACTTTGGAGAAGTACACCAATCCTCTGTTGACAGACCGCACTACACTGCCAATAACGAGGGTGTTAAAATTGACACCATGGGTATTGCTACATTATTGATACCGACACAACTAATATTCAAAATGTTCACTAGTGTGTTAAAATAACAGTAATTTCTGACGACACAATTGAATTCGTTTTATTTTAACATCTGATACTGTTATTTTTGTAATCTCTTGTATGGATATAAATAATGTGTGACAACACCCACGGTGTCAACATTAACACACAAGTTGTTGCAGTGTGTGGTTAGTGTACACATTCAAAACTGGGACCTTTATTACAACAGATGTAACAGTTGTAAATGGAAGCCAAAAATACAAACAAAAGCGGGAAATTAGGCGTTTGGGGGTTGGGGAGCAGCGGTAGATAGATTATTTGCAGACATCATCACCAAGCCATCATGTTGGCGCTAAGTCCATTGATTGTAACGCCAGTCCTACAAAATACATCTCCCCTGAACACATAAATACTCACTGTTATTTTTGTTGTATTGTAGCAATACCTTGAGAAGCTAAAAGGCCCATACAAAATTAAACATCTTGTTTGCAGCCATCTTTGACATTGTCTTTCCCGCATCCTTTGAAAATGAAAATTAGTCAGGCACAGAGGTCCTTATGTCTGCGATTGGATTGGTTTTATAGCTTGCAATATAACCTTTAAAATTATATGGGTTACGTTTTGAAAACGTAGGAAGGCTTTCCTATTACATTATGACAATACCCCCACCCCCACACATACACCTTTCCCTGGGTGGGGGGGGGGGGGGTCAGAAAATGGTTTGTTTTTAAGGTCTTATTATTTTGTTGTTAACACAACTGCCACAGAATGTCAAGGACTTCACTCAGAAGCTATACATCCCAACGACAATAGACAGCACAAATTGCGTAATTAGTCCCTAGTTCTTTGTGTAACACGGATCATGGAAGAAGAAAATAGCGTCTTCCTCCATGTATGGATGCAATTAAATGTATGCTAAAATTGTATGAAATTATACGCAAATTAGGCTTTGGCAATTGGCAATATTCATAAAAATCACCTATCATAGATGTCTTTCGTCTATTCTTGGTATGATAAATCTTTCAAAAAGTATTATTTTTTCCCAATAATTCACCAAACTACGGTGTAAACATAGTTTAATCTTCATGAGTGCCCCCTCCCGTTATAGACAATTATTTCATTTAAACAAAATGGATCTCAATATTAAACAATACTGCATTTATTCCCCACAATCATACGTATCATTCTAATTTGCACCTTTTTTCTCTATTTGATTTGATTTGAACATAATAATAGGGCTACAGCTTTATTTATGCACACAAACAGAATTAGCAATACATTAATAACTCACATTGAAGGAAGTCCACCGAAAAACATGTTGTTTTGCGTTGCATGGAAATGAAAACCAATGCATCTTATTTAGATGTGAAGCACAATCAATCCGTGGCTATGGTTGAAATCTTCAAAATGAAACTAGCTGGGTGTGATAAGTAGTCGTTCAAAATATCACGGAGCATGAGAAAACAATGAAGTCAAGAAACCCGACACCCTTCTCTGATACAATGGCAGGTGCAAGAATAGTCAGAATAGTCGCGTCCCTGAATGATTGCTATAAATGAAACACTGCTAGTATATTGAGCTATTTTATTCCGCTGTAAAGTGAAGCTATTTCGGGGAATTGAATTCAAATCATACTGGGGAGGGGGAGGGGGTGGAGCGGATCTGTCAGTCAATTTACTGCAATTTAGTACACATGAATAGGTCTAAGCCCCCCTGATGACTGACTGTCAATCATCGCATCAAATCTGAAGGACTGAATAAGAAGATTGTTTGTTGAGTAAATTAAGGTCCAGATATGTTCTTCTTCCATGATCCGTGTTACACAAAGAACTAGGGACTAATTACGCAATGTGTGCTGTCTATTGTCGTTGGGATGTATACCTTTTTAGGGTTTTAGGAGACATACGCCTTTTGGCGACAGTTATTTTTTTTTTTACTTTTATGCTCTCCTGGGCACCCCACTGTTGTTTTACTTTGTTTTCTTAGATATTTTTAATGTATGTACATGTGCTTGTAAGTGTTATTGTCCGAATAAATATTATTATTATTATAATATATTTGTTTCGTTTTTTTTTCTTTCTAGTGGGAGGGGAATTGGAATCTTAGCACTAAAGGGCATTGAGCACAAGGTTATTGCGGATAGCTTGTTCGCAAAAATGCCAAAAGTACAAAGATAAATCAGGCAACTACCAAATAATAACAACATTGCAATAAAAAGCAATTTAAAAAAAAAGCAACTACTAGTCAATGTTTAAGGTAGTTTTAAAGCTTAAAAAAAATGAGCCGATGTGCCATTCTTAATTTAATAAAGTTGTTGTAAATTTGAATGTTGTCGATTTGTTTACTATTTTTTTTAATGAAATAAACCATTCATAAATATCCAGCTTAAATATTAAACCTTCTACTATACATATTGACGTGCTGTAGAAAGCAATTGGTGCATCACATCTATTTAAGTATTAAGTTGATGCTGAATAAAAAAAATGCTTTTACCTAAAATATCGCTTCGCCACAAGAAAATACAACGAAGAAGAATAAAAAGAAGAACGAAAAAAGGGAGAACTCGATTGGTTTGTTCGAAGAAGAGCATGTATCAACGAGGGACACTGCCTTCATGACATGTCCATGGAGAAAATAATATACAAAAGATAGAATTCATTCGATCTGGACCAAGAGTCGAAGGCAAGACGAAGACAACAAACCCCACGGGATGAGGTTGAGAAAAACCTCTATTGAACCATGGAAAATATAAGTCGTCCCGGTGGGTTCTTCAAGCTCGCCCAGTGTCTTCACATGTAACTTCAAGATGCTATTATGACTGATACAGCCTCCCTCCCACGCCTCGCACACATCGTAAGGAAAATAGGCCGTCTTCTGTTTTGGATGCGAGAGCGTGCACTCTCAATATCTTGGGAGGATGATTTCTGATTTAAAAACATGGACACGAATCTGGAGATGAACAAGGCTGGAGATTGGGGCTGCAGATAATATAGATTGTTGCGTTTTTTTGGATTATAACAATCAAACTATAGACACATGACCCGGTCTGGCATGTATTTTATTTATTGTTTAGTCTTCCGCCATATAAAGGCAAACAACTTGGTTAGATGATGTGCATACCATGTTGGATCAAGCATTATATTTACCATGAATATTTGATAGCAGTTTTGGATCCGTGTTTTTCAGATACTTGAGAGGAACTGCCAATATTATTGTGACAGGGTCGTCAAGTCGAGAATTGGGAAACAGACAAGGAACTGTAGGGTATTGTTCCTATCACATCTCGTGACTTGTTCTAACCGTTTAACTGTGCCTCATCGCCTTAAAACAAACTTTTGATTCTGATCATGGTTTATCTTGTTATATCCCCGTCCATAGAAATCCTTTATTGTATTGTTCACGTGCCGGAATTTACTTAACCGAGCTATACTTGTAATCGTCTTCAGCTTTAGTACCCAGAGTAGTACGTTCGCGATAACGATTCTCCCACTTTGGATGTAAACTTAATCAACAAAACTTCCTTAATCTTGTAATTTTTAAAACATTCTTGTACTATCTTAATGTAAAGGAGTGAAAACTTTTTCGAGAGTGAAAGTCAATATTTTTTAGTGAGATTAAAACAAATTTCACTCTAAATCGAGCTCAAACAACCTGCTTTCACTCTTAAAAAAAAGAAGGGAAGAGTGGTATATCAGACAAAACATGTGTTTACTCATTTACATTAAGATAGTATAACGCTTATAATGGGATCAATCTGGGATCGCAAGCGTTCGATATAATATTGTCGTTCAATTAACAATTAGTCGTTTGCTGATTTAGATACTTAGCTAAACATTATGAACATAGCTTTTCATCGTTTTGACTTTTTAAATCCCAGTGGATGACATTCACTGGGATTTAAAAAGTCTGACATTCAGATCCGTGATCCATCTGGGAACTGATCACGCCGCGTCAAACTGAAGCCACATATTATATAGATAACACAACCATAGGATCAGTTCGAAGTTTACTGAAGCAACAATAACCCACGGGGGAAAAGCTGTGAAGTACTAATGAAGAAAAAGTCTGACAGTCCAAGTCACTAATTGTCTTTATTTTGAGATAAGGCATGGCCAGGAGACGATGTGGTTCGCGTCACGTTGCGTCGAGAGGACGTTACCAAGCAATGTAATTATTCCAACGTAATGAAGCGAAAACAATTGTTTCGGATGATATGACAGTAAAATAAAGGAGGCAAAAAAAATCATTTATTAATAATAAAATAATCTAATACGCTGTTTTTCCCGTTAGCAATTTGCGCGAAGACCTTTGGTTTGTTTTGGATCTATCATGCTTTATTATTGGATTCTGACTGACGGGATTTGTTGTGGTCAAGTTTAGTTAAAATAATAATAACAAGTCTCTCGTTATTATGTTACGTTATTATGTTAAGAGTTAACACTCGTATACTAATGTGTAGGCCAACTTGCTGATGAATGGTCATTAGTCGATCAAACGGATACGCGAAATGAACTTTTGGATTAATGTCATGAAAACATGCAATAAGTGATGCAATTAATGTAATAAAGCAAATGTTGTCCCTCAAGGAGGTGATGAAAGCTTTGTGTTTCTGTACGCTCACAGCCAACTCCCAGTCATCACCAGCCAAAGAAAATACCCGCTTAAAATGTACATCTCCCTCCAACAATTTTAAACATCCGCATCATCAACAGTCCAGCGTTTAACATACTTCTCGAAACGTCTTCAAACTTCTCGAAACATCGTTAGAGTAACGGTTCTTCTCAGAACCAACACTCCTGCCAGAGGGTTTCATACTTGATTGTACGCGTAAGTTGTTTCAATTTCGTTGCGCAGTTGTCATAACTGTAGTTTTTACTATCTGTTTTCAAACAAACTATTGTTCCACTACTCTCCGACGTCATATTGTGCTTTCGTGGTTTGGTTCTTCGCCAATTAATGATATTGGGCGCTTCCGTGAAATCTTTTTGAAACTTCCTTCTGGTGTAGATTGTCTTCCTTTATTTCGTTGTACAGGCTTTATTAACTTCACCTCCTCAACATCATGAAAACAAGTCTATTTTTCTTTTGAAACCTTCTTAATCTTGGTATAAGTTTCTTCTTATTAATAGTTTCGGTATTATTTTGATATTGGTATGCTGTTGACATAAACTCCGAGAGACGTTCGGATAAGATAATCTGTTTTCATCTTTTTTTGGTCAAGCAAGCTAAGTCCATCTCAAGCTCGTGGCATGCACAACATTTACCGCTCAGAGAAATAAGTACTCTGACTTTACCGACAGGTGCAGAAATGACAAGAGCTCCGACCGTAATAATAACATAGCCATCAATCATCTCTCAATGTTTCAACCGTATCCCTGATTGGGGTGATCTATTGTTCTGGTGTGACTTATTCAGGTCAGGGGTCAAGCTCACTAGCAAAGACATTTTGAAACATGCGTTTGACAGAGGTTCTGATTTGGAACGATCTCGGATAAATTTATGGACGGTAATTCGGATCGAGTCCGTCTTCATAAAGCATTGCCACCATGTGGTGTATGTATAGTTTGAGATCCTTGCGCCAGGTGAAATGAAATGTATATACACGTTTACTCCGGGTGTAATATATGACCCGGAACAGGAGTGGACACCAGAACACCATATAATAAGTATGAATCTAAATTATGGCTGTGCCATCATGATGGCAACGGAAATAACAGCGGGAATCTGCTGCGTGCGGCAATTACTTGTAACATGACAGGTATGCGGACGTGTGGGTATCCATTTCATGTTTACCCGGTATAGATCCCCAATATTCACCAGGCCGCAAATAAACCGTTCTGAGTTTGACAACTTCTTTCCGCGAGGAAGCGCTTATTTGCAACCCTTACTATTTGCTGAGTCTTTTGTTCACCTTTTTTTACTTTCAAAACTTGCGGTACATGTTCCACACATTAATGACAATTCGCAATAGACACCCATGTACAAGTGGATGTACCGGGACTGCAGACAAGTCAAGAACTCGATAAATATAAATCGACGGAACTAGGTAAGCGTAACTAAAGGTTTAATGAATGCCTATAAGCTGTACATTAATAATTAACTGATTGCCGCTTCCCAGGTTGTATCGTAATGTGGGTGTGATCCCTGGCCACACGGCAGTTAACGGTTGTATGGCTTCTGATTGGCACCCCCGAACAAAGATATTGACCAAAATAGGGACACCGCCAATATAGGGCTAGATAGCTCAGTTGGTAGAGCGCCGGCACGGTAATCCGGAGGTCGTTGGTTCGAATGCCACTCTAGTCCATTCTTTGTTCAACCCCAAAAATCATTTCAAAATTTACCCAGTCAGTTTCCCTTGTGGTTTATATTGATACTAACAATTAACATAACAATGGTAGTTTTACCTCTGTCTTGAGTTCAATTGTAATGCCAGAACAAACTCAGCTTAAAATACCACTAGGCATCAGTGGATGTACTAATATTTTTTTTGTAATAACAGTTTAAGGTCGTAATATGTACCGAACAAATCCTCAACAGTCCTCAATTAGTATAATGTGCAACACTTCCATTGCCTCGGTTTTGAATTACACCATGTTCCAAATTTAGTCAAACCTTAGTTAAAGAATAATTCAAAGTCAGACAATCCTGCCCGCACAAAACGTTTCGGCAGCCGTCGGTTTAAAGTCGTGATATCTTAAAGAGAAGCGTGGATTAAACGTCAACAAAAAACTAAGATTTTCAAAGCGAGTTTGCTAATCTCTGCGAATGCGAGGCGTCCACGCATTCAGCACGTGTCGATATGGATCTTCATAGCTTCCGTAAAAATTATCGGTTTTGAATCTATACAGGGTCAGCACGTAGGTAGGAGTGGGTATGATTTAGTAGAATAACGCTGCCTCACGTTATGTTCACGACAGGTCCCGTCAATTCTATCCCTAAAGATCTTATCGCCCCATCAGCAAATTAGCCGTAGAAATTAAACATTAGTTCCGGTTGGATCATACGCGGGCATTATCTTTTTTTTTCAATCGTTGGTGGTGGTGAACGGTCAGAGACGTACACTTTTTGTTTTGTTGGTTCATCCTTTTGGGAAAAAAATCAACAACAAACAACTCTCGATTACACTTGCAACCAAAAAAACAACAAGACATAAACATGGCCATTATAGTTGTAGCTGACTTCTCTGTCCTTATGTCATTAAGAATCAAGAATAACAAAATAATTGCTAGAAACATAAGGACAATGGTGTGAGCTCAAATGGGTGCATTAAAAAATCAAACAAAATATAAAATGATGATTTTATTACGTGGAAAATGAATGATACTTTAATAACTTTCCACTTACTTACTCATAAAACATAACCAAGACCGCTATTGCTAAAATAATTTGAGAAAACGTCCTACTCCAAGCATGTCCATAGGACTTGTTTTAAACAATCAGTATTAAAGATGAGTCATCTTGCTACGTTTTATGCTATTGTGAGCAACGAACAATCAAAATTCGATGATTCTGCTGTGCAAAGACCCCTTCTAAAAGTTATACATATACATTGTAAAGTTTCATCAATGTAAACTTTTCATATGCAAACTTTTTGATGGATGAGTGTCTTTTTTTATATCATATATAAATTTCAAATTCAATTTCACCTGTGTTTGAAATATTTAAATCAATAATCTATGAAGTTGTTCCATTATAAAGGCACGATGCCCTGCCGGGAGTATCAATTTGAAATTGTAATCATCCAGGTATTTTTCATGCAATTGAAACAAATTCGTTTTGACTGCGAGCTTTGAAACTCTTCTGGGAAATTAAGCACACAGTTAAAGGGTTGACATAACCCCGTGTTATAATATCTTTACATTGAGTTATGCCCGTGGCAAACACACATCCCCACAGAGATTTGGAATGTTCTTATTCTTCCACAACCGAATAATCTCGATAGAGCGCCTAATCTCACAGCCACCATCCTTCAGTTGTCTGTTTCGAAAATGGCTCTTTGGCCATCGTTACACTGTTGCAATGGCATGGTAACTCGTACCCGACCCGAGAGAAAAAACACCCAAACTGCACGGACCCCGTCTAAAATGATGGATCGTAAAATGATGTCCGAACGAACATCTCTCAATCGTTAGTCACCTCAAGTTATCATTGCGTCTCATTCTTCCCCTACTCAGAATTGCGATGGGACTCCAGCAGAAAAAGGCACATCTGTGCAAAAAATGAGTGTTTAATCTTTGCTTGGCCAAACATTGCGGAACACGGCCGCCACCTCCTTTAAACGATCGTCCACCGACTTAGATTCCATACAAAAGTACAATGAAAGGCAAAGTGTACATCTAGATTTTAGAATCGTTTGATCGTTTTAATCCTGTCTAAATGTTGACATAATAATTTTAAGAAAACAAACACGTGTAAATCGTTTTTTTTTTTTAGTGGTCGCGTTCAAATCGAGAAATCGCCGAAAATGCGGAGCGAATATTTCCACGTCGGAAGATTAATCTCTATTTAGGAAAACACAATCTAAGATGCGCTACTGCATAATATGGGGCATAAACGAACATGTTTGGACATAATATCACAATTTCTTCGAAGTCTATCAAAAGCTGATAATTATTGTATAAGAAAACAAAATTGTACTGCCTTTAAATTAAGAGCGAAACCAAACGTACACATTCCCTTTAAATAATAGCAATATTATGATTTTACCCTGATGTAAGTATCATCTTTTTAATTCTTTAGTCAAACGGTAATTACTTATTTTTTAACTGTACCACAAATGTTTTGTATAATTTTAAAGTAACTTGTAAGTATTGTCAGTAATCTATTCCAATCATTCGCTGTAATTTTAGCAATATACAATTTTTTCGTGGTTTTTATTGTGCTTTACATTTTATTGTTCGGTTTAATGAACATGTTTATTATAATAATAATAATAATAATAATTTTTTAATGTCTCCAATTGCCAATGGAAAACAATTATCTGTATATGTTATGCGGACAATAAAGAATTATAATCTATTATGTTTACAATACTGACAAATGTTGGACGCACTATCGGAGTTAATATTCAATCTAATTAGTTGGTTTGATATAAACCACGGCTAAATATATGAATGTTCCATGTGTGCCGCATTGACAGCATGTGCCATTGTTCACAAAGGCGGGACTTCTTCATAATGACACCCGTTATTGAAAATCAGGTTTGGTTAAGCGATCTGTTCAATCATGACATTACGCCCTCGTTATGACTATCTCAATGCTATAGTGCTATACCGTCGCATGAATTTTACAAAGTACAACAATTACAGCTCGTTTGTTTGTTCAGACGATCTTCTCATCAAGGGATTTGACAAGTTCTCACAATACAAGGGGTTATATATACCAAGCTGGCAACATAATAGCAAATATCTCTCATACAAACATGCTGGTTTAACGTCTATGATTACGAATTGCACAACATTACTCAAGAATTTGCGATTCATTTTCCAGACGCCAATACTTGCTCTATCATTGTGAAAAAATGTGATTAGCTGGGTAGGATTCGAACACACAACCTTGTGATTGCAAGTTCAGCTGTCTTACTACTTCATAATGTTTTTTTGTTGGTCCCACACTCCTGAGGTATTACCCATCCACTCGGGGAACTTCATACCGCCAATTCAGAATGAATTTATTTTAAACTTGCTCTTTTTTGGTTTATAAATGCTTATAAATGCTTGAACACAACAACTTGCAAATATCTTTCACATTTAAAAGATTTTGGGTATTTTTTGTAACACAAAACACAATGTCCACAGATTTACATTAAACTTACACCGTTTGAAGATAATTGTAGTATAGGAAACGTACCATAAAATATTAGTTACTGAGGTGCTGTATAGCTTTTGAGAATATTGAGCAAAAGAATGTCATGAAAATACGTTTTTACTTGCTAAAATACCTTTCGTCTCATGATCACTGAGACGAAAATTATTTTCATGACATTGTTTTACTCATTTCTCAAAAACTACTGCTCCATCAGCAGCTAACATGTTCAGGGAAGCTTTCTACCATCATTATCTTCAAACAGTGTAAGTTAAATGTAAATCTGTTGACATTGTGTTTGTCCTACAAAAAAGTACCCAGACCCGTTAAAGTAATTATTACACTCCTCCACCTTATCTTCGGTCCACACTTGACTTCCTTAAAAATTCACAAATTTAAAGGAATCACAATAAAATAGGAAATGCTGTATCCACAGGGCGCGATCGGAAGGCAGATTGTATTAAGAATAAGGAGGGGTCATAATTCTTATTCTAATGGTCTTAACAGATGAATAGATCAGTTCCCTAAACCCAAACAAGCATTCTGAGAATTTACACATGCGGACGTACATGTATAAGTTTTTGTGTGCAAACAGTCGATTTTTGTGTGTGCACATTATAATGGGTCCAATTTGAATAATTGCCATCCCAAACTAATTGTCAACCTCTGCATTTACCTCACCCCAAAAAAAAAGTATATGAAAGAGTGATATTAAGAAAACTCCCTAATCAGCAGAATCCACTCATTGTTTAGTTATTACAACAAGTATGAAACAGCAGCCGTTTTCACGAAACTTTACGCAACTGCGTAAGTCCACTTCGGCAACGTTTATGCCGCAGTGGCGTAAAGTTTCGTGAAGTCGGCTGCTGGTCCTTTAGCCCCCGCCCTTTGACTGCTAGCCTTGATTCAAGGCTGTTGGCGTAGTGTGCCCCGGCCCGGTGCGCGGCACGATTCTTCAACAAAAACTGCACGCAGCGTATACACGAACAACGTATACATTGTTTGTGCAGTACATTGTACAGCGAGAATAGTATGGCGTAGTCATGGGTACGGTCGTGTATTCAACCTCGTGCGTGTAGCTCAAACAAAGTACTCATGTACTGTAAGTGTACCATACGTGTATCGTACATATCGTACATGTACATAGTATGTGTACATACGCTGTACATGTATTAACACTGTGTTATGTATGGGGGGGGGGGGTGTGCGCTGGCGGAATTGAGTGATTGGGACTGGGATTTTGCAGGTCGTGACTGGCTGGAGCGCCTTGATCAAGGCTATATGACTGCTCGAGGGTTAGCCTTGCTCAAGGCAGTCGAATTATTCGCTCCGAAAAAAGACCGCCGCTGTATAAAAAACCCACCCGTATTCACTGTGCGTAACATCGCACGACACGATGCCACCGTACACTATCCGCATGCGTCGGCCGTCAGGCCGACAGCCTAGTAGGGTCTGTGTTGAAGCCACTGACCTCATTACTATAATAAGCGAAGAGTTCCCACGGTCAGCTCATTACCATAATGCCCGCGAAAGACGAGACATGTCTACATCACACACCACCACCACGGACGCTCAGTGAGCATGATAGGCGTAAAAATGAATAATTCATTTGCCTCACATCCTGTGTTGTCTGATAGGTCTGACGAAAGATATACATATTTATGGCCTGCATACTAACATATCCGAGAGCCGCCCCCCCCCCCCCAATTTTGTCCACTTGTGGAAAAATTTCAATACAACACATTAAACTCGGAAATTACAGACCAGATAAGGCTGTCGGCCTGACGGCCTCCGCATGCGTTTAGTGGTACGAGTGCGGATGACTTGTGTGCACAGTAGTCGTACGATGTGACAGAGTGTATAAGGCCATGCGGTGTGATCGCACGCACCACGCACAGGGTATACGGGTGGGTTTACAGCGGCGTCTTTTCGGAGCGAATAATGCGACTGCCTTGAGCAAGGCTACTCGAGGGGTTAAATATCATGACATTTGTGTCTCACTTGAATGTTCCCGTGCAAACAAAGTTCTAGGTAAAAAACAATCAGTGCAGATCGACCAATAACTTGGAATACTGTTCCTGCTGTCATTATGTCTTATGAGGTCAAACTTTTAAGACTAACCTATTTCTATAATAATTTGCATTTCGTGCGCTACGACCTTTATGGAATAGCGCCATATGAAACATTTTTTTAAACGCTATTAGCTGTTCTGACCTACCGTCTTTGTTTCCGCCTAAAACCCATAGCAATTGCACACGTTTATTTCTTTAAACCTAATATCCTAAAATATAAGGACAAAAGAGTTAAATCATATACCAAACTGAAGCTTAGAACATAAGCTTTACTCTAAATGAAAAAAATAATAATATTCTTAATTAATTAACCACGTTACCTTCATTTGCATATTTAAGTTGACCTCTTCTTGACCTCTAAGTTGACCTCTTCTTCCGGGTCAACCGGAAGTGGGACCATATATCAAGAACTACAATGTATATGACCGATTTTCAAACTTGTTTTCAATTATAGACTCCTTAGTCATTGAAGCACATACTCCAAGCAAAACAACACGGAACAGCTTTGTGTGTGATCACAAACACCTAATGTCTATTTTTTTAATTTTTTTTTTAAACCATCGCACATACAAGTCAACATGAACTAAATGAAATTTGAATATGAATGCTGCATGACCCGAAAACAAGTCAACTGACCTTCGGTCTTTGTGTTTTTGGTATAAATTTTACATAAATGTTTGTGAGAGACTACTAAAAAAAAAAAAAAGCGCTGCACAGTCAGCATTTTCCGTGTCGGTATAAACCAAAACAATTCAACGACCTAAATTTGGTGCACATTTTGTGTTGTTGTTGTTGGTTGACAATAAATGACAGCCTTGCTTTTCAATTCAGCGTCATTGAGTTTCAGATTAATTCTTACGATTGCGCAGCGATTAAAATAACATGAAAAAAAATAAAAATAACAGAATGCGTGAGATCAAACTTGCACCTGTTCTACATATCAAACTGTATAAAGTGAAAACGACAATTATATTAAAGGAGTAATATTTACACCTGTTTTAACAGGTCTGTTATTTGCTGATGATTGTTTTGTTAAAACAAATAATTTAGAACGAAAGTATAATACCAACGACGACGACGACGATGACGACGACGACGACGACGACGACGACAACGACGACGACAACAACGACAACAACAATAATATAGTATATTCTCCTTTTGTTTGTCTTCTTCACAATTTCCGTTGGAGTCAGCTTAACATATTGATGAGTAAAATGCATCAATTGTTTCTACTGTGAGTACATGAGAGTACACAATTTACATTGTAAAAGACAGTTGAATTCTTGGCAAACAGTTTGCTTCTTTTAAGAGCTACCGCACTCAATACCTTCACACTGCTATAAAATAATAATAATAATAATATAAATTAATGAGAACATTATCATACCACCCACGGAAGCTTCTTATATAAATAATAATGTCAACATTACCATAGTAAGATATACTGGCGTTTGTGTAGGTGTGCCCTGTGACATGAATGTTCAAGGGATACCTCCCTGTCAAATGTTGGTGTACATCTTATCACATTACATAGCAGTTGATGGCATCGACCACCACCGTTCTGGAATTCTTATTCTCGGTGAAATACTGTCAAAGTGTGGACCGACTGATTGAAAACAAACTTTGGTAAGGGATCGGCAAGATTCCCTTTAGATTGTATCAAGACGATCGCATTCATTTGTCGTAAAACATAAAGTGTGTACTGAAGCAAAGGTGTGCAACCAACGCTCATACAACATTTGGTATATTAGACTGGTGCCCTGCTCCTTATTATTAGCAAGTTATTTCTTGTAAGCAGGAGTCTATTATTTGACAGCTCAATGTAATTGAGTTCAGTTTAATAAAGGTCGTAAAAAAGACAGTGTTGGTTGTAACAATAATATTATCATGCTTGTTGTTGGTTAATACAACGGGAACATTATAAACCCTTCCGATATGTGTGGTATACCTATTATTCCCGTAGATATGAGCACAGCGATACTAAATTACTAGTCAATGCTTTTATCAAATACAAGATCATTGTTAGTTGCGGGAGGATGGGGATGGCCAGAGAAGTAATTAACGAGAATGAAATGCTGTATTTGTTTGTGGTTATTAGTATCAACTTGATGTAGTTTAGACTTCGTTAACACTCAAACATGTAATATTTAAACCATGATTTATAAACCCCCAAAACAACCTCTATTTATTAGCATAATTCGTCGTGTGCCCGGCAAAAGGACGTAAGGGAAAGTTCCCGGCAGAAGGACGTAAGCAATTTATGTTAAAATTTGTGTTTCAAGAATTATGAGCGGGAAAGTTTGGTAAATTTGTTGCCATGCAAAAGTCATTCTAGAAAGGTTAAATTCTGCATGGGGAATGGGGAAACATGTCTTCAGGGTAATTCTAGCAAAAGAACCAACAAAATAGACATATTTTTCATGTCAGGAGCCATTTTGTTGCTTACGTCCTTTTGTTACTGGGACGAACTACTTTATGTTCCCGGCAAAAGGGCGTAAGGCCTTACGCCCTTTTGCCGGGCACACGACGAATCCATCCTTCAACGATGAAATATTTATGATTGTTTGGGTGTTTTTCAGTCGTTTGTTTCCGCTAGTGTACCACTGAATTCATGTTTTATTTAGTAGTTTGAAGGTGTCAATAATAATGGCAACAATTGTACTACGGACAGCTTCACCAAATTAGGCCAATATGCAAATTAACGTCCGAACAGGCTAATATTTTAATCTGGAAAGTGTTGTTACAAAGAGATGACCAGGAATACATGGTGGACATTGTGCGTGTTTGTCAGGCACAGTCCCAAAGTTAAAAAAAAGAAGAAAAAGTCCGCCCAAAAGGTTACTGCTTAGGAAATCCCAAACAACCCAATAATACGCGAAAATTAACCAACATGGCTACAATTGGGCCTTCTTAGAAGAAAACAATGTTCTCTATGCGTTGCTGTTTGTAGAACCCTATATGCAAGAAATACGAAGACTAACAGAAATACGAAAACTAACATAAGTACGAAGATGATTGCATTGATGCAATTCCTCGAGAAACGTTGACAATTTCAGATGTTTAGGTACTCAAGTTCTCGAGGATACGCACAAACAATGGTCAAGGTTATGTCACAAATTGGTTAGTTCTTGTCCTTGTGCTTGTTATCGGTTATTTATAAATCGAAGTCTAAGAACTGATTATTACTAGGATTTTATCTGCGCGTTTACATTTTTCAGACAGAACTTAACCTCATGACATATGCTCTAAGATTCGTGTTTAGAGTTTAAAAGGGAAACGGCGAGTTTTTGAACTTTTCTAGGCATTACTTTACTATAAATAAAAGAAAATCATTTCTTTGCCATATAATGTTGTCATCATCTTACACAGCGGCGAATGATAAACTGTCCCAAGGCACTCCCACAGAATCTATCTTTGGATCTTGCTTTCATCTTTATATGACTGTGATTGTTTCTTGAAGTTTGTTTGAGCTAAAGTGGAAATATTCGTGAGAGCACTTATCTCCCGTTATGACAATGTAAGGACAGTCTCAAACGTTGTCATGGAAGCCAAGATCAACACTACTTTCACTAGTAACTAACTAACAACAAGAAAGTATCTTCAGGTCCATTATTAGATCAAGAACCAATATTAATTTTAGAGTCGGTTTGCTTTCAAGATCTCCAAAGAGAGTGTGAGAGAAAAACATTACATGATGCGATTCCTTGCTATTTGCGGTACTCCTTACTCATTCTTGACAATTAAGTAATCACACGACCCCTCGTTGTCTTGACGAGTGTATAACTGCGTAGAGGGGAGTACATGGAAAATTTCCGTTGTTAATGAGAGATGAATATAATATGGAAGTTAACTAGCGTTAATTCAAGAGGTCCTTATACCAAGTTTTAGTGTGCAAGAAAAAGAAAACAAGTCTACACGGTCGCTGACGTGGTAGAACGGTTGAAGTCGCTCTTCAAGCAATTTGAAAACAAAATATGGTGAACTTCGACATAGATTTTGATTTTAAAGGTATCTCTGACCCAATTAGAGTCAACTGGACCAACTATTAAAACTGACCAATGTTTTTAAAAATCCGGGAGGACAGTTATTAATAATCAACACTCCCGGGGTCAGAAATTACACACATTCCGGGTCCTATTGGTTCTAGTCCATTATAAAGGAACCTTGTCTGACCAATTTCTGAGCCAATTTGACAAAGATACCAAGTCAGGCCCAATGGGACCCTCATCCGGGTCAATTCTGACACTATTTTTTTTCTTTAATTAGAGTGGAGTTGAATTGGGGTGGAATTGATCCGAGAATGGTATGTGTTCTAGATGTATGACTCTGTTTACGTACTAATAGTTCTGAAAGTGTGAAATAATACAGTAAATGTATGCAGTAAATACCTGGCGCTTTGTATCCTTTGGAAAAAGGAGCGTTATAATTATACGGTTGTTATTATTATTATTAGTGTTTAAAATAAACTTAAATACCCCTGTTAAACTTGCCGACTAAAATGTAACCAGCTTGAAATTCTCCGTGGACAAAGCATTTTGGAATACTGTAAAAATGAAAAACAACCCTCAAGCTCGTCTATAAGCCACCAGGACTTGATGCAGTACGAATAAGATAAAGTATTTGTCTGTTACCGTTTGTGTGGGAGGGAGCAAGCCGAGTCAAATGCTTCCAGGGAAATCCCACCTAATCATATAGGGATTAAACAAAAACAAGACTTGACGAGTCTGGACTTCGTATAAGATCCTGAAGGGATTCGAACCGGTCCCGTAGAGATGGAAAGTGCAAGTGATGGGCTATAAAACGTTTAGGTTTCTGGATGCAACTAATTTCCATCTGGTTCAGACTATTTACCACTCTAAAAATAGAATAAATCACGTTACTGAGAAAGCCTTATTATGTCATGCATTTAACAACAAACTGTTATTCTTGAACAAACTATTGATGTAAAGAAATCATTGAAATGTTCAATACACTGCAATTTACGACGTCTAAGCTACTATTTGTTTAGCAAAATGTTTCTTGAATCAAAGTATCACTGATATGTACACCAGTTTCCTGCTAGCGCCTTCATTGTCTAAATTTACTTTTAAAACTGGATGTATACGTTCCGGTTGTTTTCTTTTCAGAGAACAACACAGAGCAAGTTTCAATACATAAGTATGTCCTGTTTATGATGTCTTTAAAACATACAAAATGCGTTTTGGGTTTCTTTAAATATCATTAACTTTATTATGAGTCGAGGTGACGAGGTTCAATTCCAAAGAACATGTGCCCCCCCTCCCCTATCGGTTTAAGAAACACTCAGTATAGATGTGGACACACGTACATTACAAACAAAGACCGGTTAGTTGAATATATGAATTGAGTGATCAATCATTTCCTACCTATAGATAGATAGATGCGAGTGAGCCATTACCAGAGTAAACAATAGGTAAACAATTAACCATCATTGAAAAGGTTGCTCCATTTGCATCGTGTGTGACAAGCCCGGCAATATCATTTTTTCAAAAACAAAATGTAGCCTACTGAGCGTGTTTTTGTATTACTTAACCCTACAATTATCGGATACATGTTAAATGTGTATGTGTGCTATGACACTGCTCTATAACTGTAATAGTCATGGGTTCGAATCCCATCCGAGTGATATGCCCGTGATTTTGTACACAGAGTACACAATGCTAAATCGGTGTTATGGGTAAAACCAAAATGAGTATGTATGCTATGTTAACATTAACACAAAAACGGGCGATATTTCCACCTAAGAATTCTCAAATATAATTATATTTTTATATGTTGATTAAAACTTAAGACTCTAAACGAAGCCAGTCGATGTTCCTTATGTTTGTTTATTATCACAGAGTCTCAAGTGTAAGAGAGTGTCGTGACCAATTTTAAACAAAGTGGTGTACACATAGTTAGATTTTGGCTTTGAATTGCATTGCAAATTGCAAGTCTTAACCTTTACGAACCCAACTAAAGCTGAAGTCACGATATTTAAAAAAAAAATAGTTTTGTAAAACATTCAACACTCACCCTTTTTTTTCTTCTAAGAAATGAATTTCAAAGCCAAATGATTCAATCTAATATTAGCTACTAACGTATAGTTGTATCTTGCTGGGGCGCAACGCCAGTACCGAAATCAACCCCAAAACAAATTATCTAAATTGAGAGAAATAAATTGATGATTTATTCCGGAGGCTAACTACAATCAATGTGCACTTTGATTTACCCCTGTATCCCTCTTCCTTGCTTATAAACTTGGGGCCAGACCTCTGCAAAGAGAGCACTGAATGAGCTTTCTAGGTGGTTAAGGTTACTTACACCAAAACGCACGTTAACCCTCCCAAGTCTTGATTTAACACCAGCCACTGTATATCTCAGTGGATAGTCGGAGCACTGAATGAGCTTTCTAGGTGGTTAAGGTTACTTACACCAAAACTCACGTTAACCCTCCCAAGTCTTGATTTAACACCAGCCACTGTATATCTCAGTGGATAGTCGGAGCACTGAATGAGCTTTCTAGGTGGTTAAGGTTACTTACACCAAAACGCACGTTAACCCTCCCAAGTCTTGATTTAACACCAGCCACTGTATATCTCAGTGGATAGTCGGAGCACTGAATGAGCTTTCTAGGTGGTTAAGGTTATTTACACAAAAACGCACGTTAACCTCCCAAGTCTTGATTAAACACCAGCCACTGTATATCTCAGTGGATAGTCGGAGCACTGAATGAGCTTTCTAGGTGGTTAAGGTTACTTACACCAAAACGCACGTTAACCCTCCCAAGTCTTGATTTAACACCAGCCACTGTATATCTCAGTGGATAGTCGGAGCACTGAATGAGCTTTCTAGGTGGTTAAGGTTACTTACACCAAAACGCACGTTAACCTCCCAAGTCTTGATTTAACACCAGCCACTGTATATCTCAGTGGATAGTCGGAGCACTGAATGAGCTTTCTAGGTGGTTAAGGTTACTTACACCAAAACGCACGTTAACCCTCCCAAGTCTTGATTTAACACAAGCCACTGTATATCTCAGTGGATAGTTGGAGCACTGAATGAGCTTTCTAGGTGGTTAAGGTTACTTACACCAAAACGCACGTTAACCTCCCAAGTCTTGATTTAACACCAGCCACTGTATATCTCAGATAGTCGGAGCAAAGTCTCATAGCGTTACCACAGATTGTCAATTTACCATGGCAAACTGTATCGAGAGTATACCAGTCACGTTTCGAGGTGCAGTAGTTTCCATTTTAGGAAGGAAATTCAACTGCTACAAGTGCTCGCTTTATCAAATCGATTCCGTCGATTTTTTCTGCCCTTTTTTGGGGGGCAGGGATGGCAGAAAATGTCAAGTTAAATGTACGTGCTGCTCCATAGTGATCTAGATATGAACTAGCCATCGGTTACTTGTAATCAATGTCGTAACGGCTGTAATTATGAATTGGATCAAGATTGTCCGTGGTGACCACGCAGCCAATGAAAAACTCGTTCTATGTTTAATTTGGAGTTTGTGAGTAATAACCGAATAGAAGAATTGACGTTTCGTGGTAGTTCAACCAATTATACAGTTTCCATGCACTTAGAGGTATTTTGAAGGGCACCCCTTTAGGTTTTCATTTGATATTACTCCCCATAAATACCAATATTTCACACACCTGGACCCAAAGAGCTGCTTCAGCAAAAAATACTGCTTAACAATATTATGCTTAAAGACGCTATGTTAGATGTTAGGCCCCAAACATTAAAAAATAGATTTGTTTGAGTGAATGGTATTTCAAAGAGTATCACCCGCTCTAACGAAAAGTTTAACTTTTACTTTTAATGGTCAGGAACCATGACAACAATTTAAAACGTTTCTTATAAAACACATAAGAATTGGTCACGTGATGTAATTTTCGGGATCCCGACAAAAACTAATTTTGAGCACTTAATTTCACTGCTACTGATAATTAGCGGACTTTTTCGAGCAATGGCTCAAATGAAAGCTTGTAACTTTCTCGAACCCATCAAAATACCTATTAAATTTTAAATCAAAATGTTGGGGTCAAATCGGCAAAAAATCTGACATAGCATCTTTAACAGAAATGAGCAGGATACAAGTCACAGATTGAACATGTGACATAGTATTTTGGCTGGTAACACTGTTCTGGCTTTAAGCAAAAGTGTGTTGTGCTTGAAGCTATTTTTGTGCTAATTATAACGACCATTCTCAATTGCATTGCCAGCTTAAGTCCAGTTGCAAAAATAGATTTTAATTTGGCGAAACAGGAAGCCAATTTCCTAAAAATTATACGGGGGTAGGGCCTTTACGGAATAAATTGAATTAAAATATAATCTGCATACGTAAGTCGTCATAATTATGCACTGCAGTATCTAACTACACGGGAAACCCTTATAAATAAAACGATATGAGGACATTGCATTTGGTGTTGAAACGCTCTTCATAAAATACCCGTTCATGTCGGAATTGGTTCTAACAAGAATTAAAAATGTTATTTTACAAAAACCGTTTTGGAATTAGATCTTACAAGAATTAGACCGACTTTCGTTCAAAAGAAACGTTCATACGGAATTTGTTCTTGCATGGTAACAATAATAATATGTTCAGGTTCAAGACAAGCCTACTCTGCAGCCTCCGATAATAAATTTTTGATATTCCATATACAGCAAAAGAGGAGCAACAAAACAGCACCCTTAAAATAACATATTATGAATAAAACGTTAAACGTGGTAACGAGACAGTTTCTGATCTCATTCGGCAATCAATACACTCGGAACAGTCCACTAAGAATGTAAAATTGTTTTATTTTCTTAGGGGAAACAATACATTTCCAGGACGGGAAACGAAGGACGGGAAACCAAACAATTTTTAAACCGAAGTCACCATGAATGGCCTTATAAAGTACAAACAAAAAAGGAACTGAAACACACTTCTCTCTACCTCTTCATTATTTATTTGCTGTTTTGATAGAATTTTAAAAAGAAATAAAAAATTGAATACACTTTTTTTTTTAGAATCTCACATGCGCTGGATAGCTGATGTTTTTTTATTTGTCGAATGTAAGGCAATCCTCTGATCGATAGTTTAAATCGAGCTTCACTAATTCGAAAGAATCCCAGGAAAGGATACAATACGAAGAGGTTTCTGAAAAGAAGGTCATACAAAGCCAGTAAATGTATTGTTCTTTTTGTTGCCTGCTGTTTATGTAGGATCACAAAGGACTCTAAATTATGCTGCAAGCGTATTGGAGCGACATTCACGTCAATGCCTTTATAGAACTGATAAACATTGTATACCTAAGACAATATCAAGCATAAATAAATAAATAAATAATAAAGCAAGACAACACATTAATTGTGTGTTTGTGTTTGTTTGCTGTTTATAGAAGAACACACGGACACGTCATCAATCACACAATCCTTGGAAATACATAAAGACTTAAGTATACAAAAATATAAATAATGCCAATCCGCTATAGCGGATTGATTTTATCACGCTATAGCGGATTTATATTATCACTTCCGTTTTTTTTTTCTTGTCTTGTTAAATTTGTGTGTGAAGGTTGTTTATCGTCGTTTTTCGGCGAGCCTGAAGTAAACAACGTAACAAAATAGCGCACACGTCTGTCAGTGGTAAAACGACCGTGTTCGATCGGAGATGTGGTCCAATCTTGGTGCACAGTGGGGGCCCCAAAGAAACACATCATCATTGGTTAGTGCCGCGCCGGATGAAAATTGAGCAATTTGAGAAAATTCAATCAAAGCAAACCATAATTCCAAGTACCAGCTGCAATATCATTCACCAGATAGCCAATTATTAAACGGAGTCCGGAGAAAGATCAGCAACAGTAAGGAAACCCAGTCGCTCAGAATAGATCATGGGAAAACTGCATCTATCTGTGATTTATCTCTTTAAATTCCCGCGGGATTTTAATTACGTATAGGTCTATAGTTGCATAGTTTGTGTGTGGTGATAATACACAGAAATAATTGAGTTGTCATAACTTCATCTAAGATAAGATAAACATGACGGGTGTGTCTGACTCTGATTAGATCTGGTCAACAGTGTTAAGATGCTGGTACTTTACAACAAACACAAGGCGGCTTCTCTCTGCGTCATTGATTTCTTAAGTAACTGTAAGCCTGCTGGTAGTTCAGTTTAAAGACACTGGAAACTATCGGTAATTGTCAAAGACCAGTCTTCTCACTTGATCTCGAAAAATGCATAAAATAACAAACCTGTGAAAATTTGAGCTCAGCTGGTCGTCGAAGTTGCGAGAGAATAATGGAAGAAAAAACACCCTTGTCGCACAATTTATATGCTTTCATATGCTTGATTTCGAGACCCCAGATGAGGTCTCGAATTCAATTGAAATATTTTAGTGAGAAGTTACTTCTTTCTCAAAAACTATTCAGAGGGAGCCGTTTCAAACAATGTTTTTTGTTTTCTCTTTTTCTTTCCTCTCACTTCACAACAGCTCTCTGTTGCTCGTTATCAAATAAGTTGTTATGATAACATTTATTTTGAGTAATAACCATAAGTGTCTAGTGTGTTTAAAGTTGACATTATCACTACTTGTTTGTCATTCCAATGGCCGGCCTATCATCTAACTGACGCAGCATCACCTACATACAATTGTGTAATGATGTGATTCAGTTTGTGTCAATATACATTATATCATGGCATTAATTATTCTGTTCTAATTTTGTGTTGTTGAATTTTAAGTCGCAACTAATTAATGTTTATGTGTTTTTGTGTGATTGTGTTTGTCTTACTATTTGGTCATTCTGGTGAAATGTACCGGTATGTGTAACTCAGTGACCCTGTTTGTATGTGTTTCTATTGTTTTATCAAATGAAAAATAAAGGCCTGCGCGAAACATTTAGTTTATGTTTATGTGAACGCTGCGACATATAACTTGTTTTAAATATTTGTTGCGTTAGCGTGTTTTGTTCTATGTCATAATCATAAAGACTTGACAGTTTTCTTCACTGATTTCTGGAGTCAAAACTATTTTTTTGTTTTATTATAATTATTGATTTTAACTGATACCGGCTCGATAATAAGTTCCTTCTTATACTCGTCATATTTTTTGTAATGGTTGTTTTCACAATTTGCTGTTCGACATAATTGTTATTATTATTTCTTGTTACACGCTGTGATTTGGTTTTCTATGGGGAGCGTTCCAAATACTTGTTATTGTTATTATGAAGTATCCGGAAGCCGATTTCACGAAGAGCTTTCACCCTGACATTGCGGAGCAGCCAAGATCGAGCCTGTCAAAAGATTGTTGATAAAACGAGAGCATTGTAATCGCCCCCCCCCCCCCAACCCAACAATTTATACCCGAAATCGTTTGTGTTTTTTTTTAATATGTAATGTCTACATGTTATAGTTCCAAGCTATGTTTCCTTCGCTGGAGATGGTTGAAATGTTATCTGCAGTCTTATACCATTGTTGAGTTGCTTCTTTCAGTAAGACCATTGTAGTCTGCAACAGCATCAGGCTTTCCCATTAAGTAAATTTATACATAAGGCCTAAAGCATTTTGTGTCATAATGTAAAAATCCAAAAGGATTTACCCGAGTGTAATAATAGCTTACGTTGCTGTATGTATTGTCACATTGATCTTCTGTTTAATTATGAAACCACGTACCTATCGAGAGCACGTGTTTTTGTTTTCTTCCAAATGTTAAAGTATACACAAATTAACCATAAAATTCTGTAATATTATTTTAATCTGAATTTATGCAAAATTACCGGATTTGTACATGAATATATAGATGAAATCGGCCCACGCGTTTAAAGCTAATGTTTTACAAAAATGAGTGACTTGTGATAGTGCATTTTGTTGTAACTGCACACGAATACATAGAAACAATACGAAGAAAAGAAAGAAAAAAAAATACAAAAAAACAAACAATGGCTGCTGTCAACACAAACCGAAACAAGAAAACCGAAAATCTCGGTTGAAAAAAGATCATCTCCGATAGTATTGTGCTAATAAGCCCCAATCAGTACATCATTACTTCGTGGCGCAGCATGTTATTTGATTCCAATTTACAAGGCTTAACCACCCATCGTGATTCTTTTCAAGATTCGAAATTATTAATTTCCATTTGCTAATTAATGTCCGCCCTTGCCAAGGTAAAAATGATAGGACAAAACGAGTAAGAAGTTGTGTTGTTTCCTAAAGGGGTTATGTATGAACAATTTTGGTTGATTTAGACCAATCATGCGAATGACGGAATTGTATACTAAACGGGTTCTGTGACCGACCGGAGATATAAATTCCAAACACTTGGGTATTAAAAGAGCAGCACCAGCGTAACCCTAAATAATTCAATGAACAACAATTTTCTTTTTTACCAAGATGATGTTTTTGCAGCACATTTTTCTTTTTGGTTCGTTTCGCAGACGGATAATTACCTCGTGCGCGAGAACGATGTTTAAATGCAACTTGGGTGCTGCTTAATTCTTAAAAATGTTACGGCTTTGTTTTTTGTATCGGTCAAAATCTTTCGCCGGGAGATATTAAATGAGTTGGTTACTAATGTCCTCCTCTGATTCGTTCCATACATGAATTGACTTCGCGTTGCATTATCATATATTTTGTTCAATCCGGTTATTTGGCGAATGTATTTCGTGTATAGAAGCACTTGTTATTTGATATTTCCAATACTGTGTGTAACGGGAGATGCTGTGGCACCACTCAGGGCTGTCTTACACAAAAGAGGCAAACAAAGAGTTTCTGACTTGCCTTATTTTTCCAAAAAATACTAAAGGAAATTGTTTGAAGTTTCTCTTTCGGTTCGACCGACGGGTTGAGTTGTTATTGAATTGTGTGCAACCGCGTTTCAACGATTTCACGGGGAAACAAAAGAAAAAATAATAAAGGTTCGTAAAATTGTCTATACATTAAAAAAAAAAAATCGCGGGGGGGGGAAGACAACTGTAACAATTAATTAACCTTTGCAATTTAGTTAAAGAGGTTAATGTGTTTACTCACCGATTGTTTAACAGACTATTTGATGTCGACCATGGTCTCAGTCAGCGTAAACAATTTCTTTAGTTTGGCGATCAACGCGTCCAGTTCCGTCGGCGTTAATATGAACACTGACACACGTCGTAGCTCGCGCTCTCCTCATAGACTGGTTGGCCAGCGCGATAGAGGTGTGAATAGAAGACGAGGCCTGGGTCTCGCATCGTAAAGACTTCTGGGTAGGGGCTAGCTTGCTGCATACACGCGCACACACAAAGAGGGAGGGAGATGACACGTTATTGACGTCACAGTCTACTTAGCAACCAAATGCTGAACGCTACAGGAGGATCACTCTCTTATTTGGCGGGAGCTGAGTTGCACTGACGGTCTACTTGGATTCATCAGCATAATATTGAACAATTATTATGAATATATTTTTGTTTTCCATCCAGCGATTTGAACCTCGTAACGTTAACTATTCGACCACGAAAACAGGTCACGGAGAACTCTAATTCATTGTGTTTAAACATGGAGAAACCACGTTCTTTACGTAATTCAACCTAGCTACATTATTCCATCGCAATATTCTTGTTTGAAAAATCATTCATTAGACGCTCTTGCCTTAAAACCATCTTAGGATGATTAAATGCGTGTCGCAGTTACTGAATCATGTCACTCACTCATATCGAAAAATGAATTTACAGTCGGCAAAAAAACGGACTAAAGGAAGATATGAATTCGGTTTCAAATGTCTTTGCCAGATGATGTAAAAGTCTCGGGGCTGGAATTATCAGTGAAATATGCCACATCTTGTGAAAAGTCACGCTTTCTTATATACAGAGCCACTTTGTAAGATCACAACTAAATATTGACGACTTTTCTCTTGGTTTTTTTTAGAACACGCCATACGAGGGTTTTGAGATTTTTTCTGTAATTTCCCACAACTTTGATGCAATGTCAAGGCGGTTTCACATGGGAATGTCAGAGCAATGTGAGTGTGTGGTCCCAGCGCACAGTAATCTGGGCGTACACCGATCAAATAGGTCTCAACGAAATTCGGAATGTTAAAAACTCCGGACGAAACGCACATGTGTTCTACTCTATCCAAACGAAAAAAAACACACACAACATATTTAGCAGACATCTCCCGGTCGGACACGTTTCACAATTTTGTTATTAATCAAGCCTGGTTAATATTAAAAACGTGTATCAAACGGCCTTTAGATTATGTTAGTGGAGGAAAAAGCATAATTCTGTTATGATAATTATCTGCCGGAAGTTGCACAATTTGCTGTATAGTTTTTTTAATTCTAGCATGTACAGTAGATACCTCGTTAATAGAATGGAATACTTTGTTATGCGTTTGCTGGGGGCAGGGATGGGGTGGGGTGGGTGCAGCTACAAGGATATTTTAATTCTATGTTGGATGGGTAGTAATTTATTTAATTGAATTGAGATTCAATAAATCCCATGGGAAAAAGCTCACACTTTTATTGGACATACAATTGAAATATATATATGTTTTTAGGTGATCTTCCTGTCAAGGGAACTCGGCAAACTCACACAAACGGATTTACTAAACCGTAATACGGCTTTACGATTCAACTTATTTTTAAATCGAACTACTTTTATATTACGGCACAGCTGGTTACGACATACCTGTTATTATGGAGTAGTTTATCACTGTACTACCACAGCTCCCCATTGCTTGCATTAACCAAACAAGTTTCTAATAACTTTTAGTAAGTGCCTTTTACATATTAAGCAATAAACCACAAGGGAAATTTTCAAAAGGTCAGATGCCACAATCTAGCCAGGTTGATATAATTATTCGAGATGGGATGGTACAGCATTTGCGAAAACATTATTAAAAGTGTTGCTGCCGTAAGTTTTATCTCTTGTCGACGAGACAACATCATCACTAAGAAAACTTCCGAACCCTAAAGGAATTTTGCTTTTATTTCTTGGAATCAAGAAACTTTCCGGATAACTTTATTCTAAAATTTCCCTTGTCATTAAAGATTATGAACTTCTTACAGAAAAAAAAAAATCCGCTACCAAATCACCCCCGTTGTTTAACATAAATGACCGAGAATTTTCATACAAAGACAATCAAAATTTATTAAGATAGTCCTTTTAAGGACTTAAAAGTAAACAGTCGTAAAGACTGACAAACAACTTATAAAAAAATGGATTTTGTACAAGATACAATACTCCATGCCCAGCATATGAAATGTTGTAAAGCCTACTGTATGATTTGATGGAATCCTTCTAGCATTTGTACTACGTACATACAACTCTCGGGAAGTAATATTAATGTTGTATGTCAAGCCATATATAAAACAAACAAGAAGAGAATAAAGCCTGCCCACTCACGTGCTTTCATTGTTAGTTCAGTCTAGGTCTTGGTGAGAATTTTACCCATACGTGGACTGACATAAACTCGTCCCGTCTTTCCTGACAACAACGGGATAATATTTCAGTCTGTTTTGCCGCCGTCTTCGATCGTGAAATACAGAGAGGAATTCTTCTTTCATATGGATTTTTTTCTTCTTGTCCCTTTCTCTTGAAAATCTCAAAATCTCGTAAAGCACGCCTCTTTTTTTCTGGGTATGTCGAAGGAAGGATAACCTTTTCGAATCGAGCTAACTGATCTGGATGTTCAATCGTAATAAAGAGTGACTTTTCAAACAACCTTTCATACAGTTATAATCATTCCCACACGGTGTATTTAAATAATTAGTTCAGTTGTTCATGTTCATTGGTTCATAGATGCATTTCCCTTGGCCCACTGGTGTCATTTCCTAAGATGTGATATCAAATTAAACACATTTATGTGAGGGTTATTTTTAATAAATGATTCGACGGGTACTTGGTCAAAAAGTCCACATGTTTACATTAAACTCAAACGGTATTAAGGTAATGTTAGTCTAGAAAGCTTCCCTTCAAATATTACTTACAGAGTGATGTTGTGTTTGACAGTTAAACAAGTCAAAAAATAGTTTTCATCTCAGTGAGAGGCAAATTTATTTAGCATTAAAAACGTATTAATATGATAATATATAATTATGCCATAACTGGTTAATACGTTTTTACATGCTAGAACATAGACGGAAATAGTTTTCACGAAATTGTTTTACCCATTTCTTAAAAACTACAGCACCTCACTGGGGATGCTCACCACATGTGATTGTTTGCATACAGTTCAGACATTCAATACGTCAAGTAACATCACATTCAACATGGTTTCTGACCCCAACTGTCTGTCTCTAGTTTAAACTCCATCTGTATTTTTGAATATTTAACATTTTGAACTGTATGCTATAGGGGGCTTAATATTAGGTACATGTGTATTGACCTTTCCTCATCTCAAACCTTGTATCGAGTGGGCCCCATTCAAGATCACTGGGCTCACATGCCACAAACCCATATCCAAGCCCAGCTAGACTTGAACTTCCGTACGCAAATCTGTCGTAGTGCTTTTCAATGGGAATTTCGTTTTTTTAATCAATTCAAAAAGAGACTCCTTTTAATAAACAATTCATCACGAACATGTTTGAGAGTATGGCAATTATATACTACAGATGAAAACAAATGTCCCCGTACCCTTGACCCAACCTACACCATTACCTAACCCAAACTACAGACAAAGCAATGATTTAATCCACGATCAGATCTCTCTTCAATTATGCACATTCATAATGGAGATAAAGAGCAGGGTAAAATACAGTAATATGACTGAGAATTTTAACAGATGTAATGGCACAGCACGACCATATATCAAGATAACGACGATTTTATGTACGAGTACTGTATGTACATCACAGTTTTTGTTTGGCTCTGCTTTCGAAGCGGGCCGACTTAAGTGAAATACCTTTAAATGCATTAATTTGCAATAAAAATTACTATCTACTTGTAATGTTATGAGATATGCATGCGAAGTGGTACAACACGGTTTGTTGGTTGTCCTACAGATGAGGTTAAAACCCTTTGGTGGTACATCGTCAAATTACAGTGGCACGTGAACAACTGTTTGTCTGCAGATTTGTCATTTAAAGGCGGGTGTACCTTTGGTAATTACTAAAACTTACTTGGTACAGAGCACTGGATAACTGTTAATAACTCAAACTATTGATAAGTAGACCTCCTTTGAAGTAATGTAGTTTTGAGCAAGATAACGTTTTTTTGTTTCACAAACAAAATTTGAAGTAGAGAAACTGAAAACACACGCAACACGACCATTTATTGTTTTCTCCCATCTCTTTCTTGCAACTTCGATGACCAATTGAGCCTGAAGGCTAATAGATTAGGTATTTTACACATATTAATTATGTTGGGATACACTAAGTAAATTTGCTGGTCTTTGACAATTATCTTGGGCATACTTAAACTTTACAACCACAGTTAGAATAACAAGCAATCGCACCAATTTCAAAAGTTGTTTCTTTTTAACATATTGGTTTTGTGAGCTCAAATCTGCGATGACCCTTTGCCCTATAATCTCATGGCTTGCTCTGACCATAGAGTGATGTGGAATTGTGATGGGGTTTTCTACTTCCATGCAGACCACTTGTTCTGTCTCTGTTGCAACTTGAGTTGTTGTCCCAATTTTTGTTTTCATATTTTTATACTAAATGTATTTTAACACCTTTACACTAATGTATTTCTCTAAATGTGTTTTACCTGTATGTTTTGTGATATGCCTGAAACAAAGTATACTAAAGGAAAAAATGTGTGGTGAAGAGGTTTTCAACAAGTGGTTTAAGCCCAACGAGGCCTGGTTCTTGATAATTTTACCGAGACGAAACACTTTTTCGGTCAAAAAAAAAACCATCAACACGTTTTGATCAAATAGTAAAATAAATGCAAAAAATATAATTGTTCACTGGTTTCTTTCAACAAACACCCCTCCAGCTATGAAAGTTTAGGCTCTCGTGTAAACAACTCCCTATAAGGGAATGCTGTGCGCGTCGCGCGTATCGCGTGATGTGGCACAACTGTCCCGGCCGTTCTCTCGACCAATGAAGAAACTGTCTAAGTACAGGTGCTCACGTGTCACGCCCATGTTTAAACACTTTTTACTGGTCATTAACAAAGGTTTCTACACACCCACGTGACGCGCTCTTCACCAATAGGAATAGCGAAACTGTCTGAGGTATTTATGAATAATAGTATGCTTTGACTCTGTGCTCACATTCAGGTGTGTATAATCAACAAGCACAAGCCACACAACTATGGCCTCTTTCGAATCAACGGCGTCAGGCTTTGGATTCGGCTTCTGGGGCTCAGTTCTCTCGTCTGAAGCCCTGAGCTCGTACGCAAAGCTCGCGCAATTTGTCAAAACAACCGTGGGCCAAAGCTAGCCTGAGCAAATGAACTAGGAGACGAAGCCGTGGTTTCGAAAATGGCGTATCTGTAGTAGCAATTGAATTGAACGGTTTTTCGAACAGAGGTCCTCTCCACATGTTTAGTTATAATGTCCCACATGCTGAATGCTTTTAAAGTTCTGTAGGGAAAACAAATAATAGTGTCATTCAAACCCACGACCGCAACAAATAAGGTTCATAATGCAATTCGAAAACCGACGTAAAATTGATGATGTTATATTATATCCGTGGGGGCGATAGAAACAAGATAATTGGTTTACCTATTATAAATCTTGTGACATTACTAAACAGGAATACAAGTGGAGCAAGGGCAAGGGGCTTTCAATGTTACAAAAGTTAAACGAGATCTTCACAGCAAGACCACCACCAGAGGTAACAAATATTTTAAAATAGATGATACACATCCAACATTAAAATGAATATTGCACACAAGTCTTTTAAAATCACACAGCAGTAAACTAATATCCCAAAAGCAAATCCAGTTAGTCAAGAAACGACACATATAAAACAATACGTAAAAGGGGACAAAAACAACAGCCCAAAACATGGAGGGATGGAGAACAAAACAATAACCCTAAAACACGAATACGGTTCCGAGACGACAATGGAACAAAAAAAAACATCAAAAACCCCACAATGAACAACAAAATTGATAACCTTTTTGTTAGAGTTCCATACACAACATCAGAAGTTGTGAGAAATAAAATCGACTCACTTTATCTCCGTCCCTATTTTTATTGATGGTTCTAAATCTCACTGCGATTGGCACAAGTTCCAACTCAACCTCAAGTCCATGTACATAATTGTATTTTATCGATAGTCAGTTCAAGTGTACTTGCACGGAAAACGCTGGGCCATGTAATTCCCTTCAGGGTTGAGTAAGCAAACTATCGGAATCAATTTGCTTGTTATCGATCAGTATTGGTTTAACTAACTAGTGCATGTTACCACTTGTTACAGTTTGTAAAATGGCGTACGTGTTACATAAACTGTTTTCTTGTACCAATTGGTAACATGGCATACGTGTTACATAAACTGTCTTCTTGTACCAATCGGTAACATGGCGTACGTGTTACAAAAACTGTCTACTTGTACCAATTGGTAACATGGCGTAAGAGTTACATAAACTGTCTTCTTGTACCAATTGATTACATGGCGTGTGTGTTACATAAACTGTCTACTTGTACCAATTGGTTACATGGCGTGTGTGTTACATAAACTGTCTTCTTGTACCAATCGGTAACATGGCGTACGTGTTACAAAAACTGTCTTCTTGTTCCAATTGGTAACATGGCGTGTGTGTTACATAAACTGTCTTCTTGTACCAATTGGTTACATGGCGTGTGTGTTACATAAACTGTCTTCTTGTACCAATTGGTTACATGGCGTGTGTGTTACATAAACTGTCTTCTTGTTCCAATTGGTTACATGGCGTACGTGTTACTTAAACTGTCTTCTTGTTCCAATTGGTAACATGGCGTATGTGTTACACAAACTGTCTACTTGTACCAATTGGTTACATGGCGTATGTGTTACATAAACTGTCTTCTTGTACCAATTGATAACATTGCGTATGTGTTACATAAACTGTCTACTTGTACCAATTGGTAACATGGCGTACGAGTTACATAAACTGTCTTCTTGTACCAATTGGTTACATGGCATCCGTGTTCCATAAACTGTCTTGTTGTACCAATTAGTAACATGGCGTACGTGTTACTTAAACTGTCTTCTTGTTCCAATTGGCAACATGGCGTATGTGTTACAAAAACTGTATACTTGTACCAATTGGTTACATGGCGTATGTGTTACATAAACTGTCTTCTTGTACCAATTGGTAACATTGCGTATGTGTTACATAAACTGTATACTTGTACCAATTGGTTACATGGCGTATGTGTTATATAAACTGTCTTCTTGTACCAATTGGTTACATGGCGTACGTGTTACATAAACCGTCTTCTTGTACCAAATGGTTACATGGCGTATGTGTTACATAAACTGTCTTATTGTACCAACTGGTAACTTGGCGTATGTGTTACATAAACTGTCTTCTTGTTTCAATTGGTTACATGGCGTATGTGTTACATAAACTGTATACTTGTACCAATTGGTAACATGGCGTACGTGTTACATAAACTGTCTACTTGTACCACTTGGTAACATGGCGTACGTGCTACATAAACTGTCTACTTGTACCAATTGGTTACATGGCGTATGTGTTACATAAACTGTCTTATTGTACCAATTGGTTACATGGCGTACGTGTTACATAAACTGTCTTCTTGTACCAATTGGTTACATGGCGTACGAGTTACATAAACTGTCTTCTTGTACCAATTGGTAACATGGCGTACGTGTTACATAAACTGTCTTCTTGTACCAATTGGTTACATGGCGTACGTGTTACATAAACTGTCTTCTTGTACCAATTGGTAAGATGGCGTACGTGTTACATAAAGTTGTAGCTTGTAATGATTGGTAAGATGGCGTCCATGTTTACATGATCGCCATACTCTCAGAGATTGGTAACCATGCATGGTGCCAGGTAACATGAACGTCCTACTTGTAACGACTGGCAACATGGTGTCCATTTTACATGAACTTCCTATCTAACAAAAAATGGTGACACGTGTGATGACAGGATTCACGAGCGTTGCATGCGAAGATGTTCGTCTTATCCACCAATGACCTATACTTCGATTCAGATTAAACCAAAACTGAAGTTCAGAGTGAATTCAGTCTGGTCCCCATTGGGCCTAGTGAGAATCGGTGTTCTTGAATGCTTTTTGTACAGAGGGAACGTGACGAGGATGGTGAGTTGTAAGTTTTCCTGTAGTGTAAGGGTGACAACCACACCTTGGGCAGTATTCAATGGGTTTTAGATCAATATCATGTTTTGTTTGTGTACAATAATGTTAAAGCAAGACCGTCAGTAACATGAAGAAATGCCGGGATGCACAATATCCCATGATGTATGCTTTAAAACGGAATCATTAAAAGGCAAGAACGTTGGAGCGGTAGGGTTAAAATATGTCTAAGGACATGTAAATTAAAAGTAGTTCTTTGTAGACCACGTGTCCGATATCAATGAAAGCTACACGACCGTGTTTTTTAACATAACCGTGTTCATTCAGTGACTAATGTTTAAAGTACCCCTTTGATATCATAATAGAGAGACAGCAATGTCTGTCACTATTATATTCAACACACAATACTTTGTATTCACTGCAGCAGCAATGCCCTTCTTTATATATACAATATCTACCAAGATACCAAAATCGCTTGGTTCTGTTGTAGATAACGATACAAATTTGGTTAACATCAACTGATGAGGAGTGATGGCCGTAGCTTGCTATCAAAACCGGACCTTCATCAGAGGCATAAACACGCTAGAGTGTGTCAATTTAAAAGCACAACCAGGAAAAGAGGGTGTGGGTATAGGCATCCAGAAATAGGCAGGAAAAGAAGGCCAATCAAACTTTTAAAATTAAAAACAATGGGATGGCAAAGTTCCAATCGGAGTGAAGTAATGAGAACAACAGGATGCTTATTGAAAGAGTGTATTACTGGACCAAAGATGGTAACTGCATTCTGTGTAAACCGGGAAGCTAGTAAAGACAGGTGGAATGGGCAAGCTGCTTCTGAGTTAAAGACACTAGAACAATTGGAAATTGTCAAAGACCAGTCTTCCCACTTGGTGTATCTCAACAAACCTGTGAAAATTTGAGCTCAATTGGTAATCGAAGTTGCGATATAATGATGAGAGAAAAAAAACTACCTTTGTCACACGAAGTTATGTGCTGTCAGATGCTTGATTTCAAGACCGCGAGTTCTAAATCTGAGGTCTCAAAATCAAATTCGAGGAAAGTTACTTCTTTCTCGAAAACTACTATATTATTATAATTTGATTATTATTTTATTATTATTTTATTATTATTATTTTATTAATACGTTACTTTTGAGAGAGCCGTTTCTCACAATGTTTCATACTACCAACCTCTCCCCATTACTCGTTACTAAGTAAAGTTTTATGATAATAATGATGTTGAGTAATTGCCAATAGTGTCCACCGCCTTTAATGCAAGTAGGGGGCACTGTGGCAAGACAAAATAACTCTGTGAAAGGGAGGTAGGGAGGAAAAACATAATAATTGTAAATAATAATGTTGAACATTTCTAGTGCGCCATGCCTATCTATGATAACACCCCTGGCGCAAAGAAAACATTCTGCTATTATACACAAAAGTTTGAAGGCGGTGGTTCCGAAATATATATGTTTTGGGATGGATTTTGCATGATGATTCAAAATCGTTTCCTTATCTAAAGGGCTGTATCATCAATATTTAGAAAGTTAAAATAATTGACCAGTCGGTATCCATTAGCCGCTAATGTTTTATACATGTAATTGATTATAGATTGAAGTTATCAATCTTGTGTTTGTTTATTCCTTGACAATGGTGCGAATTCCACGGGTGATGTTAGTTCTGGTTTTATCCATGCTAGCTTTTATGAATCATGGTTTTGTTTAAGAGTACATTTATATAGACTTTGGATACAATGCTACGGTCAAAGGAATCCATATACATCGCGTGGTGAGCATATTTACACCATGTGGAACACATTCCATTTTGTCCTCACTAAATAAATTACCCTCACGGCTGTTTGGCGTATGTCTTCGCCCCAGAAAAAAAGAAAAAAAAGAAAAGAAAAAAAAAATGAGATGGCAAAGCTATATCGATCCAACCCGTGTGTATAATTATTATACACATATTTATGGCACAGGAAAAGAGATGCAAGATATCATGAAAGTATGGCGTAAACGTTTAGCCGCTACAGTAACCGATACAACAAGGTGCTTTGTTTTGTTAGCGCGGCAACTGACCCACGCCTTATAGTCCGGATAAAAAGAGACACCCGGGAAGATTTGCCGCTGGCTAGTCAGTCTTGGGGTCGATCATGCAAGGGTTAGACCTCGTACCCAGGGGATAAATTCAATATGGGAAAATTATACTTTGTTGTTTTTTCGTCTTCTAAATTGTAATTTTGTTGGATTTACACCAGGCAGACTTATTGGGTGGGGCGGGCCGGTAATTCTGAGGCGATTCACACAATTCGCAGTTTTCGCTAAGTAGAGCTCGGAGTTAGAGGGGTGTGGGTGAGCGTAGAGGGTAAGGTGTGGGGGGGGGGGGCTCCCACGTCACGAATATCATGTTTTGTTTCATATACTCAATGTGGCAAAAAAAACTGTTGTTGACACCAAAAATGCCTAAAGAACATAAACGACACATTAAAGTGGCATTTATATTAAGTAACACTTATAAAAGTAACTACGACAAAAAGTATCAATTGGATAGTTCTATGAATCCGTAAAAAAACGAGGGATGTGAAGCTGTCTCAAACTGGGCGCTTTGGAAACATACTTTACTGGAAGTTAATGTCTAGATTCCCCACTGGCATGGACTAGTTTGTCCGTCAAAGGGTTAAATTCATTGCCGTTTCGGCTAGAATTTTTAAAAATAACTCATGAATTAACTTCCAGTAAAAATGTAAAAACTCATGCATTGGAGTATGACGTCATTTGATGCTTTTGTGGATTTATTATTTAAATATAATGGTATTAATTACAATCCTGAGATTGTCCGGTATCTACAAGAGGCAGTTAAAAATATGTTTAAGTAGTGGGTATTCCAACAATCTTTAAAACCTATATTTAAAGGAAACCAAACTACATCACATTAACATTATGTTTGGTAATCAGAATCGAGGGAAACGCCACCGTACCAGTAAACTCTGCATAACATAAAGACAACACTGTTTGTGCGTAATAGAACTGCATACATGAAACAAATTTAATGGCCAAGCATCGACAGATGTAAATAATATATGTCAATTGCTTTATTCAGAAGACAAACTATAGCTTCGAATGGATAAACCCTTATTTCAATAGATAATCTAGTTGTATTGACTGACCCTTGTGCGTTTATAAACATTTATGTTCAGGAACGAGACGTCTTTAACGTACTTAACTGGAGGTAATAAGTACATTCAATGGGTGAAAAAAAAATGTTGGGTAAAGCTAGACACAGGGAGGAAGAACATAAATTGGAACAATCAGAACTGAATTTGACAAGAAAAACCGCTTTCTGGTGTACGCAGTAGGCTACCCTTATAATAATCACACATCTATTAACGACATATTATTAAATAACAAAGAGCGAAAAGCGTCTCGACTGCTATTTGATGCATACATTTTCTTAATTTATGCGGGTATGGAGTTGGGTGAGTAGACCCGGTAAGACAGTACAATTACACGACCGTTATTATTTTATTGAGTGGCTCTCTTTTAAGGGCAGATTGCACGCTCTGCATCCTCGGGGGTGCAATTATGGTTTATGCTGATCAGATATGGCACAATCGTGACATCACGTGTTTACCGTGGACCGTACCCATGCAAAACTAACAACTTCATACGGGAATTACATATTTGGTATCGTAAGAGTTCGCATTCGAAACCGCGCACCCCAATACCCCCTACCCCGATTCGATACCCCTATCCCAACCCGATACCCCCTACCCCGATCCGATATCCCCTACCCCGATTCGATACCACTATCCCGACCCGATACCCCCTACCCCGATCCGATACCCCCTATAAACCCCGATCCGCAATCGTATTCACTTAATGGATGTTTCGTACACATCTTGGATGATTATGGAGAGTTGGTGGTACAGAGAATATAAGAAACCCATTAACTGATGACATTCTAGGGCTGGGGTTATATTGACCAATTTGATTTGATTTGCGTGTCCTTCGTCGGCAAAGCCCTGCCTTTAAAGCTTCATATAATATACGATAGTTCTGCAGTGGAGACATATACAAAGATACAAATTGAGAGATATACTAATAGAGTACCACATGGAGTGACGTCATTAAGCCCATTCCATGCACTGATAGGGGCGAGGACAAATAAGGGAGGGGGAATTATGATGACCAAAACAGTGCTAGTTTTTTTATTCATTGAGATTACAAACAAGGAATAAGTATGTGATGCGAGGTTCTAGTTGGGCGTACATTGTCTGACTATAATTTGGCAGAAAACTGAGTAATGACAAGTTGACATGGCTGTTCCAATTTCTACACCATGCACGAGTAGGTCAAATTCATCCATAACCATTCGTCATGAACGCGGTTGAAGAAATATTGTGCACATAACATTACTTCGACTCAAAAAGAAACACTCTGAAAATAGTCTTTCAGGAAAATAATATACAAACATACTTAAGCCTTTGAGGAAAACACTGTCATAGGGCCGCAACGTCAGACCAGAAACAAATTTTGTTGCATACAATACTTTACATGATATTGAAATAAAACATGGTTACATGGCTTCAACACTTACAATTCATACAGGTTTATTTGTTTTATATCAGCACACATTCCTTTGGTCTTGATACAAATACATGTTTGTTCTTCTTCTGGAAGTAACCAACCCCAATCATGTGCCAGTACCAATGATCAACAGTAAACGACTAAAGCATGCCCGGGGCCCGATAAGACATTACTACAGTTGTGATAAAGCATCGATTTGAAGTAGATGAGGCCGGTCAAGTCAATTTGTATGATTGTTTTGGCCACCACACGAGCCTTTTCACCAATGTCCTTAAGGCCAGCAACAAGGGGGGGGGGGGGGGAAGCGTCCATCCCCAATCGTCGCCACCGAGCGATCATCGATTAAACGTAATTACTTTCCAAGCTTCTTTCTTGATGAAGTAAGGTGCAACTTGAAGTAAAGATTGTCGGAACGGGGCTCGATGGCCAACTTGACAGAAATCCACAGGCTGAATGAAGGTAGGTATCTGTGACCAAATAAAAAAGTCCCTCTTATATTAAGCAGACATGTGTTTATAGTAAGGTCTGTATGAACAAAAAATGCCACGGGAGAATTCACTCTAAAAGAACGGACTAGTTTCAGAAACGAAATTAGGTATGTGCAGGTGCCAGTCTAATATTTTATGGCCAGTCTGATCTAGAAGCTGGGTTAGAGGGCGTGTATAGACAGAGTGAGAATACAGGGAACTAGGTCGGGATCAATGGGCATCAGTGGGTTGACCCAAATTCTGGCTTTCAGATATTTCTATTTTCTAGCACGTGTCACTTTTATGGACCAGGAAGTAAGCACTGTGTGTAATAAAGCAAAGTAACAGCATATGACAGTTACCTCCATACACAGAGTAGAAATCTGTTTCCACATTAGTTTCTCACCAAACACTTAATTTCAAGTGGGTTGAGAATTAAGGCAGTTATATCCGAAAAAAACTGAGGAGGGGATGGGAATGCGAGAGTGGCAAGAGCGTTATGGGATGGGCATGGACGAGTATAAAGAAACAACCTCAGGAAGCTACTTGGTTTACGCTGACAGTGCACTAGGGTAAGAGACTATTGTTAGAGTGTTAGAAAGCATCCGGGGAAAAAGTCATCATCGAAAACAAGTACAGGAAAAGGGAATGTCTTCAAACATTATACCCACGCAATGGTACGCGACCACATCTGCAAGCTCTCCTTGCTTAGATCAACATTCTAAATGCACGCCTGTGTACAGGAAAGCGGTTGACATTTTCTCTCCCAAGCTCGACCTTTGCTTCGTTTGACCTTTCCTTCGTTCGATGCAAGAAAACAACAAAATCGAATCAACAATAGGACTCAAAGCCATCAGTTTGTTTTGTGATTTGAGATGATCCCCCCTCTCAAAAAAAAAAAAAAAAAAAAAAAAAAAAACCCGCTAGGAGTCAGCATTTTTGATGAAGTGAACATTGCAAGGGAATTAAAATATCTGCTCAAAGTAGCCTCTGATAGACAAATCTTCAATTTAGTCTAAGCCTTAGAAACAACAAACCTGAATTTATCAGCAGTACAGGCCCGATGTATGATTTAATTTGAAGACTGTGGGTCAATTGATTAAGTCCAACATTTCGTTTAGAGGCCGCTAAGTGGGGACATCACGTAATGTTAATTTGGAGGCGGTACCCTGCACTGAATAAGGTTACATTTTTCAAAATGAATTGTCGTAGAGAATCTTGCCAATCATTTTTAGTGAAGACAATAGATTGTTATAATATTACCTTAAAATTGTATCGACCTTTTAAACCTGTCCCTAGTCATAATTTCCGTCGTTACATGTGAAAGTGAATGCCGTATTCAAGGTGAATGCAAGGTACATAGTAAATCCTAACGCCATGATGGGTATTTAAAGGTGCCATACCGTCGGGTTATCCATGAAAGAAGACCTATGAAAACTCAACCATTGACCCGCTCAAAAACAGCTACATCAAGAGCTCAGTCTGTCTGTGACACACGTTGGACCACATAAAAAAAAAATCGTTCGTTCGTTTGCCCCTTTCGGCAGCTTTTTCTTCACAAGTTTGCTTCACAAGATTGGTGTAATTACTTAAGAAATAAGATTGCTTAATAGTAATCCCGTCTATTAAACAAGATAATAAAACATACAGCATGTGGGAGTTCCAGCTCTTGATTTACTCTAAAAATATATAAAAATAAGAAAAGTTCAAAACTGAACTATGAACTCTGAACAACAACTTTTGTTTTTGATAACTGATGAAATAAGTCCATTGTTGATGAACATCAATTCCCACGTGGAATTTTATTTCATTTATTTATTTTACTTAGTCTTAATAAACAGTTAGTTTGCCTATTTTTCAAGGCACGTGTTGTTGTGAGGGAGTAATTGTACGCTCACCCCAGTGTTTTTGTTTATAATTAGTCCCGCTCGAGCCGGGAATTTAATTTGATTTTCGCGCACCGACAGAATACAGGTTCACTTATAGTCGTCTGCCCCCCCCCCCCCCCCAACACACACTTGGTCGTGATGTAGTCTTCGCTTAACTCAATGTTGTGAATGCATGTGTAGTAGTACTGGCTGCTTTGTTGGGTTGAAGGGGGGGGGGGGGGGGGTAGGGGGGTGGGGGTAGGGGGGTGGGGGGTGAGTGGGGGTAGAAAATAACTGCTCTTCGTCATGTAGTCTTTACCTTAAAGCATAACATAGTGACAATGCTGTCTGGCACGGATGTGTGTATGCATAGGAAAACATCAACCACATGGGGTGATAGGCCGCTGTGTTATTCCATAGAGTCTGGAGAGGTGTTGAAGGAATTCAACGGGTTGATTTAGCCTTTTTCTAAGATGATGATAACTGGACGTGGAAGGATTAAGCTCATAATGTACGAAGGGATGCTGCATTGCAACATTCGTGTTGTGATTTCACACCAGGTTGGCTTGTAGTTTGCCAAAGGTAGTTTGGTTGTCTTCTTCTTTCAGCTTCTCTTCATCCGGATCTGGCAGAATCCATGGTAAATTGGATGAAGTGACTTGGATAATCTATAGGCCGTCTTGGTCACCCACTTACAGAGGCAGCTGCGCTACTTACTAAAAAGGTCAGGTCGGTCAGGGATGTTGGCACTGCATACCGACAGGGAATAAGAAGAAAACAAAGCACATTCCCGGGCTCCAGTGTTGTATACGACAACCTCTTATAAAGCTCCTTAGCTCCAGAATCACTCTTTACACTTGCAAAATATTCCACCAAATATTTGTCCTAAAAGGTTTTATTGGTACTTTAGCGAGAGGACCTTCAATATTGCCTCCATCACAATTCCCAAGAAGGCTTCAGGGGAATCAGAATATTGTTGATTTTTCCAATATAAACTTCACGAGCAAATTGGCATACTATCATATTACTTTTTAATACACAAAGGTTCCCCTGTTTTCAAATGCAGTATTAGGTAATTTATGGCCAATCGATTTTTAAGCCGCGTAAAAAGAGCAAATATTTGAAGTTATAACAACCTTAAATAACTTTGAGAAACATCGAGATGTCTAAAAACCACCTGAATGGTACACAATCATGGGGTATTTGTGCCTTATTTTGTTCACGAAGGCACTGAGATTTGTCGGCTCTTCTTTACACATTCCAAAGGAAACCATGAACCGTTAACATTAAAGCCCAACATGCATTGTTTTTCCCTCATGCTGCGCCTCAAACCGCGAATTTTCTAGAAAGCACGAGAAACTAATGGAACAGAACCTGATAAACATAGGTCTACCGCCCAAAGTTGATCATGTAAGAAATGGACCGATGCTCCTTTGGCATTTTGGTTGGTGACACGCTTCTTTACCATTGATGAACAAAAGGGAACTACATACAGGCTTCGCGGAACTTACGGCTATGATTATTCACATTAATTTGTATGAAAAACTGTTTCAAACGTTCCAGCTTGAAGGGAGAAGAGAAATGACGCATTTACAAAAAGAGCTAAAGATCTTCATTCCACAAAAACACCGAGCATTCTATGGGCCCTATATGCAGTCAATGATAGAAACACCACCCGAAGGCATCGAGCGTTGAAATGGACTAAAGACCCTCCTTCACTCGTTAGATCTGTCAGAAGAGCAAGACCAGTGTTGGGAGCGCTGAGATTGTACAATGTCTTGTTATTCCTATCGGCATCAGCCTTCAAAGGAATGTCGGCAGCAAGGAGGTTCTTCTTCACTTGGGATTACTTGCAATCGAGGTTCTAGATTACATAAACATAGGGTCTGCTCGGGTTCGGATGTACGACTGATCACACAGAGTTAGAAATGCGTGTTAGTGGCTCATTTGTATTCGTCATTACATCATTTATTATAATAAATTCAAACTAGTGGTATTTCCCGCGTGTATCATCGTTAGGTCATCGGTTTAAATCCAACCGATGACACTTATTGGATTAGTTTTCCAGTGCCTACCTGACTACGCGGGTTTTCACTGGAATAATACTATTGGGTTTTCATACACATCTAAAACCGTGAACCCCCACCCTCTTGGAGTCCTTGGAATCTGCAATTAGAGATGTTGTCCTTGGTTTGCCCAGCTTATCTCTACGAGAATATCACGTGATCAGCTCGAGCAACCTAGCAATAAGCGATGTATAGTGCTATCAAATACAAATATAGTTTCGCCCCAAACAAGGCTAAAAGACACTCTTGGTAAGAGACTGAACTAATTTAGAAGCGAACAAAATAAGATGAAATAACTAAGGGGAGCTGAAGGTAGAATTTTATATTCTTTTTAGAAATTGACACATTTACAACAATCAAAACTTACCTTGTTGGAAATAAAGCAGTTTCGATAACAAGCATGTTGAGAATCATTTCACTTCAAAGAAAAGTTGTTATGGACATTTATATTGGTTTTTATCGCCCAAATTTTGAATCTAAGAACATTTACACTGTCAGACATGTCTCTCAGATTGTGTATTCAAATTTCATGATATTCATAGGCGGGGGCATATAACTGCTCCGGATTTTCGGCGAAATCTAATAAACGCAACCACCCTTTGAATTAAAATTTCGACACGTTAGTTTTATTGTATATCACAAACTTGCAACTATATACATGATTGGAACAATCGAACGGTTCCACAAACCAAATTATATACTTTCCCGTTACAACAGTCTAGAATAAAAGAATGGATCAATAAAACTGCTATCACGATCTCCGTAAGGTTCATGTGACCACTTTGTTGATCTAAATGACATCATGTCATTGCATGTAGACGGTCGCAGGTTCAGGCTCAATCTCAGTTGCCTCGTGAAAGTTCCTCCTTGGGAAGTTTCCAAAAGCAATGGCTAGTGCAGTTTGTAACATGCATTAGGATACCACACACACACACACCCACACGCAAAAACAAAAACAAAACATCATTTGCTTGGAATAATTAAACAGGTAGTTAATGAAATAGTAATGCGTTTTAAATTCAATCTCGAAATCGAATCACATTGTATAACACATTGGCAAAGGCCTTAGGTAGTCCTACACGGGAAGATTGCTTCCTTCTTTAATACAGTTATCCAACTTAATTGGAAGGTAATAACTTCCTGTTATAAGGGAGAAATAATTATTTGCAAATGCTGATTTTTTATTTTGTACAAATCCACATAATTCACTACAATGTTGATGAGTTTATTCCCCGTATTTTAGATTTATTTGCACAGCAAGACATGAACGGACTGATGACAAAAGAAACGTGGGTTTTACTCTTTCTCCAGTGGTCGTCCCTTGGCCTGTCCTCTGACCTGAACCCTGACCCTTGACCCGTGACCCGTGACCTCTGTCTGACCCTGACCCTGTATGTAACTATTTGTATTTTATTATTTTTATTTAATAATCCTTCATAATACCCCTGTTATACACAATCCTGTATTTAAACGTATTGATTGGGATTGTATGCGTAAAGTTACCAAATGGTCATAGAGAGTGTTGATGTAATGTTGGATCAACCAAAAACTAACAAAGTTTGGGCTTAAAGGGAATGTACCATTGTAATAGATATACCATTGTGTTTTATTTATTAACAAACATTGTATAAGTGGGGTGTTGTTTAATGATGTGAACTCAAAAGACAGTTTTGTTTTTGTCTTTTGGAGTTCTGAACGCATAATGAATCCACGACAGAATCAGTATAACATGAAGTGTTTTTTTTCTTCTACTTTTTCGATTATAAGTGGGGTGTTGTTTAATGATGTGAACTCAAAAGACAGTTTTGTTTTTGTCTTTTGGAGTTCTGAACGCATAATGAATCCACGACAAATCAGTATCACATGAAGTGTTTTTTTTTTTTTTCTTTTCTTTTTTCGGTGAAGCTAAATCAATATTATTTTCCTTTTTTTTTTTTACCGTATTTTTTATAACAATATTTTGTTCAATATTGATCAATATTTTGTAGCAACCCTGTTCTGACATCGACGTTACTTCACTCTTGATTACCCCCAATACTTCGCATATGTCCACAAAATCTACAGAAAAAAATAAAGCAACATTCTATTTTTGTGACTGTACGATAGCGGAATAATAATGGCAAGTATGATAATGTAAATCAGTTACAACCCATTCCTCGTCTGTTATAATTACATGGCCTTGCACCGTACAACAGGTGACAACGTTGGGGTTGAAATGAGTCTGGAGTTAGTTCTGGAAAGCTAAGAACAGGTGCCAGATTGAAATGAAATATATTCGGGTCCATTGCAATATATTATAAGTACTTCTATACATTTAACCACGGGTATAATACAACGTGATTCAGTGGGGTACAAAATTAGCCTGAAAATGCAAAGTAAAACAAAAAGGGTTATTCCAGTAAACGTAAAATGCACTATGGACTGACACAAAAGAAAACTGCTCTCAGAATGTATCACTCCCACAGATTACGTGTGTTTGCCTCCCTGATGGAGTGCAGTTTTACTCATCGAATCAACAAGTCTCAAAATTAAGTTATATTTAGCTACTTAAGCCAACAAACTGTTTGAAATAAGAGAGACGAGAATTGTCCACAAATGGAACGGGATTTGTTTCCCTTTTATTTGTAGCTTATCTTTATTTGCTGAGTTACCCGAACCGTGAGGTTCACAATTTGCAAGAAGACTGTATCACCTGCCTCCTAAACGAATCACAGTCTGGTTCTCAGCTTTTCAAGTTCACCAATTTCTAGTCTCCGTTATTCCATTTTGAAGTTGTTTGATTGGGTTGTGGAGGGGAGGCAGTGAGCTTGATTTGGTTAGACAAGCAAGAATCTTTCGGTCCATGAAACATGATATACGAACTGGCATATCCACACAACAACTGTGAGTTCAGCTCTAAAAAGGAACCATCCTATTTCTTCATCTTTTCTACGAGAGGAAGAATAATGCCATTTCCGTGATATCCATTATGTGTATAACGATACGGCTAAAGCGTACATTGACGAGTTGGGAATTGTAGTACTTTATTTGTTTAGAGGACTCGGCTATTTTAATTTGCTCTCTGGTCTTTACTTCTTCCTTTACTCATATGGCAAACACGTACGGCCATTTAAATGTGTTATTATTCGTCATTTAGTTCCATTGTCCCTGTTTCTGTACATGTGTTTGTACGGATATATCTTGTATTAAGCTGTATACACAGTTTAGGTATATAAAAACAAATCATACGATATTACATTTAGACAGAGAGTAAAACATGAGAGTAGAATTCATGGAACACGAGTGTTCGATCAATTCATTTTAAGAATGTTGGAAATACTTTACACCAATCTTGTTTTCCACGAACAAGGTTTTTTTTTTCTTTCTTGATTCTTAAGTGGATTAAGAGTTGTTGAGTGTTTGTCAAAATATAAGTCATAGACATTTAAACCATGTGGTTTGTGACATTTCATTTTACGACAAACTATCATTGACCAACAAGCCAGATTATAATGTTATTTATAAATTATTTGTATTGGGTATCTTTGAACAAAACTCATAACAGCTATTAAAATTCATAACGAATTAACAAATCCATGATTTTAATTGTATTGTCTTTGACATACCAAAACGAGTCAAATTAGTTTAATTGTCAATAACACAAGTGTCACAGTGGACGCTTATCAGAGTCTTCCGAATATTAGATACACTACACATCACCACTTCAGTCGAAACATATTGATGACAAATAACGCCCAATAATAATTAGGTCGCATCAGCAATACAAACTTTATTCCCCTCCAAAAACGGAGACCGTAACCAGACTCTCTAGAAAACAAAACGAATTCAGAGAATTAAACAACAAATATCCCTCTTTCATCGACCATCACTATCAAAAAGGTTAGCCAATTAGATCGCTATATAAAACCTGCATTATACTGTAAAATTAATCCATCAAACGAGCTCTGTATTTAAAAAAAGCCCCCCAAATAAATATCTTTTTAATTCTGCTTAACCAAAGATTTCTATTTTAGGGTTGTCAGGGTAGCTTTTAGTGAAGACGTATTTTATCCAGCGGTATAACGATGCAATATACCGGTGTGAGTGTACAGTCCCTGCGGCTAATCACCTTGCGCATTGATATTTCGATCCAGTATTGGTACCGGCTCGTACAGCCACACCTGCCCAAACCACTAGATTAAATGTCCACCACTTACGTCATGGCTTGTCCACTGTCCAACGGACTCGGTTACATCTCTCCAACTCTCCATCCATCACCAAGCTCTCTCCTTGTCTCTAAAAATCCTGTGAGATTTATGGTTTCCTATATATGTACGAATTAAAGACATAACTTCTTGGTCTTTTGACAGTTCCAATTTAATGTACAAGCGATCAGGAAAAAATGTCAGCTTTGACGACATCTGTTTGTGGTAATTGTTTGTGTTAAAATACTCATCAAAGATACACTGAACATTATTTTTGGAGGGGGGGGGGTGCAGGAACAACGTTCATTTGCTTATAATGTTTGGTTTGTTTAAGACAAAAAACAGGCACAGATAGTTCATTTTGCAGTTTACCTCAATGTTCCGTTTACTGGTCAGTTTATTTTGTTATGTGTATGTTATGTTCTTGAGGTGTGATCTTTGATAACATTCTTGAGTTTAGCAGACTAACTTGAAGCTAACGATCCGTCAAATAACTGGAATACTTTCATTGATACCCGTCGGGATCCTCTGCTGTGAAGATCAACGACCAGTTTCGTCTCTTTACAAGTTAATTGTTTGTAAATTACCCGTGCAGACATGGAGTCTGACATGAGCCTAAAGGTGTCAATGTTGCGGATGAAAGAGGTCGACGACTGATTAAGAGACTAGCGGCCGGGGCAAATTTCATTATTCCATCTTTGATAATACGCTCTTCTTACGAGTGGGGGCAAATTGGCGCCATTGAGCAAAACAAAGAAGGGGGGGGGTGGGGAGTTGCATTTAGTCGGTTAAATACAGGCAACTTGCTCATGGTTTTGGGCTACAATGACGGGAACCAGCTGAGGTGAATGACATTGATGTATTAAAAGCCGGGAACCAGCGTCAAGCAGGCAGACACAAATTGCACGGACATAAACTTGTTTTTAAAATAGAAAACGGACTTGATTTATACGGCGCAAGACTATCCAATTGGCAATAACGAAGATTCTAAAACAGATGCTCATATTTTTGCTAGTCAGATTAAAATACTCTAAATCAGCGCCACATTCGTAGCCAGACGTAACAAAGTAAATTTATACAATGGAATCATTGTACCATGTGGACAGACTACCCGGCTGCACATTACATACACAAGCAGTAATGATCCCTACAACACGATAATGTGTATAGCATAGCAGGGTTGCCCTGACGTCACCGCGCACAGTTAACGTAGCAAATCAGGGGAGGAGACCTAAAACGGGACAAGAATGTTTTTAGCTTTAGCAGACGCAGGAATTCAACTCAGAAAGTTGCTTTTTTTTTTGTTGCATGCTAATGTGTAATCAAACCCCGTACTTCAAATACTCTAGCGGCAGTTTAGCTCGGCGCAAAACTGACACATTCATGGACGCTGTTTCTTATTTGCAAACCATAGCTGTGCCAAACCACCCTGCATGAATCAGTGAAGTTTATGCACACTTTGTTTAATGTAATCATTCAACGAAGGATAGGGAGTTTCACAACTAACAAGGTCAGCTGGAGTATTAATGAAACTGTGTTATGAGTTGGTGAGATGTAAATTTAAAAAGCATACAGATTGTTAGAGATGTGCAATTGATATGGAAAAAACAACTGAATATTTATATCGAAGAACTTGTTTTGATGAATTTCTAAAATAGCTACGAGACTAGCTGAAGTAGAGCCTTTGTCAGGTGCTCCAAAGGCAGTTCTTATTTTGGGTTGGCGAATCAAATTAGGCGCACGATGAACGATTTCCCCGAAAACACACTATTATTACAATAATTACCTGACAAAACACAAACTTTTATAATAATATTTGTATTGTATGCAAATTATCCCCAAACAAAGCTAAATGGCCACCTTGGTGCGGGGCTACAATAAGAACATTATTGAATGTGAAAAGAGTTCAGGGGAGCTGAAGGTAGGAATTTATATTTCTCATAAACAGTATAGATTGTAAACTGGCTCCTGGCGCAACACCTTCCCTGGTAGTATACCACTAGTACACCAACTTCCTTGACAATACACCACTGGTACAACAACTTCCCTGACATTACACCACTGGTACAGCAACGTCGCTGGCAATACACTATTTGCACTGCAAACAGGTTCACATTTAACTACACTTTTTCACATTTCACATTTGTTTTGAAATACATAGCAAGTTGTCTTTAAAATGTTACATGAGCTAATCAAATGCCAACTTCAACCATTATTCACACCACACCAATGACTATTTAGACCAAATTAATACAGTTTATCCTAGGAGATACTGTCTCGGGGACGTTGTACCAAAGATAAGCCAATGCTTAACTTGTCTAGAGAGCATATCCATCGGGGGGGGGGGGACATTAATCTCTGCCCACACCGGTTCCTTTACAGTGCTCGACATCATCATTATTGTTTCAGTTTTATTATTGATATTATTAATTACAATTTAAAAATATTATTCCCATTCTCCTAGTTGTTCTTCGTATATTTTTCTATACAATTTGTTAGCCTCCCTCGTATAACGATGCCATCAAACATTTTTAGCAAGAGTTGGCAGTTACACAAACATTCTTGGTAATTGAACCAACTATTTTGATAGATTGACCAGTATCGGCATATATAGTGGATGTATTTGTATGCACTTCACAAGCCACATGTCATTAAGGAAAATATGTTATTACAAGACCCGTTGACATATTTAGTTGTCAGATAGAAATGTGCTCTCTTCGGTGAAACTGTTATAACAATTGTTTGCATATTTTTTTCAGAGTACAGTTTAAAGGGAAAGCATGAAAACTACTTTTAATTATTTGTTTAATGTTCTGCAGATCAACAATCAGATTTGTGTTTTTTCCAAACAAGAACTTCAGTCAAACTTTGCAAATCTGAAGAGGTCGGTTGCCAATTAAAGTAATATTTATAAGGTGAACAAACTTGCTTGGAGTCTAAACATACTGAGAGACCATTCAAGAATAGACGCTCAACACATGGATTAGACAACGCGTCAAGAATTAGCCAGTGTTCGTATTAAACTTTAATTGCTACGATAGGTCAGTCAACAGCTCCCAATCTTCCCGTCCCTTTTGTAATATTTCAACGACAAATTTTACTGGTAGAGTGACGTTTCTGTTTCACCCAAGAGCTACAGACGACGTTCGTGTCCAGAAGGAAAGTTTTCATATTATCAGATTCTAATTTCCACATCATTATTAAAACAGTCGGGGCAGGGTGGGGGGGGGGGGGGGGAGGGGGAAAGGCGTATCTCGGTTGCTTACGTGCATATAGACTAAATAGCTATAACATACGTGACTGTTTCCTCAACTCAAACACCAGGGCCGTTAGGGATTGTTTCTAAACGAGGAGGGGAAAAGCGAGAGTTTAGTTTGAACGGGCTAGGGTAGTCTTTCAACCCCCTACTCGGATGAGCACTTGACTCACGCCGTCCAAATGTCATAATTACATCATTCACATCGAGGCCGCAATCACTTGAAAGTCAGAAGTGGGCCCGTTAATTCAAACTACACGTGGAGGTAATGAAAGAATAGAACAGAGTTGGGGGGGGGGGGTAGCAAACGGAAACCGCTACAGGCATTTCTTTCACATGCGCGCCCCAAACGCAGAAAATTGTAGATGTACTCCGAGAATGAGTAATACAACGAGATTTGAAGAGGAGCTGAAGTGTTTCTCTTCTTGATCCCAAAGAACCCTTTGGGAGTTTCACTTCTAATACTTACGTACATTTATAACTCTCGGTGTAAAATGGCAGAACACATTGCTAGAAAGTGAGAGATAGAATTAATGACGAATGGCACTTCCGCTTGAAGCCGCTGGACGTACTGCAGCGACGTGAGGGCTTCGGTAGAGTGAATATTTGTTTAGCATGCTCAGCCAGTAAAGAGGACGCAAATAACAAAATAACACCTGGGGCTCCACCTGAGCTCTAAGACGACGGACTACACTGACGGTTTTTTATTGTACATGCTTGTCATTTCAATCACCAAACATCCGGGTTAGTGACCTGTTTGCCAGGTCATGTAGGACCTAGCTCAGCCAGGTCATGTAGGACCTGGCCCAACCGGGTCGTGTAAGACCTAACCCAGCCAGGCCATGTAGGACCTGGCTCCGCCAGGTCATGTAGGACCTAACCCAGCCGGGTCATGTAGGACCTAGGTCAGCCAGGTCATGTAGGACCTAGCTCAGCCAGGTCATGTAGGACCTAACCCAGCCGGGTCATGTAGGACCTAGGTCAGCCAGGTCATGTAGGACCTAGCCCAACCGGGTCGTGTAGGACCAAGCCCAGCCAGGTCATGTAGGACCTAGCCCAGCCAGGTCATGTAGGACCTAACCCAGCCAGTTCATGTAGGACCTATCCCAGCCGGGTCATGTAGGACCTAGCCCAGCCAGGTCATTTAAGACCTAGCCCCGGCAGGTCATGTAGGACCTACCCCAGTCGGGTCATGTAGGACCTAGCCCAACCGGGTCGTGTAAGACCTAACCCAGCCAGGTCATGTAGGACCTAGCTCAGCCAGGTCATGTAGGACCTAATCCAGCCGGGTCATGTAGGACCTAGGTCAGCCAGGTCATGTAGGACCTAGCCCAACCGGGTCGTGTAGGACCAAGCCCAGCCAGGTCATGTAGGACCTAACCCAACCAGTTCATGTAGGACCTATCCCAGCCGGGTCATGTAGGACCTAGCTCAGCCAGGTCATGTAGGACCTAATCCAGCCGGGTCTTGTAGGACCTAGGTCAGCCAGGTCATGTAGGACCTAGCCCAACCGGGTCGTGTAGGACCAAGCCCAGCCAGGTCATGTAGGACCTAGCCCAGCCAGGTCATGTAGGACCTAGCCCAACCGGGTCGTGTAAGACCGTCCCAGCCAGGTCATGTAGGACCTAGCCGCCCAGCTAGGTTATGCAGGACCTAGCCGAGCCGGGTCATGTTTGACCTAACCCCGCCAGGTGTAGTACCTAGCCCAGCCAGGTCACGTAGGACCTGACCAAGTACGATCCGGAATGTGTGTCAAAAACAACGCCGCGTTCGAGTGTAACCGGTGTCTGGGTCAGCACGACCAACGATATCCTACTACAACGCTTTCGTGATCGTTTCGGGATCACTGGAACTGCTCTTCAGTGGTTGTCGTCCTACTTCACAAGAAGAACACATTGGGTCCATTATGCAGGTGCCAACTTTGATGTCCATCACCTTGAGTTCGGTGTCCCCCTAGGTTCTGTTATCGGTCCACGTGCATTCACCATGTACGCTCCCTATCGGGGACATCCTTCATCGGCATGGAGTCAACTACAACATGTATGCTGATGACATTCAAATCTACCTAGGTTTTGATCCTACCATCCCGTGTGATGCTGAGTGCTGCTTGTTCAGGCTATCCAACTGTATCCATGGTGTTCTGGATGCTTGCAAACAAACTCATGCTGAATGAAAACAAAACAAGAGTGTTTCATAGCATCGTCTCCACATCACTACAAACGCCTTGTGCTACTAACCCTCACCATAGGAAACACAACCATCACTCCTGTCTCATCCTTGGGAGTAACTTTTGACAACTCCATGTCAATGAGTGACCATGTCACTGGTGTGCAGGTCCGTTATCTATCACATACGCAACATCACTAATAATCCGCAAATACATGGACTACGACACACCTGTCGTTCTGTTGTTCGTGCACTGGTACTCTCACGCCTCGACTACTGTAACTCCCTTCGCACTGGACTGAAGCAACATGATCTCAACCGCTTACAAAGACTCCAAAACAAGGCCGCTCGACTGATCCATAAGAAGCCAAAATATTCTCTTGCCACACCTCTGCTCACGGATCTCCATTGAATTGCAGTCGACCAGCGAATATACATTTTAAGACGGCACTGAACATGTTTGTTTAAAACTGTATCCAATACTTTCCCGTCCTACATTTCAGTCACACTAGATCTCAGCAAACCCAAACGTGAACTACCTCGATCCTCAAGGAAGTTTGGAGACCGTGCATTCTCCATCGCTAGTCCCCGCAACTGGAACTCACTCCCAACAAACATCCGGAATGCTTCTTCTGTAGAACAGTTTGAAGGACTTTTAAAAACACATCTGTTTAATCATACCATCTAAATAAATGTGTTTTGATTCTGTCACTTTTTGTATTTTTGCTTAATACATTGTGTACCAGTCTTTTTTTTTGGGGGGTTATCCCTAGCGCTTTGCATCCTTTGGAAAAGGCGCTTTATAAATTCGGTTATTATTAACAATTGAGTCAGGAGTTTATTGGGACTAGTCCTACGAGATATTAACAAACTTAAAGCTAGTCCTAATTTGAGACGAAAACTCTTTGTGAAGTCCATCCCCTAAGACCCGGAATCCTCGTCAATGCTGAACCGGAAATGACAGAGTGTGACTTTCCGCGTAACCTTTTAAAAATGGGAAAAATACAATTTTGGTTGTCACAAGTCAATACGCCTTTTATTACAAATGGAGCACATCATGACTTTCAAGGGGATTGTGTGCTCAATTTAGAATGTCATTATTTTAACAGTTAACGAAGCTGAAAGTGAGGGAAACTCTCAAAAATGCCAACTAATCATTAAACCAAACTGTAAAAGGCCTACTTTGTTTTAATTCGGTTTTGTTTTAGGGTTCAATCTGCAGACACTAATTAAGTGGAGCCCACCAATCATTGAAGAAGTAATGGCAAGTAAGTTGAACACCATAGGAAATTTAACTATACGTTGGCAGTTTCGATCAGCTTGTCCTATCAAGAACTGATCATTTAAGACATCATTTATTTTTATTATTAAATACATCGTTGCCTCAACGAGTTTTTTTCACAGAGAGAAAGAGGTTGTCCAAAATATTGTTTGATTTATAATTAACTATGGTGTGTACAGAAGGGCAATGACGACCTACACTGAGCATTTAATACTCTGATACATTCAGTCTGACGTTATGCAATCGCCAATATCCGAGCTGGCATTCATGAGCTACATTGTATAGAGTCACCTTCGATGATGAGTAGAGATAAATGCCTCACTATTTGGTACCTCGGCGCGCCGTTAAATCAACAGAAGAAAGAACAAAATATGACAGGGTACCTTAGAGTGCTTTCATCTCGGACTCGACAAGTGTCTCGGTGGACTTAAAAGGGCGGGCTCATTCTCACCAACCGGGCGCGCTGTTGTCTTACTTCCCATATCACTGTTGCTTTACGCAGATGGTTGTGCGAGTCTCATGCAGGTGAAAGAATCTGCATTTCCGAGCTCACCATCACGGAAGCTGTGGCTCTTCTGTTTAAAAGCCTTAGAAGGCTAGGAATGATTTCAGATGGTACAGCACAATCAATATACAGCGGAATATATTTCGCAGGTTGTGAATGGATTTTGCAGCCTGCTAGGCACTATACCGTAAGCTCTTCTCGAACATAGGTGTTTAGTAAAAGCAGCCTGAGAGACTTTGGAGAGGGAAGGCTTATTAAAATTCCAGTAAATTCGATAGGGTAAATATTTACAAAGCATGTCGTCCATTACAATGGGGCGTTGACTTAACGGTTGGTGTTTGCTAAGAACAGCCGAGGAAAGGAGAGACTACGAAAAGCATGATGGTGTTGACTGCATACGTCGTGGATAACTCGACCTTCCTATTCCCTAGATTTACCAAACTATACCTTCCAATATTGGTTACAAAATTAAAACAACATGTACGTTACGTCTACATCAATCTGTACAAAACGACCGAAAATTTGTCAAAGTGACGCATGATCAGAACTAAGAACAGGTTTCCGGATTAGCCTGACCAAGAAATTGGTCGGAGTTCCCGGAACCCATCAGCCGATTTCCGCCCAAAAAAGAAAACAAAAACTAAAAAACAATAGGATTAATCTCATCTTGAGTTATAGGACGAGTTACTTGTCCTATTGTATAGGATGGGTTCAATGCGTCATAATGTCAATTGAAACGGAACTTACCTCGGTGAAATTGACGGCTGGATCCAGGTAAATTCCAACCAGGAAGTCTTTTAGATTGTTAATGGACACTACACTAAATTGTATTAAAAACAACAAAATCAATGACACCAAACAAATCACTCGAAACAACGCCCAAATCCCAAGTGTGATTATCTCCCTTTATAAAATATATCAATGTAAATTTAAATCAACGAGCATGTCTGTCATCAGAAACTTAATGTTTTCGCTTCTGACAAAATGAAAAATTACTTGATCCCAGCGGTTTTAGCCCACGCGACATAATTGTTGGTTTAGGGTTTAAGATAACAATTTGACTTTTAAAATGGGTCAGCTCCTGCGTATACAGACTCTACAACGTCGCCCGTGTCACTCTAAAGGGAAAATAAAACAATTCAACAATTGAGGCATATCACTAACAACAACAAAGACGTAAAAAGCCAATATTTAAACTTTCCTAAAAGTGTCTCAAAGGAAAATTTACTATTCTTTATCGGAAATTAAATCATTGTTGTTGAAAAACTGATTGGCGCTGCCCGCCCACTTAAATCAATTTCTGCACACACCCATTACGAATTGTGATCGATCGTCTCCATGCATTTACACTTCAATGTTTTACTGATTGGTCCAGAGAATTATTTTAAAGAAAAGATCAAAGGAAATTTTTTTTTGAGAAAATAGAATTAGCTGTTGCAACAACTGACCAACCAAATGGACCGAGAGTATAAATGCAAAAAATAGTTAATAGCCTGACGTTTCGACCCTAGCAGACACTTTCTCGAGGGCGAAATGACAACACAACAAACATGAACGGGTAACCGTATAAATGTCTGTTACACTTGACGAGTTCTTTGAAAGTTGGTAATTGTCAAAGCCCAGTCTTCTCACTTTGTGTAACTCAACATATGCATAAAATAACAAACCTGTGAAATATTGAGCTCAAATGGTTGAGATAATAATACAAGAAAAAGTTACTATTTCGCCCTTTTCGAGACCACTGCTTGGGCCGAGCCCCGCTCTCTGTCCGCTTGTTTGAAGCCCTGCGCCAATAGTGTATGAGTGGCAAAAAAGAGCTTGCAGAGCCGAGTCAGGTCCAAAGCAAAAACCACTGTTTCAAAAAGGGTCTATGTTGGCCGAAATTGAGTCGAGTGGCCCCATATTAGTTTGTGTCCCTGCGTTCATCTTAGCAATGAAAATGCATACAGGGCCAGAAGACCAGACTACACTTGGGTGAATTTCTGCGACTCAACATTGCTCAGAGATAAAAGGGGGGGGGGAGAGGGGAAAAGTGCTTGTACTTTTACATTAGGGTGAAAGTACAATGCATCGTTTCGTTTAACCAATAAGTTTGTTATCGGATACAATTACGATCACAGGTAAGCGGATGGTTAGACTCGTCGAACAAGAACAGAATACTAAAATAGATAAACGGCAAGAGGGATATAGAACTAGACTACCTTTTAGGCTCGAGAAAGCGTGATTGGTGTTGAACGAAGCAATCCGACAAAGTGTTTGCTAGGCTTAACAAAATAGCAACTGTTATTATACGGATCCCGACACTATCTGTTTTCGTTGTGAAAAACACCCATGGCTAACCCATACGACTTCAACAACTAGTCAGAAGACTATTCTACCTCGACCAGGGTCCTCTACCAAACATATAAATCACATTGACACTATGGGTTTGTCTTTAGCGCAATGGAAAATTACTCGATACTTTTTTTTCTAAAAAAGGTTTTCCGCCATTTTTGTTTGGAAAAAAGCCCGTTGCTTAATCGTTTTCGAAATTTATGTCGGTTATATATTATTGTTGTTATTTTGCTGCTGTTGTTGTTGTTGCTACTGTTGTTGATCTGTTTGCTGTTGTCGTCGTCGTAGTTTTTCGCTTTCGTCATCGTCGTTGTTTTCGCTTTCGTTGTCGTCTTCGTTTTCGCTTTTGTCGTCGTCGTCGTTTTCGCTTTCGTCGTCGTCATTAAAATTAACTAAAGTAGAGCCAGCCTGACTCGGATTGGTCAATTCTGTGTTTAGGGTGTACACGCTCTAGAGTACATAAATTAGTCCTCATGTAAGAATATTACATTTATTTACATTTATTTGTTTAACGCCTTTGTGCGGACCGTATGTGGGGGTTATCGTAATGATGTTACCAACGAATGAGACGGTTCAATGTGGATTTATTGTACATCAAATCTCCCAGGAACCTCTGCCCTTCTGTGAGAGTAAAGATCACCTTGTTCGGGCCACCAGGTAACAACTAAGGTATCAAACAAGATTATAGTTTACTTGGGGACTGCATGGTGATCAATTCGAGTTGTTGGTAAATCACACTGTCACGCATCAAGTGAGAACAATGGTTAGTAAATCAAGCTCCCCCACATCATGATTGGTTGTGGTTCAGCCATACGTTGGGGCCAATTCCCTTTTTTTCACGGATGAAAATTTGAACTGTTGTGAGCGGTAAGCAAATACGCAGAGTGATTGCCAAAATGAGACACGCGGTAATCCGAGACTTAACTCTGTTCTCTTCCGGAGTTAAAAGCTGTTCAGAATCTGCTTAATGTATTGCACATTATACAGAACGGGAGCGGGAATGATTGTTTCTGACAAGGACGGGGTTATATGCCATTTCGTCCAACTCACCCCCCCCCCCCATCTTATCCGGAAGCACAAGATCAGAGAAACAGCGGAACGGAACACCGTATTGGTGGTTCCACCCCGGGATATCAAACTGTGATACCCATCCGTGAAACCACCCACATTTTCCACCGTGTTTAATGTATCAATATTCTGCGAGAATATCAAAGTAGTGGCACTTCCTTCCTGGGCCCAACCTGTGGCAGTTTGGCGAGAGAATTCCCCAAAGGGCCCGTCCCCCCCAGCTTGGTTTTGCATTCCAACGAGAAACGGAATCGATGATCAGGCTTTGAAACTCAAGCCAACTTCTGCCGTGATCAATACACGCACGACAGTGCCAACATCTCTTTCCGGGGAAACGGAAAACGTATTTCCACGACTGCCGTGGTTTCTCTTTTCCTTGCTGTAACTGTTTGTTGGAAAGAGGAACAATTGTATTTTCTGTCTGTTTGAAGAACACATGAAACACACATGAAAATATACCCAAATCGATGATTAGACATGAATTATCCATTCATCTTTAAAAAAAAAAAAACAAAAAAAAAACGCTTTGAATGATATGGTGTGGAAAAACACTCAATGATCTTGCACTAGCCATTTTGTCCGCAGCTCTAGAAGTAATTTAAATTTTCTAGCATGTCTACTCCGTCTCGGGTCAAATTTCTGTCACCAATCCCTAAAGATTTCGGCTGACTTAAATTTCGCTCTGGATGGAAAAAATGTTACAAGGTTCGGGTGCTGTTACTCAATCGAATTTATGAAAACCCTACCCCGTCCAAACTGCTCTGATTGTATTAACTCGGAAAACCTAATTATAAAAATAGTTCAATCATAGAATTGTGCAGATGAGTTTGATATTTAGTAGACACTATTTATGACAAAAATGGTAAGCAGTCGAAATGAGATCACATTGTATTTTCTTGCTGACAAACACATTTATGGCAGGTTATATTATGTGTTATAATCAGATTAGGTAAAAATATCGGTTTGTGTTTCATATCGATACACTGCCACACGGGGAAAAATTCATGAAAATTTCTAGAACAAAATAAGGGGAATTCCACATAACAGTTTATCTTAATAAAATGCTGCATGTATATACCTTAAAGAAAGCGAGAGAGGGCGTCCTATAGTCAGATGTAATACATTATAACAATGCACCAATTGATTGCAGGTAATATTGGAAGTAATCTGTTTTGTTGGTTGTTAGTATCTGTGATTATAAATAGCACTAATCAAGAACTAAACGTCAAAACTTAAATTAGTTAGTGTGAAACCAGCGTTTAGCATGGCTGGGTTCGAACCCACGCTCTTGCAAAAGCACGCCTTGCAGTGTAATCATGACCATGTTGATAATTAAATAATAATTATACCAATGGCTAAACCCGGTCATAATATAGACCCGACCCCTAGGGAAAAGCTGGTGTGGTACTGTGTATGGGTGGGTGTTTGTCATGGGGATGAAATATGATTCAGAACTTGAGTAAAAGCAATTGAACTGTTTGGACCTCCGTCTCGGTTAAACCAGTATTCCAGGTTCGTCTGGGACCGGATCAACTCCCAAGCTACACCAATAATCCGGTCTCAATTTGACCAGGGAGTGATATGTCTATAGAATGCAAAGGTTCAAATCTCCTGTACTATTTACTGGCATTAGCATACGTCCCTCTATTTAAATACCAATTTACGGGCCAGCAAATGGGGGGTAGATAGGGGACAGTTCCAAAGATCCAATTTGTGAGTTCGTCAATGGTGGGTTCTTCTTGCAATATTTACCCACTATTCCCAGAGCTCCCTGCACACAGCAGAACAATAATCTATCTCAGCGCAATAAATAAGACGTGCTAGCTGCCCCTTTCAACTTCACGGAGAATGTATGACAAGCAATATTTCTTTCTTGACTCTATATTCCCCAACGTTAGACTGTGGTAGGATATCTTCAGTCACTGGCATTAATACGAACGATTTCAATGTGACCTTATACCGCTACATGATCAAAATGATTTTCTCTGTCCAGTTTCATTCTGAACGCTTTGATCAATGTGATAACAAGTGCGCAATATAAGTCTTTTTCAAAACGAAAAGGATACAGAAACATAGAAAGAAAACAAATGAAAGACGAAAAACACAGTCTGACCAACTATGATTTGTCCTTTACATTCTGTTTTCATTTATGATTGGCTAATCAATGTCCGAAAAACTGGGAAAAGTCCAGATCACGAAAACATATCCTGTCAAAACATAATTCGAAATACTGTTCTATGAAAGTTTAATTGTAAATTAATGCTCCAAGAAAACAACCTTCCAATGTGTCATTCAATTAAGTGTTGAAGAAATGCCAGAGTATTTTTTAGGCCTACCCCGAGGGATTTTCGACTGAACTTTTAAAGAATCACGCAATTAATTTAATTTGTTAAATTAATGTCAGTACTCACATTTAAGTTGTGGAGACGCAATTATTTGATTTTGTTTCAAATTGTTTGTATTGTTATTTCCTAAACAGACTGCAATCAAGCTTTGCGATATTATGCGGTGTGATTGGAAAGTGGCTGCACATACAAACCCTATGCATGAGAACAAAACAAGTATATTCTGCTTGTCTTTAGGAGAAAGCCGGACTACTGCTTGGTGATGCAGTTTTGACCTAATGTGCTTGATGATAATCTCTTCATAAAACATTTTACACATTAAACCTGCATGTTTACTCTTGTAGTAAATGTTTATTTTATTTTCCACACGTTGCTTAGCATCAAATTACCATTTACAATACAATACAATACAATACAACACAACACAATGGGTTTTTATATATAGCGCCATTTACTGGTAAAAATTATTATCAAAACCATTCATTAACATGTTTTGTTTACATAACAATGCATTGAAAGATCGCTTTCGTCAAGATCAAAGCACACTTGTTATAGAAATAATCGTGGATAAAGGTGAGTCTAAAGAATTTTAAAGAATTAAGACGTAAGAAATAAACATAGGTTTGAGAACTTTAAGGAATTAAGATATTAAACTAATAGTTGCCCTAATGATAGATTCCTGAATGACAAAAAGGATTCAAGATACATATTGAATGCTAGCATGACCCACAACTTTGTTTGCGAGGGAACATTCAAGCATAGTGAATGTTGTCATAGGGTTGACCGAAGACATCTTGGAAGAGTGTAATGACAGTTAAATAGCACTATCAAGACATTTGAATTTTTCAAGCAATTATTTAATAATTTGTTCTGTAATTTGTAGCAAATGAAAGTTTCTGAGTAAGGAGTAAAAATGATTTATCAATGGTGTTGGACGTAAACGAGCTGCACCGTTTGTTCATCTTTTGTAGTCAATCTAATTCATGTGACGTAGTAACCAAGTTACATAACATTGCCATAGTTAACACAAGCTAGACTAGCGCTGAAACTATGATGAAGAGTATTATTGTTTGAAACAGATTTTGATTCTAAAATTGTAAACACTACATACAGATCGACTGTCGGAGTATGTTGCCATGGTCGAGCTAGGGTACTATTTAAGCATTAAAAGACATTCTATAGATATTGTTTCTGTTTTAAAGGCAGTGGACACTATTGGTAATTACTCAAAATAATTATTAGCATAAAACCTTACTTGGTAATGAGTAATGGTCGAGAGGTTGGTAGTATAAAACATTGTGAGAAACGGCTCCCTCTGAAGTGCCATAGTTTTCGAGAAAGAAGTAATTTTCCACGAATTTGATTTTGAGACCTTAGGTTTAGAACTTGAGGTCTCGAAATCAAGCATCTAAACGCACACAACTTCGTGTGACAAGGGTGTTTTCTTCTTTCATTATTATCTCGCAACTTTGATGACCGATTGAGCTCAAATGTGCACAGGTTCGTTATTTTATGCATATGATGAGATACACCAACTGTGAGGGCTAGTCTTTGACAATTACCAATAGTGTCCACTGCCTTTAATAGCAAGCAAAAACTTCAACTTTTTGACAAGGACTTTTACATTCTATAGATATTGTTTCTGTTTGAAAGGCAGTGGACACTATTGGTAATTACTCAAAATAATTATTAGCATAAAACCTTACTTGGTAATGAGTAATGGTCGAGAAGTTGGTAGTATAAAACATTGTGAGAAACGACTCCCTCTGAAGGGGAGTAGTTTTCAAGAAAGAAGTAATTTTCAACAAATTTGATTTAGAGACCTCAAGTTTAGAATTTGAGGTCTCTAAGTCAAGCATCTGAAAGCACACAACTTTGTGTGACAAGTTTTTTTTTCCTTCATAGTTATCTCGCAACTCCGACGACCAATCGAGCTAAAATGTTGAGCGCATATGTTGAGATACACCAAGTGAGTAGACTGGTCTTTTACAATAACCAACAGTGTCCTCCATTGTCTTTAGTAAATTAATCTCTATGAAATTTCATCCTTTGGCTGACCGTTTTTAATCAATTGCTCTACGTAAATAACAAGTTTCTATAGTTTTTTATTTTTCTTTTTTTATACAAGGGCACACGTACTTTTTATTCGGTGTTACTAGTTGTTTCAAATCGACTTGACGTATTAAAAATAAACATTTCAGAACAAGCGATCTACATAATTATCATGTCCTTGTATAAGAAAACAATCAACTGTCGGTTTGACTTTACTTGGAAGACCTGATTGATTTGATATTCAGATTAATAAGTCGAGGAGAGATCTTGTTAAACATTGTTATTAGCTATGAGCATTAGCTGGAATCGGTGTTCCGTCCACTTTTAATTAAAATAGATAGATTAAGTGCACGGGAAATTAATGAACCCGGCAATGGTAGGCTTTTGTATATAATTGAAAATGAAGCGAAAAGTCGACGAATGTTTTAATTCGGTCGCTTATTTTATTATGTGTATCTTTTTATAATTGAAAGAAATAGCAAGAGGGGAACAACAGCGACATGTTCACGTATGAGGGATTTGTAGCTCAATTTCCCACTTCTCCCAACGGTATTACTCAAATCGACGGCAATATATTCGAGTATAGTATACATGGGGACAATTAGAAGACAATTAGGGTCAACAGTTAGGGAAAGGTCCACAGTTGGAAAACGTGCATGTACAAACCAATGTGACCTGTTGCATAAAAGTTAGGCAAAGAAAGTTAAGCAAGAAAGGAAAATAGGAGGTCAACAATTGCAGGCGTATATACATTTTGTTGACTTTTTATAATTTCAAGTAACACAAGGTTTTCACACATAGGCAGAATTATCAGGAATGCATTTGGAATAAGCAACTATTAGGCCCCATTTTTTATAGCCGGTCAGATTTTGCTCATGTTTAAAACTTTCCAGGTGCAAATAGAGAAAATTTTAAACGGTATTCTAAGTGTTTTCAAATTGCACTCTGACTGCATTCTTAAATATTCTTATGGCATTCCAACAGCATTTGAAACATTCACTTTTCATTCCAGGGAGAAGGCAACGAGATGAGAATGCTAGATTCGGCAGCATGTTATAGTACCCTATATTATGGGACATTCGCAGTACACTCTTAATATTACTGTATGTTTTGCAGACTTCCGCGTAACAGCAACATTAATTTTTGTTATGACCACCAAATCCCGGTGTTGTTTTATTTGCAGGTGACATAATAGGTCTTTGCATTTACTCTAGTTATTAAAAAGATTTCTCGAGAAGATTGGTACTTGTGGCAACTTGACATGAACGATCTTTCAAAAGTTAATTTCCAAACGGTGACGTTACCACATCTACCCCATCCGGCCGTCTAATCAGTTATATTTGTACGGCTGAGCTGATGGTGCATTATGCTGTTCGGCCGTTTTTGCACGGATTCATATTTTCCCCCGGGTTTTTGTGTACCCATTTTTCCAGAAAAGGTTTTTCCCCGCTCACCAAAATTTGACAATCTTACCAGTAAATCCCAGTGTATGTCCGTCGAAGGAGTGAGGAGAATGCGTCACAGGACAATGACATGAGCCACACCAGCCCTCTGGTAAGGAGTGTGCCAGTCGATAATAATTTAGAATAATTCCTAGACTAGGCACAGTGTTTGTTACATCGTGGGTCAACGCCCGTAAAGTCAGCACAGAATGCGTTCCATTGGAAGCGTTCCAGTGGAAGCGACCCGGGGCTATCCGTGGGTATCATCCATCCAACAACAAACTCTTCTCTTCACACCGTGGTAGAAAGGTAGGGACAGAAACACAAAAACAGAGTTCATGTGCACACTAATGGCTCTAAATATTGCTCCACATTCTCAATTGGAATATCGACATGTGCTAGCTGAGATTTTCCCTATTTCGATGCGTCGTAAGAGGGCTTTCCCCCGACCACTTGTGTGCTACACTGGCGGTGGTTCTGTGCGGTGGCACACCACCGCTGGTATATTCCATTCCAAGCAATACTATCGATTAAGTTATTGCGGGAAAAATGATCAACGACTGCATTCGATTACACCGATAGTGTCCACCGAGGGGCAAATTGTGTTGCTAGCGTGATAGTTAAGTAGTCTGAGCATGAAGAACACATGTTTTGATGGCATGCAATTATATAGCTAACAAGAGGGTTATGCTACTTTACAGCACTTATCCTCAGTGGTTACCATTTTGTTTTCCGTCCGCTCAATATTCAACGAAGGAGGGCGTAGGTGTAACAACGTTTTCGCATTTAACTTTTGTCATTAACAAAACAAGTTATTATCCGAAAAGATACTGCCAATAAAATCAGCACAAAAGACTTACAAAGTGTAGGAATAGTAGCCTACACCAAACAGTATGACGGATTCGAAGCCCTGTATTGACCGTTTCTCCTGTTTTCTCAGCAATTACACACTGTGATAAGCTTAACTTCATTGTATGACTTTTATCTGTTTTTGTGTAATGTTGCACCATTAAGTTTACAAAACCTTAACTATAATAAAACCAACCTTTGAAACCGGCAACTAACGAACGACACTTTAAAATAGTAATAAAAAATAATAAGACCAAGAAATAATGGTTGAGATGACAAACTCATGGCTAGAATTGCGATATTTATCTTTCTTTCTAATCAAAGACAGGGAAATTGTAAGGATTCCGAATTAAAACAAAGGAGAAAAATCAAATATAACATAATTATAAGTAATGAAATTAAGCAAGCTTTTGACTGAGTATTCCTGCCGGTCTGGGAGAAGCGATCCCGTTGCCTGTATTCGAAGGTCTCATGAAGACATCTCCTCTTCCGTTTCCCAACCAATCATAAATTGTTTGTTTTTATTTTTTGTCCGCGTCTCCAGTAAAGCGCTCTGTTCTATAGCGCTTTATAGATGTTCCGTTTTATAATTATCCAACGCCACAAAGAACTTTAAAACAACTAATTTTGGACACAAAAAATTGCAAACCCGCACAAAAAACAACAATGGTAGCGCCCCTCACATTGAAGTTGGTTTGACGGAGTAACTGTCTGTAGTAGATTAACTATTATACACATGTAACAAAAGAATGCTCAAAATTTAGAAGATATTGAACATACGTGTAATAACAAAACATTATTATACAGCGCAAATCACCGTGAGGTCCTCATGCGCTGTAAAAGGAAATCGACAGTTATTGTACAAAAGTAAATAGATGTGTGTTTAACCGGGTTTTGAACCGTTCTGATGTCTCAGCCTGTTTGACAACCTCTAGAAGACTGTGGGTTACGTTTTAGCCTAACCTTTATAATAATACAAAATCAAGTTTGATTTGTAAACACTCTCAATCATAAAGAATACTATTTTTTTTTTTACCCATACACCGATGTGTGTAAGCACTGTATACTCAGTATTCGAACCCACGACCCTTGGACTTCTAGAGAAGTGTCCAAAATTAATATTCTTTATCCACAATGCAAGTTTAACATCACCTATATCGTTGCGGTACCCGCTGCCAAAACATTGGATTCGAACTGCCTCTAGCTACCGGGCAACCTCGGTAGTCTAGTTGGTAAGACACTGCTCTAGAATTGCAAGGGTCGTGGGTTCGAATCCCAACCGAGTAATATGCCTGTGATATTTGTTCACAGGACTCGGGAAAGTACTGAGTATACATTGCTAACACACATCGGTGTATGGGTAAAAACCAAAATTAACACTCTCAATCATAGTTAGATCTTTAAAAATAACCGCAAGATTCATTTGGTCTTTGATAATAACCGGAAGATTCATTGGATCTTTAATAATAACTGTAAGATCGTAACAAACCTACTCCGATTACATGTTCCTTGTCATGTCATCAACACATTATGGTTAGAAACACTCAACACACGCTCGGTCGATAACCCCCCAAATCACGTTCAATTCAAACTTCCACGCACCCGACGGTAGTTTCGACTGTTTTTCCCTCGGCTTTTAACTCTTTTAATACATAACATCATAGTTGTTCCTAAAACAAGGGTTATAACGTTGTGTTCCTCACTTTGCTGAGTTTTTTTCCTTTATTGTTTGAGGCGAAGAAGGGGATAGTGTAAGAAAACGGAGAATGAGAAAAAGAAGAACTGAGAACTTGGGTCAACGCTTTTTTTTCCTCACCAGCCTCGGGGATTTAGAAATGAAAATGAATCTTTTTCAATCGCTGCTTGTCAATTTCCATCACATCAATTCTCATCAATGTGACATGCATTACTATCCCGGGAACCTTTTTTTAAAGGCATTACTCTTACTTATATTTTAACGATTGAAAAATGCGCACGAAATGCCAAGTTGGAAAGGCACAGGTGTTAACATTATACAAACATGGCACAACATTGTTGATGTAAGCGTAGCTGTACCAATAAGTGCTAGTAGGTTTTTTGTTTTCATTTTAGATTCACGATGGCCGTAGAAAGTTACACTATGAAATAAATCATAGTTCCATGCGATGTCAGAAGCCATTAGAGAATCTCATTATGTAAAGGGCCAGACTACTTTCTGGATCAGCCTCATTTGTTTTAGCTTAGAGCTAGGACCTGTATTAGTTAAACCATAAACCGGGAGAGGGGCACACCAAAATGGCTGGCACGATGATGATTATCTGCTAGGCATGTTGTTTTTATTTCAATCTTTTGTTTCATTTATTTGTACCACAGGTGTCTTTACTGAACCATAAAAGTGGCTGCTATATCGAGGATATTGACAGCAGCGTTAATAATAATGCTCTTTTGGACAGTGGACACAAAGATTGTCCTATCACGTATCTTAAATGAACTGACCACGCCCTGTTGTTATCGAAATTGATTGCTTGTGACAATAAAAGTGTTTTTAATTAAGCACGGGTAATTATAATCTACATCAATATTCAAAGTAGGGAGTGATATGCAACAATATAAACCAAACTTAAAGAAATACTAAACTGTTCGTTATATTGACCTTTTTGGATTAATACAAAACATCGTAGCCAACTCAGATCATGAACTCATGCAAATGAGTCTCCCTAAATACCACTTCGTAGAACTATTAGAAAACATCCCACGGAAACTTGACAAGTTTTCACATGTGTAGTTCTTATAAAAGTAACTCTCCGTGGGCTCTATTACTGAACCAGCACTTAGTGCCTCGGACATTAGGTGCACAAACGTGAATACCAATCTGTTCGGTTCCATTTTCATAGCTTCTCCGAGGGACGCTTTTCTCAGAGGCTTATACATTATCCACTAATAATGAGGAAAGCATATCTGAAGATAGGACGTCACTATATTGACTTGTAAAATGTCAATCGGTTTAGGAATGCCACATTATGCTTTGATAGGAAGTATTTCTCCGCATAGGCTGTCATAAAAAAACACTTAAAAAGAGATGTTAAATACGAAACAATACACGCATGGGACTCAGATGTCAATATTGGCTCAATACTTTCTGTATATGAATTTGTTTATTTATTTGAGTCGACATGATAGTATGAGAGACGTATCGTTCTATATATGAGGCAATACGAAATTGGCTGTTCTTTGAATACGAACTGGCAATGATTGAGGAAGTATGTGATACCTATGGTAAATCAGTAGCAGCTTGGATTCGAACTACTAACGCTGTATTTACAGGTCATCTAGCAAGATCATTTTGGGCACATGTTTGTCTCAATGTCTCAATGTGCTTTTTGCTTGTATATTTATTTTTTCGTTATTATTTTGATTGGTTCGTTGCTTTTCGTTTAACTTTTGCTGTGCTTTTTGATGTACTTGTATTTGTTGAGGTCAAATAAATAATAATAATAATAATAATAATAATAATAATAATAATAATAATAATAATAATAATAATAATAATAATAATAATGTCACCATAGAGCTAATGTTTGTAGAATTATATCCACACATCTACTTAGCTCCAATATAAGCTACCATACTGTTTCTGACATTCATAAGCGATAAGAGAGCAAATCAAAACCTATTCAAACCATTCACAATGGGGAAGACGCTATAGCTTGAGGTGACGTGGATCATGTGCAAGTTAAGAATCATGAATCTTTATTTTTGCTTGAGCAGTTTTGTTTTTCCCGCATACTTTTACCCTTACACAATCTGACATCAATATTTCTTCAGCAAACTCAAGCCTTTAAAGAAATAACACAAAGAATAAATTCATATTGAGCAAAGAATTGAATACACAACTTCGTGCTTGCAATCCATGTAGAGTCAAACCATCTACTTTGCACGGTACCTTTCCCCACTGTCCAACCCTGCTTAATCTGTATACGAGAAAGTGTGTGAAAACTTAAACTAAGTCATCAAAATCACCAGACAGATCACACCGTTCTTTCCAACGTATAGTATATCCAGGCGACGCCGCCAATATGGCGCCTAGGGCAATGCTATTATCCGGCAGGGTAATGTGAATATATACACGTTTTGAGTATGAATGTTTCATGAACAATTCCTTGTGCAGTTTCAATGGAAAGTTGTGTTGACTGAGCTGGAACGACTTTAAAGCAACGGGGTCCTAGAATTATGCTATCCGATTTGAATGTTCAAGTTTACTTTATGTTGTACATTAGACCATTATCATGTATCATTCTTTGATGACTTAAATAAAACAACAAAGTATCTTTTGAAACCAAAAGTTTCAATTTCAAAGGTGGTTATCATCTTAATGTACATAACAAAAGTGCCCAAGTATTAAAACATTACTGTTTTTAAAGTAAACAACAACAACAACAGTAGCAGCAACAACATCACTGCAACATCAACAGCAGCAGTTACATCAACACCAACAGCAACAGCAGTAGCAACAACAATAGCAACAGTAACAGCAACAGCAACAGCAACAGCAACAGCAACAGCAACAGCAACAACAAAAACAACAGCAACAGCAACATTAACAACAACAACAACAACAACAACAACAACAACAACAGCAACAGCAACAGCAACAGCAACAGCACCAGAAACAGCAACAACAACAGCAACAGCAACAGCAACAGCAACAACAACAGCAACAGCAGCAACAGCAACACCAACAGCAACAGCAGTAGCAACAACAATAGCAACAGTAACAGCAACAGCAACAGCAACAGCAACAACACCAGCAACAGCAACATTAACAACAACAACAACAACAGCAGCAACAGCAACAGCAACAGAAACAACAACAACAACAACAGTAGCAGCAACAACATCACTGCAACATCAACAGCAGCAGTTACATCAACACCAACAGCAACAGCAGTAGCAACAACAATAGCAACAGTAACAGCAACAGCAACAGCAACAGCAACAGCAACAGCAGCAGCAGCAACAGTGGCAACAACAGTTGCAACAGCAACAGCAACAGCAGCGACAGCGACAGCAGCAACAGTGGCAACAGCAACAGCAACAGCAGCAGCAGCGACAGCAGCAACAGCAGCAACAGCAACATCAACAGCAACAGCAGCAGCAGCGACAGCAGCAACAGCAGCAGCAGCGACGGCAGCAACAGTGGCAACAGCAACAGCAGCAACAGCAGCAACAGCAACAGCAGCAGCAGCGACAGCAGCAACAGCAACAGCAACAGCAGCAGCAGCGATGGCAGCAACAGCAACAGCAGCAACAGCAGCAGCAGCGACAGCAGCAACAGTGGCAACAGCAACAGCAACAGCAACAGCAACAACAACAGCAACAGTAGCAACAGCAACATCAACAGCAACAACAACAGCAACAGCAACAGCAGCAACAGCAACAGCAACAGCAACATCCACAGTAGCAGCAGCGACAGCCCTAACAGTGGCAACAGCTACTGCAACAGCATCAGCAACCGCAACAACAGGAACAACGAGGAAGAAACTTTAGACCCTCTGAAATGCATCGACTTAATAAGCATTTGAACACACTACCCAAAAGTAATCGGTTACCCGAGCTTGCAAAAGTTTCCAGTTAAACTAGCTGGCTGGGTCAAATAACATTGATTGTCATGGTTACCAGTGTCGTAAAGTAAACCTTCAATCTATGTTGTGCATTGATTAGAAGAGTGGACGATGTTACACACGACAACCAAGTGTCGTGTCAAGATTTGAGTTGATGTTATTCTCATTAAAATATATGTTATATTCGTATTGCAAACATCTTCAGACTTTGGTAATACTTTTTGTACAAACAAAGGCTGAGAGAAAATGGTTTGGTATAATATTTTGTCTCAACATTCAAGGTCAGTTATTTATTCCCCAAGCAACAGAAAAGTGCGTGCCAGTAGAAATACACAGAGCTTTAGAACAATAAAAGTCCACATAGCAATAAAAATGGTAAATATATACAGACTGAGCTGCATTCAAAACACTACAAATCGATGTAGCAGGACAACACAGATCTGCAGAGTTGCAAAAAAGTAAAAAAACTCAAAGCTAGAGAAGTCACTAATCATCTACAAAGCTGCAGAATTAAACATTAGTATTAAAGATCAACAAAGCTGCAGAACAGTATATATCAGAGCGAAAAAACAGTACATCTGTAGGGATGCCAGACAATAAATAGATGTAGAGCTTTACAACAATTATCTGAAAAGTAAAAAAAAAAACATTCAATATCTTTAAAGACCCTGGACACTATTGGTAATTGTCAAAGACCAGTATTCTCACTTGGTGTATCTCAACATATGCATAAAATAACAAACCTGCGAAAATTTGAGCTCAGATAATAATAATAATGAAAACTTATAAAGCGCACAAATCCACAGAAGTGCTCATGGCGCTAAAATACAAACAATAGCATTAATTAATATACAATACCAACAACACAAATTAAAATGTAAACCTAAGTTGAGAGAAATCTAGAACATGTGGTATAGAATACAATAATACAAATGCAATATTTAAGAAAAAAACATCCTAAAAGGTAACAAAAATAACAATAATTAAACCATTGAATCAAATGCCTGTTTGAAGAGATGTGTTTTCAGTTGTTTTTTAAATTGGGTCAAAGAAACGGATGATTTTACTAGTGCAGGCAGTTTGTTCCATAGACGAGGGGCAGCATGTGAAAAAGATCGGTCTCCCCATGAATGTTTGGAAATGGGCTCCATAAGGAGGCTAGAATTATAAGACCGGAGTTTTCGAGGAGGATTGTATGAGCTGAGAAGATCATCAATATATGCAGGGGCATTACTGGTGAGCGATTTATACACGAAAAGCAAAAGTTTAAACTTAATCCTACTGCTTACTGGTAACCAGTGTAAAATTGGCGTTATATGGCAGGACTTTTTAGTTAAGGTAATAACACGAGCAGCATAGTTTTGAATACGTTGAAGACGTTAAATTTGAGTACAAGGAAGGCCATATAGAAGTGAATTGCACATATCCAGTCTAGAAACTACAACAGAGTGGACTATCTGTTCAGTTGCATTTTGTGTCAAATATTTCCTGACTTTGCCTATATTACGGATATGAAATGTTGTAGCGCGTGAAATACTAGAAGCATGTGAACTAAGTGTCATGGAAGAGTCGAATATAACACCAAGATTGTGAGCTTTTGCAACAGCGGTGACTTCGGAGTCACCAATATTAATGTGGGGAATAGTCATTTTAGAAAGTTGTTGCCGTGAACTGAGTATAAGAAATTCTGTCTTGTGATCATTTAGCTTAAGGAAGTTGTCCTGCATCCAAACACGAATTTCAGAAACACATGTTTCAATACGATTAATGCTCTCATCAGCAGAAATTTGTGATGGTTTAAAAGAGAAATATAACTGAGTGTCATCAGCATATACATGATAATTTAGATTGTGTTTCATGATGATGCTATGAACTGGGTAGGTGTAAACTGTAAACCACAGCGGTCCAAGAACTGACCCCCGAGGGACCGAAAAATCATGACCAACTGGATCCGATGTGGAATTGCCAATGCGAACATGTTATGGTCTGTTTTGTAAATAGGATTGGCACCATTTAAGGGCATTACCTTGTAAACCAATAATATCACGAAGTCTCTTGAGCAAAATAGTGTGATCCACAGTGTCAAAAGCCGCACTCAAATCAAACAGAATCAGGGAGGTCACATACAATGTCATTTTGCACTCGCAAGAGTGCCGATTCAGTGCTATGCTTGCACCTGTATGCTGACTGAAATTTATCAGCAAGGCCAGAGTCAGAGATAACAGTATTCAATCTGGATGCAACAATGCGCTCGATGGTCTTGCCAATAAACTTCAAATAAGACACCGGTCGGTAGTTAGACAAAGTCTCAACATCTAAACCTGGCTTCTTGATAAGGGGACGAATGTAAGCTGTCTTAAGACTGTCTGGGAAACTACCCTGCTCAAAAGACTTGTTCACAATAGTAGTAATAAGGGGTGCTGCAACATCAATACACTTTTTTAAAAGATCAGTAGGTATGGGGTCCAGTTCACATGATTTAGAAGGAGAACTTCTTATCAACTTCTTGACCTCAAACACAGTAGCGGATGCAAACTGGGAAATATTTGATACCTGAGCACACACAGGTAAATGGTTAGTTTGCGACATAGTAGAGCTAGTTGATACAGGGGAAATACTACGAATATTAAGAATTTTGTTACTAAAATAGCGAGAAAAACTATCAGTCAAAACCGCATCTGATACACTACTGGGCAAGACAGGCGTTTTCTTGGCTTGATATAGTAACCCATTTACGACTTTAAATAACTTTTTCTGATCGCCTGAACAATCCGTAATTTGAGAGGAGTAATAATCAATTTTAGCGACATTAATTAATTCATTAACCTTTTTCTTTTGATTACAATATAACTGTCTATCAATCTCTAGCCTTGTGTGCCTCCATTTTCTCTCATGAACCCTGCGCAGTTTTCTAGCAGTCTGTATAGCAACATTAAACCAAGGACTATGAGGTCTTACACGAACTGATCTAGTCCGAGCTGGCGCATGCTTATTCAAAAGACCACTAAGGATATCCTCATAATTCTGCACACAAGAGTCAAGATTTGTAGAAGTCATATCAAAGTCAGAGAGTAACTCGACCAGATCATTGCGGAAAACATCAACATCAATAGATTTAAGGTTACGTGTTGTAATAGTAACTTTAGGGGGTTGTGGTTTCTGAAGTGATAATTGAGACATAATAGCAAAGTGATCAGATAACCCAGGATGAAGATAAATACCAGAAACAAGTGTATCATTTTCACGAGTTATGAGTAGGTCAAGCAAATGCCCATGAATATGTGTTGACCCTGAGATATGCTGAGTAAGACCATAAGATTGTAATATAGTCTTAAACTGGATGGTGTTGGCATCATTTAAATTATCCAATGTATATTATAATCACCAACTAAAAGAATTTCAGATGGAAAAAAAATAAATAATCATTAACCATGCCCTCAAAATCGTGCAGAAAAAGACCAAAAGTCACATTCGGCACACTCGGAGGACAGTAGACATTTACCAGACGGATTGATTTTGAATGGGATTTAGTTACGACATGAATAGCCTCAAAAGATGGGTAAACGGTCATTTCACACGGCGTGCATGCACAAGACGTACGAGGATGATAAATTAATAGTATGTAACCATGTCCGTTTATGACACTACATGCAGCACAGTACAAGTTTTCGTAATTTGCATTCGCGTCGTTCGTGGATTGTAGCATTCAGGTCTGTAACTTAATAGTAGTATTTAGAAATGTTTGGGTGTTATTAATGACTGTTTTTACTCGTGCTACGGTTAAAACTAAAAGTTAAAGTCATATTTTAACTGTAGCAGTCGAAGCAGTCAGTATTTGTATACTATTAACCTCTCCTCATTACTCGTTACCAGGTAAGGTGTTATGCTAATAATTAATTTGAGTAATTACAAATATAGTCCACTGCCTTTAAAGCTGCAAAGTATAAAGCATATATACATACAAGTTATAACGATATTCGTATTTGCAAGGATACTGGATGGAGAATACATTAAAACATCACTAAATCAGTGTAGTCTCAAATCAGCGAACTGATAAAGAAAACCAAGAATTCTTAAATGACATTGAAACCGATTGTCTTTAACCTATTCTTGGTTCAGGTTTTGAAACCTGATCATTAGTGCTTTCTAACAGCTAAGTACAAAAGAATGTAAGACAATTTACCTTGAACTAATTACCAATCGAGGGGGTGCATCCCTGTCTAGACTTGCTGCCAGGAGACAGCCCCAACTTGAACGTCTCTCTCTGTGCGGGGCATACAAAGCAGTCGATGGAAAAATTGATGTTGGCAACTATCTTTAATAATCGGATAATTTTAAAACAAAAACTGCTTGCAGCATTTTCTCGGTTCTGTCGTGTATCGATGTTAGGGTATTGTTTGATAGACCTAGCAGCGTGGACTTAATAAGTATTGGCGAAACGAGATAGGACATGCGTTAAAACACTGGGAGTACTTGAAAAACAGCTCGGTGTAATAGCTAAACATTAAAACGCTGCTCGAGGCGAGACTAGCGATGAGCGCGCTGCTCATTTAACGCACCGTGTAATCGGCTCTGAGGCGAGTCCCACTCGTTTTATTGTACGCTCGTGGGCTGAATTTCCATCATAGTTAGCCTTGCCTACCAGTCGTATTCATTGACGAAGTTTCCATTCCCCGTGGAACATGTTTTGGGTGCACGTAAAATATTGCTGAAAACGTCTGAAGTGTCCTTGAGATATATATGGATTGCATGGAAGGACGCTAGGAAACACGTCAGAGACGATTTGTACAAAATGCCTTCGATTAAGCATTGATTTTTGTTTTTTAAATTCAAACAATCTTTTAGGAGCTAAACTAAGTAAAACCATGATATAAATGTGTCTTATTTGAAAATTTAAACGTCACTATTTTGGGCGAAATTGAAAGACCTTAAAATAGTCACTCATTGTCACCTACTGTGCATACAACGTTCTTTCAATAACAAAGCACAACACAAATGCATCGACATTTTGTGGTTTTCCTTCTGCTCCGGGAACTAACACAGTCCGTCAGTTTTTGGAAACAGTTTTTACTCGTTACTATTAAATCATCTTTCCAACCAATCTTGTTCATTTCATAACGAACCTTTTCAAACGCTCTTTGTAGCACAAGTTTCCCAAAACAAAGGGCAACGTACTAGGTTATATCATGTTTGGTTCTTTAAAATCAGTGGACACTATTGGTAATTACTCAAAATATTTATTAGTATAAAACCTTACTTGGTAACGAGTAATGGTGAGAGGTTGGTAGTATAAAACATTGTGAGAAACGGCTCCCTCTGAAGTGCAGTAGTTATCGAGAAAGAAGTAATTTTCCATGAATTTGATTTTGAGACCTCGGATTTAGAATTTGAGGTCTTGAAATCAAGCTTTTGAACGCACACAACTTCGTGTGACAAGGGTGTCTTTTCTCTCATTATTATCTCGCAACTTCGACGACCGATTGAGCTCAAATTTTCACAGTTTTTTTGTATGCATATGTTGAGATACAGCAAGTGGGAAGACTCGTTTTTGAAAACTACCAATAGTGTCAACTGTCTTTAAAGCAATCGCACAACATCGGTAAACAGTATTGTCTAAAGGCCAACACATCGTGTATCACAACTTATATATAAAATATTCAAACCTGTGATTATTTAAGCTCAAATTACGAGGAAACCCACCCTTGTTTACGGTACGTTTCACCGTGTCACTACATGTGTTTAAAATAAATCCGTTATTCTCGATATCGAGAATTGATAATTGTTTTTATGTTTTCTTAAAAAGTAAAGAATTTCATGGAACATTATTTAAAAGGAATTATTTCACCAATACCTTCTGTATCCCATGTAAGTTATTTGTAAATCTGTGAACTTTTAATTTATGTTCTGTTCAGAAAGTGTCTAATGTCTGTAATTGCGGTGCATAAGTTCATTTGTCATGATGATTTAAAGATAAATGTGCAAAAAGAAGAAGGAAAAAAACAAGGGACAACAACCAAAGTGAAGATGTATATAAATAAAATGAAATAAATTAAACATAATTAAACTAGGATTTACGATCACTAAACTAGCAAAATTATGACAATTTACGGTATTCATGTAAATCGTATTAATAACTTTGCAATATTAAGTGATAGGCCAACATTGTTTTGCAAATTCATTAACTAATTATAAAAACTTATACTAACTATAAGTAAACACAACTAAAAGTAAAAAAATACTGTAAGAGGCAAGGAGAAATTCCCTTTTGTTTGGGAGTCATTTTGGATGTGTGTTCAAAATTGCCTTCATAATACAAAGAGTTAAAAAACAACATTCGATAGCATTCATTTACTTTTAGCATTAATTTACTGGCTAATTGGTGAAGTTAATACTCTCAATGCAATGATTGTAAGATTAGTCAGCAAAACATCCCCCTAAAACCCGAAACGCCCATCAGGAACAACCAGTAACACAATAACATGGCACATAACTCAAAATTGACATTTCCAGGCTTTAAAAGTGTCCATCCAAACGAAGCGTTCCGTCGGCGGCAGGGCATTGAAAAGAACTCTGGCTTTACAATATTCATGTATAGTCATGGACACATGTTATTGTCACATTTTTTGTGAAGTGAAACCTATTATCCCAACCTCGTCCCATCCCATCCTTGACCCCCCCCCCCCCTACATCTGGAGAAATCCCCCGAGGATGTAGGTCAGACACTGGTGCTGAATAGTGAAACGCCTCCGGGTTGGGGGTGAGGAGGGGACAATCATCAAATAAGACACATTTCCTACCAAAAACATAATGAAGGTGACACGGTTTAGTTGCAGCAAGTATTTTGACATGACTGCAACACTCACAGATTGGATCATCAACTTAAAGGAACGTTTTAGAATTAGTAAGAAACAAAAATCGTGAAGATCACAGATTTACATAAAACTTACACGGTCTAATGATGATGATAGTAGAAAACATCCCTTGAAATATTTCTGTCTGAAATGTTATTATTTTATGAGAACTAAATAATCTAATTCGCGTTTTGAGTTTATCGCTCAGTGAGCGTTTTATTCATTTTTGTTTTGGCATCGATGCAATGCAAAATTTGTAATAAGTTTTTCACTATTGTCTCGCGTGACCCAGATGGCCGACCGATCTCAAAACTTCTACAGGTTTGTCAGTTTATGTATGTGGTGGATTACATAAAGTGCTTACACTACCAGCAACTTTTTTGGCTAGCAATATAATGCTCCTTTAAACAGCGAGGAGACACCGTCAAATAGAACAGAGCGAAAACCTTGCCAGTCCTAAGCCCACACATACCCGCCCGAAGGAGAACTTTATAATACGGTCCATAGCCAGCCTGGTTCTACCCTCCTGAGTATGTGGACAGTATGAGATTGTGCGTTATGAGATTGTGCGTTATCAGATTGGGTTGAAAGATGGTACCAGGTTAAGTATGTCCAACAATGTAAGCCGGGGTATTAGTGCAGTGGTTTGGTTTAAAAACAAAACGGAAGAATTACAAAAACAGAAGCTACGGATTTACGAATGAGCATTTGGTGTTATCTAATAACAAACGGCAACGCGTATTAATTTGATATATCCTATAGTTGTGTTCAGTCGAAGCGACGATGACTTGAAGGCATCCGTATGAATATCTCATCTTGGTAAAAACAAGTCGAATACCGTAATTCCTCGAAAAGGTAACGATCGTGACGTCATAATTACAGAGGTAAAGAGGCATACATATTACGCATTTTAAAAACGATGAATTTAAAGTTTTTTTTGTTTTTACTTTATGGGAAGTTACCGATAACAAAGCCATCCGAGGTATATAACCATATACCTCACATCCCTTTCATACTTAGATAGCACAGAATAGGCATTGTGAACACATCTGTGAATAACATAAGAATATTTATAAAACATTTTTGGAATCACTAGAAACGGTAGTGACTGTTTGTTTGTTCTCTCATTACACAATGCAGGGAAAACTAGTGATGCTACTGATTAAATAATAGCGCTGAACCAACGATGTGGGCGTACGTCATCGAAAAACCGGCGATACTTCAGTTATTGGAGAAACCGGGAATGAACTTTGATTGTTTCTTCATTTTCGGGCAAGACCACCGGGAATTATATAAATTATGCGATGTGCTAATTACCTCGGTGAGTATTCGCCAAGAGAAATCTACTTGGGGGACGGAGGACCCGCACATCCCGAACGAGTGTGCATGGATAACGCCCGTAAGGGTAAGGGTTAGTTTGAATGCGTGATGTGCCAGGAGTAGGGATTTTACGCTGCGGTGCCTAGTGCCCGAAAGGGTTTATGCTTGAATGAAAACATGACGAAATTGGGACAAGTTATGCATACGTGCAGAACGATAGCATGCATGGGGTGTTTTCGGTTTGTTTTCTTCCTGGTGCTAGTAACTCCACGCCAAACCCCCATACCATAACAGAATTCAAAACTATAGGACATATTGACAAAAGACTTGTTGTTTAGAGGCTGTTTGTTACACCAGTTAGCTTTATATTACACTCAACTTAAAATATGCCGATCACGCATTTGAGAGAAACACTATACCCGAGGTTACAGTTTTATTCGATTACATTATTTTTGTACATGAATTATATTCTTAAAATCTTGTGGCCTCGCCCTGCTCGGCTATATTATACCGAAGTTTCACGGGATAAGTATGTTTTAAACCTTATCATGCCGGATTTCAAGAAGCATGTGTGCAAATTATAGCCATCATTCTGTTGCCATACTTCTTGTTATCCAAATCGTAATTAAGAATCCCCTATTTTCCGCTGTCTTAAAAGGAACTCTGGAAACATGATTAGTTATTCTGAGATCGTTTTTCCATGGTTGATAATGACACAATTAGATTGTAGGCTAAGTGATCACCCCTACTGTTGTCCCCGATCGTGGTAAATAAATTATTCAATCTCCTAGAGTTCTAGAATACTCAGCGCCCATCAATTTTCCATTTGGTGCGGTAATAATTAAACATATGGATCTCTGGTCATAAATCGTATATATCAATAATATACTAAATCCACTAAGCCGACCAGTCTGTAGTCGGTGGACCCTAAACTGATCGAAATCATTTGCTAACAATTGTTATAATTCCCAGACTCACAAAGTGGAATCTAGTTCATAATTGCCAAACATTGCGGTAAACCTATATCTTTAGATAAGACCTACTATTCGGGATAAGCCTGTACCAACTCTATGGTTTCACAGACGTTCCTAATGGACGTTCTGAAAGTTGAACTCTTTAAAAAAAAAAAAACTTTAAAATAGTTTTGTCAGGGTTTATCGTTGGGTATCGGCGAGAGGAATAGCCAAAAACAGTAACAGACTTATTAAGGATAATTTATTAAGGTTTAATGTTGGGTCAACGTATATTTGTCATCGTGATGCTGATTTACAGACACAAAAAAGAATAGGGTTCAAGTTGAAAAAAGCGAAATGTTGAATCGATCGGTTGTATCGAGGACACAGCGGGTACCAACTGCATCAGTGGTCGTAATGACACAGCGGGTACCAACTGCATCTGTGGTCGTAATGGTGGTATTCAAGAAATCACAACGCGCATTTTACAAATCTTTTGACATTCACATTTTCGACAAACATTCATGGATTTCTTAAAGTAGTCTGATAGGGCATTCTTTGTAACTAGGTGGCTCTCAGATATAAGTCAAACAACTATTTAAAACATGGTGGACTTTTATACCGATTTTGTTTTCTATTGCAAGTCGCCATAGCCACAAGGCATGAAGGCCACTTCAAGGTATTGGCTACAAATCAAGTATATTTCTAGGGGCCGTTGCCACCTACTCTTTGGGCTGAAACAGAGTTACCCCCTTACAGTCCACACAGATGTAGGCTTGGGTATCATCCATCGGAAGCCTTGCTGGTAGAGCAGAATGCACTTCCTCCGTTTGTTGCCTCCCCCTTCTTCCAATCCCATGTGGTCCAACCAAAATTGTCAGAGAAAAATAGACTGACCACTTGTTATTCTAATGGTAAGAATTACCCATTATCACACAAGGAACACGACAAACACAGTAGAATAACGTTCCCAATCTATATTCAAAGCACGTCCGTAGCTAATAAAATTCCTCACTCGTTAGAAAACAAGTACATTCTTGGACTTCCCTTTAATCACCAATTCATCCCCTTTGTGAGGAGCGCCAAGGTCAAATTCAGTTTGGTGATGAACTCATTCCCAGCAGAGTCCTTGCGAAAGGGGACATGAATGAGTTACAAGTCTGAGAAAATAGAATTAGCTGGTGCAAACTGCTTATCAACCAAACCATACATGAACAAAATTAGTGGCCTGGTGTTCAACCTTTCGACGTTCAGAAAGGCATTTCTGGTGACATTTTGACAGAGGCGAAATTTCCTCTTTGGATCGTCCGTACCCTATTGTTGTTGCAGTTACCCAACCACGCCATGTTTCAAGTTTCGCATGAAGGAGTGGGGGCAAACACATGTATACATCCATCGCAACGTGAGGACACAGACTTTCTTCACCCGCTTTCAACATGAGGACTGTATCTATTGGAAAATCAGTGGATGGCAAAAATAAGTCGTCCTTGAAGATCCTGTTTCAGAAAGATAGAGTGATTCAGCTAATATAATAAATAGTGGTTCGCTGGTTGCTAATAAACTGTGTTATTTTAACTCATCCAGAGAGAAAAAATTACTAGGGCTAGAATGTTTTGCATTTTAATGATGTGAGATTGCCGATGTGGCAATTATTGTGAGTTTCCTATTAATAAAAAAAACCGGTAACTTGAGATATTAATTTATGTGAACATGTGGATTCCCAGCCAAAACAAACAAATATCAACAGAGGGCGCATTATTTTTCGTAACAAGAGGGTTTGCAGCATTAATACCTCCTGAGTCGCAATAGGGATTGTCATGCCAACGTGTCTTTTCAGTTATCAAGGTGTTAATAATATGCTTTGAGGCAGAGAACCAAGACTAACATTTCCATTGATCTTATGCGACTTAACACGGAAAAACTCAAATTGCATTCAATAAATCCTAATCAATGAAAACCAATGTTCGATTTTCATAATATACGGCGAGTTATTGATTTCAGACGAGTAACACGAGAATGGAAGTGTAAACTAACAACACAGCCGTCTGTTGAATCTATTTGGTGATATAAAATGTATTGGGACTTGCGAAAACAAACCAGATTATATTGTATTGGACATGGAAAGGAGCATGGACTGGCGCCTTAAGTGAGATACAGCCAGTCCATGTGTAAGTCTCGTTTAAGGCTACGACCCAATTCCATCGAATGGAGTTGCTAGCCCTTCAGCGCGTTAATAATTACATGAAGTTTGAGCAAAACAAATCCCGGCATGTGTTTTTGCACCAACGCTGCCGTTTGTTTTTTGGTGTGTTTTTTCTGGTGGAAATCTAAACGCCGAACCAATTATAAGGATCATACTTGGCGTTTGAAGGGAAGGAATACCCACGGCATTGGGAAATATCAAATCACTCTGTAGTCTCACAAGTTAACCGACACAACGTAAAAGATACGCATTATGTAAATATTAATGTTACTCAGTTCATAGCCGTCAAACAGTTCTTGGTCTGATTCAATTCAATGAAGATATATCTACAGTGTGGGGTAGAACTGGCCGAAGTAAGAAAGCTATAATTAGCAGAAGCTGACTGAACTTTCAATGCAGTCCGTCTGAAGCAGAATATCAAGTTGAAATCGCACGTGGCGGTCGGCATGAAGACATATGATACTTAGGCAACACTCAATTGGGCAAATTTCAAGATAATTACTTCTGAATCTAGCGGAGGGCAGGATAAATACGATCTTCACAACGATGCACGCTATTGCCTCCTTTGGGACGAGGAGTGCGCTGCACTTTAGCGAATTAGCTCATTGTTTATCGACAACAATCATTGTTGATTCCGAGCAAATTAAATTTAGACTCTTGAATCTGTATCTTTATGTCCTTGGAGCATGTCCTTGCAATCTAGTGAATTGCAGTCGGTGTTATGTCAACCACATCAATTACTAGCTTATATGCAATATCGATGGGTTGATACAACTGTATATTAAACTTTCAAATCAATGTAAAAAACAAATGTAGTCCAAATGTTATTATGTAACAACCCCTACCTAAAACTAAAACACTAAATGTTTACAAAGAAACTGCTTTTATCTCATTTACACAATATTGCGATAAATTTCGTATCGTTTATGGATTGGTTTACACATGACTTATGCGCAGGGACTTATTTTATTTCATACAATAGCTTAATATTTGAGATGTACTTACTGTTGCGTAAGTATTTATGCAAATAAGCATGTTTTATAATAGTCTTGAATAATATGCCATCCTTCTAAAACTTCACGCTGTGTGTTTACGCCTGAACGCTAGATTATTCCCACAGGCTAAGTCTTTCTTGAAGTGAAATTTCCACTTTCTTGACGACGGACCCACCTCGGGCAACATTATTTTCGCTTAGATGCAAACTTCAATAAGCTTAATGTCAGGTTAAATTAATTTATACAAAAATACGGTATTGTTAATTTATATTGCATAAATCATGCGAGAGTGTATTTTGTTTTAATATCTTTGACAATTTGCTTAAAAGAAGATTAATTAAATAAAAAACGAAAAAGCAATCTTTTATTTTAAGCAAGTCGGCCGGCTTGCTAACTAGCTTATAACAATCAGTTCTATCCATATAGGAGCCGACATCCCTTCCACACATTCTAAATAAATCGAAGCTTATTTGATTAAAGTTGAGTTGATTAGATTTGTTTCTTTTGGAGGGCTTTTTACTAGAGTAGACCCCGATCTAGTTATTTGCTTTCCAGATGCTATCATGATGGTGAGGTCACACTCAATGCAAGGGGCTCTCTGTTGATAATGTAGGGGAATTTCACAGCATCCACATTATTATAATAAAAGGGGACTCTTAGATTCAAAGACTTGTTTTCTGTTTGAAACGAGTCTGTCGTGTTTCCAATACAACCCTTTTTTTTTGGGGGGGGGGAGATTTTTTTCACACTGACGGAATTTCATTCCGGTCGTTCCTACGTCGACCCAATGAAGTCACTGGACAATGTACACGTGAACACTTGTCACGAGTCCTTGCGTAAGCTAAGTCCTAAGCTATTGCGTAATTCATAGATAATGGAGATTTAAACAATGATCAAAATCAATAAACATAAACCTTTGGGTAGGCCTATGTTTCTATGGCGACAGAAATTGCCGTTAAACCTTTCGAAAGCTCCAGAGTACAAAACTTGTCATCGTTATACCTACTGCAAAGTAAAAGTATCAAAACATAAGCTCATCGACAACACTAATCGAAAGCGGGGTTTAAGTTAAATTTAATAAAACTTGTTTTATCTTACTCACGTTTCGACATATATTTTAAGAAAATAAGAGTATAGTAATATTGTTTAGGCTTTATGATTAGTATCAGTCTTCATATATACATGTAAATGCCAAGATACCCCAACGGCTTGCTGTGGCTGAGACATTCATGTACAACGATATAGCAAGCGATCTTGTTCCTGCGCGTAAGGGCACGAAACACTCACAAATAGAGTACCATCAGAAGGCGGTGACAACACATTCTGTCTTTATTCGTTTCTTGAGCGTTTCCTGCGTGATATATTAACGACGCCCCTTACTGTCGTCTCACTTTACAGCCACCATACTCTGCTCAAGGGCACATGGAGCCTTTTCTCTCCGTCATGTCCTTTTTTTTTCTAATCTCAACGGTTGAGCGAAACAACAAGCTGCAAAGAGGCGCCTTGGCAATGGCAATTGAATGGCTTATGCACGCCTCTCTCTAGTATTACTCACCATTCAATTCGGCTGGCCGTAGTGTCACTGACTTTAAAGGAGATCGGAGGGCTTCGGTTTTGTCATTTTCTCCAGAGGTAATCCCATACGACAAGTTCTTAAATATCACGGCATCTTTTTGTCTATCCTTTTTTTCTTTTTTTTCATCTGAGTGGTCAATATTGGAGATTTGGTCCCTCGGGGATGTAATATAATAGAACAATCTGCTTCATTTCTTGTTGACATTGTCCGTACGTTATTTACGGAGATACCACTTGGGGTATGGATGACTGTGTGTAGAGAGACCTGGACGTTAATTAAAAGACATTAGGTAAGACTTACTAGGCGCTTACACGTTGTATCCACAATCGTCTAATAATTTATCAACAAATAATTATATAAAAGTGATAAGTGACGGTTAATACAACGTTGACTCTAAGTTTGTGGTACATTTAAAAACATAAATATAAATGAAACAACAACCCCGGTGGAAATAAAATAATTATTTTAACACAACTTAAAACACGGTAGTGAAAAAGAAAATTAGTCCCCGAAAAATAAACAAATACAAACGAACTGTCAAAATACAGAAAAAAACTATTTATTTTAATACGATCCGGACTTATCCTACATGCCAACTCCATTATATTGACACTTTTTGTCACCGTGATCACGTGGTTAAAATATATAATTTGGAAGCACAAAGGCGTGGATTCGAATCCAGCTAATGAAGTTACTGCTGATTTCACAATGACTATCTATAGAATAAGTTTGTGGTCTTGTTTTAAATGAATCATAATTTCTTGATTGTATGCAGTTTCTGACTATGGGCGTTAATATCAATGTTTGTACAAGTGAATGGCTCATATAGCTTGGTGTTTATACCCCCTTGTGGGTTTGTACAAGTGAATGGCTCATATAGCTTGGTGTTTATACCCCCTTGTGGGTTTGTCTAGTTCTCTTGGTGGAAAGACCATCCAAAATACCACAACTTCACATCCACTTCTAATTGATCAATTGCAAATGCTCATTAGTGAATATTTCCTGATTTAGAAACTTTATATGAAACACTAAACGAAAACGCAAACAAAGTGTAGTCTTTACCTTTATTACGCTAACTACACTGAAGTTTTGTTTTGTGTCACTACATCTCAGTCAGTCATTCATAAAGCTTTGCAAAATAAGACAAAATAATATAACCCCTAAAAAACTACTCCGTAAAAAATTACTCCGGCTTTAATGTGTTTTGATTCGGCATTAAACACATGTTAATAGCGGAAGAAATTGATGTATTTTTGACTTTTAATAGCTCACAGTATTTTTTGAGTAGCCCATATTTAGAAGTGGTTTTCACTACATTGATAACAACGTCCAAATCCTGAAGGCCTATTTCTCTGACGTTCAGGAGACTTGAAACACTGTCTCCACGTTATCAGAGAGAGAATCGGGCACAAGTCAATTCCTATTATTTACTTACCGTATCAATTGCTAAGGTCGTCTGGCTAAGATGAGATCGCAATCCCCTTTCCACGTGCAGCGAGCAGTCAGGAGACCTCCCTCCTCCTCAAAAACTATTCAGCCTTCGTTTGGAGGAAATAAGAAGCTGTGGGAAGATCAAGATGAGGGTCCGGCTATTTTTCTATCTCAAGACGACTAGCGAATTGGACACAATCGTGAAAATGTAAGCCCAAAAGGCCGATGGGAGTTTTCATTGATATAGATATATACATATCCCTGTAGTAAAAAGTATGGTGAGATTGAATATGACTCAATCCCTCCCTGATGAGAAGAGGGTATGTGGATTTTGAAGATATATATCTTTTTATCTTAAAGAGAGACCGACTGAGTCGTTTAATCAACTCCCCTGCCTAGCCTAGACTCTCGTTTCAAAAAGGTGGCTGGAATGGTTTAATTGCAAACTAGATATCATCACTGTGGGCTAATAAACGGGACTGAGTCGTATTTGTTGTGTCTATATCCGTCAGTGATAACGGCTTTAAGCGATTTAACTGCCCCTCTCTCTCTCTCTCTCTCTCTCTCTCTCTCTCTCTCTCTCTCTCTCTCTCTCTCTCTCTCTCTCTCTCTCTCTCTCTCTCTCTCTCTCTCTCTCTCTCTCTCTCTCTCTCTCTCTCTCTCTCTCTCCTCTCTCTCTCTCTCTCCTCTCTCTCTCTCTCTCTCTCTCTCTCTCTCTCTCTCTCTCTCTCTCTCTCTCTCTCTCTCTCTCTCTCTCTCTCTCTCTCTCTCCTCTCTCTCTCTCTCTCTCTCTCTCTCTCTCTCTCTCTCTCTCTCTCTCTCTCTCTCTCTCTCTCTCTCTCTCTCTCTCTCTCTCTCTCTCTCTCTCTCTCTCTCTCTCTCTCTCTCTCTCTCTCTCTCTCTCTCTCTCTCTCTCTCTCTCTCTCTCTCTCTCTCTGGCTGCTAACAAGGACACCCTCCAATGGAGCTCACATCACATCAAGAGAAATGGTATAAGAAAAAGAAGGGTGAGACATCATCAAGAAAGGGCAGTCCCCACCTTCCATGATGGGATAGGATTTCAGATTGGAATTAATGAAAGCAGCTCTCCTAATAGAGCCAGTTTGAAACACCATGGATTCTAAGCATATATTATTATATTACGTATATATGGGCCTCTTTAAAAAGGGTGAGTTGGGTTCCGTGAACATGAAGTACTATGGCGCCGAGTGTGTTCACTGTTTTAGCTTTGGGTTTAATTATTATGCCCTAGTTCATTGTTTCACTGATTGTTCACGATGGTAATCCGTTGTTTTACGTATCCCGTTATCTAACATAGATTTACAGTTTAGGTTGCGGTTGATCTTTAAAAACAATAACAACAACAACAACAACATTACATAATCTTTAATAATATTAATGTTCGTTTACTTAGAACAGCCATAAATCATGTTCAGTTATGAATGTTGTTTTGTGTGTTTTTCCACCAAAATGGCTGTTATAACTTTTAAAAAAGGAAACATTCATACACATTATTAAGAAACAAAACTAAATTTAGTTTGATTATTATTATTTATCTTTTCATTCTGTAAATTTAAACAAATAAATACATTATTTTCAAATAGGCCTGTTTTACTTTATTTATTATCTTTCTTTTCTGTTCATGTATTCATTGTTTGTTTTGGAGGGGGGGTCAATCCTACTTGACGAGAAAGTGGACTGAGTCTTCAAAGTGGACTTTCTCCGTGATTAAAATCTCAATCCTTACTTATTCTGCACACACTGCACACACCCCCCCCCCCCCTCATTGAGAATAGCGCGCACGTAAAACATTAGCAAACAGGGGAGAAAAAAACACAGTCATGGTTCCGAAGTTCCGAAGTGAGTGTCACAGTAAACGGTCTCCACCCGCAGAACCTATACGATGTATGATGACATAATAATCGAGAAGTTTGCCTCATCTCGCCAACGTCCGGATCATCAAAGGACGAGAGTTAAACGTGGCATGGGAACGTCCCGTTACTCGAAATGCCAAGCTCGTTTGTTTTTCGTTACGTGAGTTCATCATATTTACTTTCCATTGACTCATCTGTCAATTTGTTTTCGTCTGAGGTTGAGGTAGGTGGGGATGGGAGGGGAGGGGGGTGGCCTTGAGATGTTGGAGACAATGTCAGTTATGATGGACAGACACATAATTCTGAATTGGAAGACAAAACCTCCGCAGGTGGTGCAGGTGTAGGGCTCATCATACCAAATCACAGTAAGTTGTGTTGAGGCTGACAGGTTATCTTAAAGAGTGTGTGTGTGTTTGTTAAGAATTTGGATTCAGCTCAGGATAACCTTCAGAGCCACGACAACCGTGACGTCAACACGGGGTCGCTTTGGCCGCCATGACATTTTATGACGTAATCTCAGATTTGCATCATCGCTGTGGGTTTTCACTAACATCCAATACAGGCGACATACATCACGTTAGCGTTTATTCTCAAGTGGTACTTCCTGATTATTTAAAAATCATGGTGACTCTAACATGCTCTTCAAGACTCGCAATCGGATTTTTCTCTGTTTCCCAATTGGTCGTTCCAGTCTGTTCACGCTCGACTCATTCAGGAGTCACTGCTCGTGAAGAATCAGTTTCATACTTGAAAGAACAGAGATAAAGTGATAACATCCGACACCAATGGAGCATGAATGAAGGACACTGCCCCACACTCCAGTGAGCTTTCGACCCGTTAGAATTCAGAAAGAAAGAAGAAAATATTCGCAGACACAAAAGATCTCAAGGACTTCTTGAAAAAAAAAAAAAAAATCTGCACCCGGCCATTTTGTTTTCACAAATTCAGGTCTTGAAGGATGCAGTACAGACAAACAAATCTGGACCATTGTTTAAAGTAGAATCAGTATCTTTAAGACGTTGGACACTTTTGGGAATTGTCAAAGACCAGTCTTCTCACTTGATGTATCTCAACATATGCATAAAATAGCAAGCCTGTGAAAATTTGAGCTCAATTGATCGTCGAAGTTGCGATATAATAATGAAATAAAAAACACCCTTGTCACACGAAGTTGCGTGCTTTCAGATGCTTGATTTCGAGACCTCAAATTCTAAATCTGCGGTCTCGAAATTAAATTCGTGGAAAAATACTTCTTTTTCGAAAACTACTCCACAATGTTTTATACAACCAACCTTTCCCCATTACTCGTTACCAAGTAAGGTTTTATGCTAATAAGTATTTTCATTAGTTACCAATAGTGATCACTGCCTTTAAGTTGCCAGTACAAACTGGGACTAGACAATAACGACGTTACAAAGTAATGGAGTTAAATAGTTACGTGTTAAAATGTTTATTTATACTTTTATTTACAGGTGCAGGCTTGTTTTGCTATTAGTTTTTACTTAACTTGTTTTTTGTATCTTCTGGGGGTTTTTGGGTGTTTTGTTTTCCTTGTTGATTTTGTCCTTTGTTTTCGTTTTTGCTTCTGATTTGTACCAGTGAAGCACCTTGGTGCGCTCACATATGGCGCTCTGAATTGTTATCATATGATAATTGTTATTAAAGACTGGATGTGTTCGTCGCAAACAATTTAAAGGATCTGTTTGCTCGGTCAAGTTCGACAATGTTTTTTTTCTAAATCTATCCTTCACTCTGGCGAGACAAACTCATCATACAATTAATTTCCATTTCGTGATTGATGTTTTCTTGCAAAGACGGTGTCCAGGGACTTCACAACCACCTGCTACCCGCCGGGGCATCACAGTGTTGGAGTCGCTGTCGGTACACCTCTAAGACCCTGGGTCCAGGCCTCAAACACCTGTAACCCTTAGGGAATATGGCTCTCGGTACAACACACTGCTTAAAAAAGAGTTCTGTAAACTATATCATGCAATTCCTCAGGTGTTACCACCCTACCTTCGTAGATAACTTCACAGATCTCACAATTGTTGACGTTATGTACCCGGAGTAACATTGTGTGCTATTACAGGTCAAACTAAAGGTGAAAGACGTGACAGGATTTGCGCCCCTATGTTCCGACACTCCTATGTTCCGACACCCTCTTGTGCACCAGTAGTCCTAACGTTGACCCTAAACCCTACCCTAGCGTGTACATCGCAAGGGGATATCATCGAAATATGTATGAAGACATAGGCTCATCTCGGCTCTAACTGGCACCAGTCTATGTTGGTTGTCGGAACTATAATATAATCATTATCGGAACGGTGTAGTCGGAACAGGGATGCCCGAACGTATTGGAATATGGAGCCACTATGAAATTGCGTTTGTTAATTAGTTTCAATAATAGCCTATAAATAATTTTAAAGCATGCCCTCTCATCTCAGTTGGGTTCAATTCCATAAATTGCGTGTCAATAGAGCAATCATTTGATCTGCGCCTTGAACACCCAGCAGGGTGGATATGTGCGCATTACAAGTCTTATTATTATTATTATTATTATTATTATTATTATTATTTTTATTATTATTATTATTATTATTATTATTATTATTATTATTATTATTATTATTATTATTATTATTATTATTATTATTCTTATTATTATTATTATTATTATTATTATTATTATTATTATTATTATTATTATTATTATTATTATTATTATTATTATTATTATTATTATTATTATTAATGACTGGAGTTGGCGACTCCACTGCAATTCGAACACGAAATAAGTTCGCCTCTTTGAATTGGTCGATTTAAAGCCATTGGACACTTTCGGTTAACAGTATTGTCAAAGGGCCCACACTTCGTGTATCACAACTTATATATAAAATAACAAACCTGTAAAAATGTATAAGGTTCAATCGGTCATCGGAGTCGGGAGAAAATACCGGGAAAACTCACCATATTTTCCGCACGTTTCACCGTGTCACCATTACCTTCTGTAAACCCTGTAAGTTATTTGTAAATCTGTGAAATTTGATTTTGTTCTGTTCCGAAAGTGTGCAATGGCTTAAAAAAAGAAAATGTGTACAAATAAAGACCTATACCAAGTTTAAAATAGGAAAAGTATAACCGAACAGATGGAATACTGGCCTATTCATTGGTTAGTATGCAACAACCAAAAGAATTGTCTCATATTACCCATTAAAGGTCACAGTGGAAAAGGTACAACACAGTTGGTTATTCATAACATTGCAACCTTGCCTTAAGCACATTAATTAAAAAATGAAAACAACTCTTTTGAAGTCTTAAATCTTTTCACTTACAATCCGGTTATCACGAGTTTTTCCCCGGTTCGGTTTTCCTGACGGGCAGATCAGCCGGAAATGCAACAAACTGACAATGTGGGAAAAGGTCGCATGAAGCGGGGTACAACTAGAAGACAGTAGCAGACTCGAGTATCATAGCTGAACATTAAATGGATGTTTTCATCTGCACATAGTGAATTATTTAATTAATGTGTAACTCTATCTGTACTTACTGTGTGGCGAGAATCAGTAGAAAATGAAACGTATTCCACAGAGGGAGAGAGATTGCATCTCAAGCGTGTTGAAGCAGCCACGATAAACGGTAGCAAAACCATGCATTGCTGCTGACATCACAGGATATAAATAATTGTAATAATTTCCATTGTTTTATGGTACACAATCATACTATGATCCGTTAGACCATGCCACACGTCATTGAAAGGGTGTCAATCTACAGGCTGGGGTCAACGATTATGTGAGAAGGGGGCAGACAAAGAGTGTTTAAGCCTTTTCTTTCTTGATATTATACCAACTTAAAAAATATTGTTTATTTTGGTTTAACATCAGGGTCGATTGAATACAGTTATCCTTAGAACAAAATAATGTATTTCTAACAGTCCTTAAAATTCTTCATGAAGTATCTTTCAATATGTTGTATCATCATCTTGAATCGTTATAATGAAATTGTTATCTTCCAACCATTGAGTTTTATACATTTCTTAGTCTACTAACAGACAGCATTTGATTATTCCAAATCTTCTCACAATACGTATGTTCGAAAGGGGCTACAAGGTCGCATTGAGTTTTGACGAACTCATTTTCCAATAGACAGAGTGTATGAATGAAAGGGAAACCAGAATTGTCTTTAAAACCTCGTGTTGAAATTGTATATTGTTGTTAGTTGATACTCAGTGCGTCACCAATCTAAAACATCTAATGACGTCATTTTTCAAATAATATGGTTGTGTGCATTTGTGTGCAGGAAACGTTTCATTCTCAATGTTGATGCTTTTCAATCAAAAAAGGCTTTGTTTTGTTACCTACTGACTGTCAATGACGCACAACTTCCTATTTGATTGTACAGACCCGTGTTGTTACTAATAATATCGAATGACGTCTCGTTTCAATGTTCGCTCTAACGGAGCATAACAATGGCGTTTTTACACCATTATGACTTGAGTAGATCTAGTAGAATTTATTCCCCACTTTCCACTTATTAGCCTTTGAGATCCTCTTTATAAAAGACGAAGGGAAATTACTAATTCAATTATCTGAAGTACTCATTTTCCAAAAGATAGAGTAATTTTGTGAGTGGGATAACATTACAAGTGTCTATCCTCATGTTAAAATATTGTGTAAATTACAGCAATACGCTTCCAGTGCAACAATGTCAACATCTGGAACACACGAAGGCATCATTCTGATAACAAAATTGACCTCTTTGTGTTAATAATGTTTATACAGAAATATTGGTGCATAATTGATTATTTTTTTCAGAGCGAAATTTGAAAAATAACTTTTTTATTGGATTCAACAACTTATATTAAAATATAAATCTTTAATTACATTCTGAGGAAGAATTTATTGTCGGTCGAAAAGTCAAATTCAATCAATGCCGTGTAATTTTATCAAAAGTCAAGAAAATACAAAATTATTCCCATGGACAAGTGGGGACATAAATTTGGTTTGTTTTGGAGGATGGTTCAGAGGATGGCAAATGTTGCACACGGGGTGGGTTGGGGGGAGGGGGGTATCGAATGAAATGGCATTTTTCCTCATTATAAAGTGAGGTTATAGACCTGTAATTGTTATTCCCACTCACATGGGGAAAACATCTTTTGCAAAATGATCAATTGGTCGTTTCCTTTTGGACGTCTTCGTGTGTGTCTATACTAGGTTCGGTGTTTAATTTCTTTCCCATGTCCTTAATATGGGCCACCCCTTTATTGCAAATTACAAAAAGTGTCCCTCATCTGTAACTTTGATTCATAACTCTTTAAAACCCCATGAAATGACACATTGATTAATTGCCCTCTCTTCGTTAATTATAGATTGTCACTTTGCAATATACTTATTTCAATACATCGACAAAAATGATGAATGCAGTGCTCCGTTATTTTCAATTAAAACCTTGTTTCGTACAATTATTTAAACAGTTTTGATCGATCGAAAATTACAACTGATTGTGCCCTACCTTCCAAAATGTGATAACTAAAACTGAGAAAACGTTTTCCTTGAAACCAGAAACAATAAAACAATTCCGGAAAATCTAATAGTTTCAAGCAAATTGAAGCCAGTTTTCAGCAAATAACTCTTTTAATTCTGACTTGATTAGTTGTTTTGAACATCTATCAATGGAACAACTTTACCGAGTACGGATTCCCGACACCTAGAACGAACAATGTAGAGTATAGCAACAAAGTAGCGACGATTCAGTTAGCAGTTCAGTTCATTTCATTAAAGTTAACTTCACCGTAGTTCTGTTTATGTCCACCTTGTTCGGCCAATTAAATTACCAAACTTACTTAAAGGAGTATCAACAATTCCTGCCAAACAAGGGACGGTTTTCTTTAGTTTCGCTTGTAAGTGAACCAAATCTCTTGGGTAGGTTTGTTCGCTCTTCTGTACACATTACTTAGTTGTATGCCCTTATAAAACGCCTACACACTAAAGGAGTCTATGACTTTAATGAAATAAGCGTAACCAAATAATCGACGCGCTGTTTTAATTTTCAGTAGAACGTAGACGGAAGGAGATGGCACGGGATTTATGCGTGAGATGATGTAATTAAGTAGCAATAAAAATGGGGGGGGGGGGCTGTGACTTTTACCACACTAAGAACATTGTTATAATGTTGCATTAAAGGGTTGTCAAGTTGTATAAACTTCATTTGTTTGATACGTTACCATGTGGATACATTGGAGAAATCATCTACAAAGCACAGAGCCAACCTGAACTGGTTGGGCTATACATTTAAGACATAATTTTATAATAATAATTATAATACAATATCGAAGTATTATATAGCGCACGTATCTACCAAACGAGTTACTCAAGGCGAATGTATACAAACGTTCAGAACGATAGGTTATTGCAGTGATGGATTCTGAGACCCAATTATGTAGCACTTATAAGGGTTTACAGCCACAACCAGGAACACCGGTACTTAGCTTCACTTCTCATCGTTAAGGTATATAGCTTTACTTTGGTCCCAGCCATCGATTAAGGTTCCGAGCTTCATTTAAAACATACCCAGCATCTTACTCAACTTGATCTTACTGTTAGGATACCACCAGCCCAGGGACGCAATTGCTATTCAAATTATTGCTGCATTATTGAAAGAAACGCGGAGTACAGTTTTGAATGCTAACGCATAAATATACAAGCTTTCACTCAATTTAAACGATACGTACTTTGTCTGACTACAGGGAGAATAAAAGCCACATCGTACCATAACATAATATCAAACCACCACAAAAGGGAAATCACTATCATGTCACTCGCTTTTCAACTCACTGGCGAGTTAGTTGAAAAGTAAAGTATCCTCAGCCTACTATCCCATCGTGTATTATTACCATAACAAGAGTCGACGGTGCCTTAAGCTTAATTTCTCTCTACCCATTGCCGCTGCCATTCGATCATTACAGCTGGTAACCCGCAGGGTGGTAACCTCACTATTAATATCAGACAACATTAAAAATATGTATATATATGATGTATATTAATAACTTAGAACATGAACTCTACTGTGTATGCTGGAATTTATTTTCATGAGGCAATGTGCCAGACCAAAATGATAAGTAATTCCATCTTATGAAGTTTAAAAGAAGATTGACTATCAAGACGTTAAAAGTAAACATCCCATTGCAGTTGGACTGAACCTAAACCTCTGATCAGCAGAGTTTTGGTTCGATTCCCCGTCATGGCACTATCGTTCTGCAAGATGTACTGTCGTTCGGATGGGATAATGAGCGATTCACTGAGCTCGGTTTCCTTGGGTTTGTCAGCTGCAGTGAATGAGTTTCATCACCAGCAATATATAATGATAATATTCAGTCGTAGCATGATCGTCGAGGAAGGCTTACCGAACTGAACCTACGTTGACATTACAAACATTTGTATCAGTTATGTTTGTAAGCTAACAACCAGTTTATGCATTCTGACTCGCTTTATACAGCTATTTTAGGCATCATTTAATGTTTTTTTTTTATAATACAGAGCAGGGAACCCGCCACACGCAATGAATAATTGCATGGCACTTTGGCTGGTTCTCTTGTTCTACTTGGCAATAGCTGTCCGTGCTCGGCTTTATAAGGATCATTACCCGTTTCTGTCAAGTTCCCTGCAAGCAACAATACTTTAAAGTCACCTGGAAGTGGTATTTTTTCAAAATAAAGCTTTTGTCACTAATATATGTGTTTTGATGAGTGGAATGTGAAAAAACAGTTGACTAAGGTTTTAAAAAATCAGTTCTTATGTTATTTACAAATTTAAGAGTAGACCCCGACCCGAGAGGGCGCTGTTCGTGACGATTTATATGTTTAAAAAATATATAAAGTTGTTTGGGGGGCTGACTCCGCCTACCCCTTTTGTGACGTCAACCGAGGCAGACTTTGCCTGTAGTGCGTAGAGTAAACACAATTGCAAAGTACATGTACGGACCAAGTCGTGAGTTTGTAAGTTTAAAAAAAAAAAACTCACGACTTGGACGTACATGTACTTTGCACGTGTGTTTACTATACGCATTGCAGGCAAAGTCTGCCTCGGTTGACGTCACAAAAGGGGTAGGCGGAGTCAGCCCCCTAAACAACTTTATATATTTTTTAAACATATAAATCGTGACAAACAATTACTAAAAAAATTGTTTTATTGTTCGTAAGCATATACTCTTATGTTTGAAAGAAAAAAAAATATATTACCAGGTGACTTTAACATTATTTTTGTTTTTTAACCATACAACGATGTGTGTTAGCACTGTATACTCAGTACTTCTAGAGCTACCGGGCAACCTCGGTAGTCTAGTTTGTAAGACACTGCTCTAGAATTGCAAGAGTCGTGGGTTCGAATCCCACCCGAGTAACGTGCCTGTGATATTTTTTTTCACAGGACTCGGGAAAGTATACAGTGCTAAACATGGGTAAACAAACAAAAATAATGTTATTTATCCCCGATGCAAATTTAACATTTCTTATAACACTTTAACAACCAATACCGACAAACGACACCAGACTATGTTCTGTCCTCAGTGTGCATTCGTGTTGGAGAAAACCCCACAACCTGAATGAAACAGCCTTTATGTGGCCACTACGAGAGACATGCTGATATAATCTGTGTCGTATAACACTACAAATTAAGTTATATACCTTTAGTTGGTTCGACTGTGGTTGCCTTCTGCTTTATCAACCATAAATAATAGCATTGCCAAGATACGACATTTCTTTTTTTGCAATACAATGGGCTTCGGCAAGAAAGGAGAAAATAACATCTAATTATGTTAATCAAGACGAGCCCTTTGTAGACTTAATATTCAGAATATTTCCCCGCCTCAACAGCAACACCAACAATGTTTTCACGTTTGTGTCCTGCCACTTCCCTTTGCTTCAGATTAATCTATCATAATAGAAGCCACAAAACAAGAATATTACAAATGTTTTGAGTCTCCAGCATTATCAGATGCCATGGCTTACATTGACCTACTTTGATGGTAGAGATACAGTGACCTTACATTACACGCTTGGAAGCGTGCATAGCAAGCATTGATCATATCTTACTAGACATTGATGTGTAATTAAACAGGACCAGCGTCCATAGAAAGGAATTTGAACTTTCATTCGTTGAAATACCAGTAGCGGTCATGACTTTGATAATGAGGATGTCCAAATGTTCACATGATCTATTGGATGTTGACATTGTTATAATTATCAGTTGCAAACGTATGGCTGTGTTTGTTTAAGCATTGCTGATACTAGTAATACTTATTGTTATTTTATATAAAGGGGTTGGGGATAAGGTTGGCTTGCCGGGGTCGGGTTTAAAGCGAAGAAATTTGGAGTAATGAGTGCGATGACATTGCTGCTGTTTTAAGAAGTGGTGTGTTGCAGTATTAGTTGATTAATATTGTTTGTGGTATGGGTTGGTCTTAGGTCTGGTAGGCAAGGAGGGTTGTACCTAAGACCAATTAAGTACAACCTCAGTCTGTATTTAAATTACAAACATTCTAGTTAATATACACGCTGCCAGTTAGCTAGTCTTTTAAATGTGGAGTTCATGATAATTGCCTTGAAGTGTTGAACAGCTTGTTAAATTTAGCCACAAAACAACGTTTGTTTTCATTAAACGGTGCTTCGTCCAATCTTTAGTAGAGTAGGCCTGATAGTCTGGTTCCCCTTGACTATATCGATCTAATGAAAGTAAATTTCATCTGTGAATACAAGGAATATGTCACAGGTGAATTGAGAGGTGTGTGTGGCACTATATGACCCTTTTCGAAACCACGGTTTCATCTCCAGATTCGGCTCAGGCTAGCTTGGCCCCGCGGTTGTTTTGACAATATTGCGCGTGCTTTCCGTACGCGCCCAGGGCTTTAGACGAGAGAACTGAGCCTGAAGCCGAATCCAAAGCCGCGATTTCGAAAATGGTCCTTATAAGCTGCGATATGTTTGGTCTGGTTCCTAACAGTCAGAATGCTTTATCCTATCTCAACGAACGAAAGTTGTCTGACTATTTACTTTATGTGTCTGTTCACCTCGATGAATGTCGATAAGCCTTCTCGATGTATAACCTACAAAAATAGTGTATTGCTCCGGAATGTATTTTTTTCCGAGCGAGCTCGCAATTTTCCTTTACAATTTCTATGGTCAATAAACTATTCCACTCACGATGTCTTCACTGTCAACCATTGTTATTTTTAATATCGTGTTGTATTTAGGTTGCTATCTCAGATTTCAAGTTCTACCTAACGTATCAAAGACAGCCTCTCCTTCAAACCTTCCAATATACTAGCATGTCAATATATTTTGAAGGAGGAAAATTTGCTCTAATCTGTACCAAAACGTAGATTGAACGTCGGTGAGTTTGTTTTTGTGTGGGCAAGAGAGGCTTGTGTTGGGGGGGGGGGGGGGGGGGGGTGTTGTGAGACGTGAGAGATTGCTGTCTTGGTGAAGAAGAGACAGAATAAGACGCAATGCCTGAGGTGAAACAGGCAGTAGCGAGATCCGATACATTTTGTTTTGTAGAGATGAGCACTTCATCGAGTAAAGACTCATCCAAGAAGAGTCTTAGATATTCACAGTTGCATCACACTGAAAGTGTTTGTATACATTACTTTCAAAATCCATGAAAGCTTGACTAGTTTTGTTTAAGTCCTAATACATATATATGTTGGGAGTAAATAATTTGTGTGTTTTTTAGGCATTTATGTTTGTTCGTTGTATTCCAAGATTTGCCAATTAGTAATCAAACAATACACATAATTTGTTTAAATAAACATTCAAACCAAATTTAAACTTAAGATAATTCGTGTCTTTCGTGCCGCAAGCTGGTCCGAACTAATTGTGTGATCATTACACATGTCTACAGATCAAATTAATGTCAGTTGGGCACACTTATTTGGTTTACAAGTAACTAAATTCAAATGTCACTTCTTATGCTTGGGTTTTATTATTAATTTGTTAGTTTACTTTCAGATATTTCATGGCTAAATTTAACTGTCCCAACATGGCTGATGTAAATTGTACGACTGCGATTAAAATAAAGTATATGAAGAAGAATTGATTCTCATAATTATATTGCGAACTTAATAAATCGATGTACCAAGAACCAACCATTATGGACTTAAGACAAGGGATAAACTTTGAGTTTCAGTAAATCCCACGCGGTCAGGTGGGGACTGAAACCTAAACCACATAGTTACCCCCGGTATGATTTGAACCGGGGCCCTGCAGAGATGGAACTACATCAACCAGACCACTGACTACATGGATTTTAGCCGGTCTTATTTAGCTTGCCCTCGGTTATTTTATGCCCATTAAAGTGCCCCCACTAGCAGGCAGGTGGACCAGACATGTCCCTTGTTTGTAATCTAAGTTCGTAAGTATATCCTGCAATCAAGTGTCTCCCCATGACACTGAACCGGGAAAATAATTAGACTTCAGTTATTTTAATTTCAGCGTTGAGGGCAGCACTCAGTTTATTAGCTCCTATTTTTCACCAATAATTTGGTCATCGGTCAACACTGAGCCAATGACACGACAACTTTCAAGCAAAAAGTGAGTATGTAAAATAAGTATTATCGTCAGTACTTCTAATACTTTGAGCCCTTTGTTGGAACTTAAAGGTAGTGCAAGATGTATTTCTGGAGCAATAACAACTTAGCTAATGAGTATATTCATTTTGAGAAAGCATTCCCTACGAAGTATTATTATTCGGATAAGTTTTCAGCCTAAAACATTATTTTGGATCTGAAAAATAATAAATGAACGGATCTGTTTACAGATTTCTGTGAGTTGGTGTCCGTTTGCAAATACTGCAGCCATTTATGGTGTTGGTACCCGCTGTCACCTCACTCAACGTGGATGGATTCCATGTTCTGGTGGAAATATCGAAACAGTTTAGTTGCCGTTTTCTCGGGAAGTGGACCCTATATTCAGCTGAAACTTTCGCATGTGACTTTTATTGTATCTTTCTTTATAAAGTTGACTATAAATCAGCATAGGGGTAAAAACCAATAGGGTAAAAACCAATCTTTATCTATTGACACAAGTCAGTCGTTTGCAGACAGTGTGGAGAGCGTTAACGAGTAAAAGACTGAGGGAACTCCTTGGGAGTTATTACCACTCCGGACAGAGAAGTAGCAGTCAGTAATCTTATTATGTTAAGATAGATAGAGTCTTATAAAATGGTGTTCGTGTGTCTCTACTGAGGGTGAAGATTAAGTGTGAACTGACAGGAGGAAGGTACAATATTATTGCGAAGCTACGTACAATTTACATGTCAAATGGGAAGTTTTAATGTATGCTGACGGTTTGCACTCGAATGACAACGGAAAGTGACGAACGTCGGATTTAAACATTATTGTATATAAGGTACGTAATGGACAGTGATTTAAAGATGACGTATGATAACTTGATTAATTTAGACTTGTATATGTCCCCAAAGGGTGACGCGTTAAGTTGCTCGCGCATAAGTTCCCCATTTGTAATGGTTTAAATGTTAGGTTGAGGGTGTATGTGTTTGAAAAAACAATATCGACCGATCTATGTTCCGATAACCCTTGGCTCCGACCTTGCGATCTATGCTAGTGCTCTAGCTAGGCCTGTGATTATAGAGCTAGGGATAGCCTTGAGACTAGGGCTAGCTAAAGCTAGGGTTATATTATAGGGTTGGTTTTATAGGGCTAGGGATCGCCTTGAGACTGGGGCTAGCTAAAACTAGGGTTATAGATAGGGTTGGGGTTATAGATCAAGGGATAGCCTTGAGACTAGGGCTAGCTAAAACTAGGGTTATGGACAGGGTTGGTGTTATAGGGCTAGGGATAGCCTTGAGACTAGGGCTAGCTAAAGCTAGGGTTATAGATAGGGTTGGGGTTATAGATCAAGGGATAGCCTTGAGACTAAGGCTAGCTAAAACTAGGGTTATAGATAGGGTTGGGGTTATACGGCTAGGAAAAGCCTTGAGACTAGGGCTAGCTAAAACTAGGGTTATAGACAGGGTTGGTGTTATAGGGCTAGGGATAGCCTTGAGACTAGGGCTAGCTAAAACTAGGGTTATAGATAGGGTTGGGGTTATACGGCTAGGGATAGCCTTGAGACTACCGGGCTAGCTAAAGTTAGGGTTATAGACAGGGTTGGTGTTATAGGGCTAGGGATAGCCTTGAGACTAGGGCTAGCTAAAACTAGGGTTATAGATAGGGTTGGGGTTATAGATCAAGGGATAGCCTTGAGACTGGGGCTAGCTAAAACTAGGGTTATAGATAGGGTTGGGGTTATACGGCTAGGGATAGCCTTGAGACTAGGGCTAGCTAAAACTAGGGTTATAGATAGGGTTGGGGTTATAGATCTAGGGATAGCCTTGAGACTGGGGCTAGCTAAAACTAGGGTTATAGATAGGGTTGGGGTTATACGGCTAGGGATAGCCTTGAGACTATGGCTAGCTAAAGCTAGGGTTATAGATAGGGTTGGGGTTATAGATCTAGGGATAGCCTTGAGACTAGGGCTAGCTAAAACTAGGGTTATAGATAGGGTTGGGGTTATACGGCTAGGGATAGCCTTGAGACTAGGGCTAGCTAAAACTAGGGTTATATATAGGGTTGGGGTTATAGATCTAGGGATAGCCTTGAGACTACCGGGCTAGCTAAAACTAGGGTTAACGATAGGGTTGGGGTTATACGGCTAGGAATAGCCTTGAGACTAGGGCTAGCTAAAACTAGGGTTATAGATAGGGTTGGTGTTATAGATCAAGGGATAGCCTTGAGACTACCGGGCTAGCTAAAACTAGGGTTATAGATAGGGTTGGGGTTATACGGCTAGGGATAGCCTTGAGACTACCGGGCTAGCTAAAGTTAGGGTTATAGACAGGGTTGGTGTTATAGGGCTAGGGATAGCCTTGAGACTAGGGCTAGCTAAAGTTAGGGTTATAGATAGGGTTGATGTTATAGGGCTAGGGATAGCCTTGAGACTAGGGCTAGCTAAAACTAGGGTTATATATATAGGGTTGGGATTGGGGCAAGGGAGCTAGGGCTAAGGCCAAGGCGAGGGCGATGGCTGATAAGGGGACTTTTGGGACGATGGGGGCAGCAGACTCTCCTGTCAAATCAATTTCCCCCGGTAATGTGGGCATGCTCAGAACTACGTTAGCAAAGGAAATTAATTACCTAGTAAGTCTGCCGCCAACTACTTTTTCGGAAGACGAGTATACTGTTTGAAGCACTGAGACGGTTACCATCAGATTGCAACCCGGTTATTCACTTAAACGAATGGGCTTTATTATAATATATATTACAAACTGGTTGTCACCAAAAGACACTTATTTCAAATTTGAACTAATACATATTGACGTCTTTTGAAAACCGGATGGTTAAAGGCAGTGGACACTATTGGTAACTACTCAAAATAATCATTGGCATAAAACCTTACTTGGTAACTAGTAATAGGGAGAGGTTGATAGTATAAAACATTGTGAGAAACGGCTCCCTCTGAAGTGATGTAGTTTTTGAGAGAATTTTCCAAGAATTTGATTTCAAGACCACAAATTTAGCATTTGAGGTATCGAAACCAAGCATCTAAAAGCACACAACTTCGTGTTACAAGGGTGTTTTTTTTTCTTTCATAAATATCTCGCAACTTCGACGAACAAACGAGCTCAAATTTTCACAGGTTTGTTATTAATGCATATGTTGAAATACACCAAGTGAGGAGACTCTGGTCTTTGACAATTACCAACTTAGTGTCCAGTGTATTTAATAAAAGAAGAAAAAAATTACAATGTGCGTACATATCAACCCTGTAACTTTGGATATTTGTTTTATGTACAAACAATTCATGGTCAATTCACTCTTTAAAGTCCGAGGTTGAGTTATGCAGACTGGCGTACAATGATGGATCGTCGTGCCATGACGAGTGAGTGTTCAGCCGGGGACTCTGGTGATCACGGCTGGCATCAGTTGTCGTCTTATGTTTGGATCTAAACACATTTTGCAATTTGAGATCTGATTTCAGAGAGTTAAGGATAAATATTGGGGAGAAGTCACTACGGGACAACCTTTTTGCTAGTTGCTTACGATCGTTGAATCAATATAAAGTATATCAGTGCAAATGATTACCTAAACTACAACTGGGGTGCGTTTACAACTGTACCCATTAAATCAACACAGGTAGGCCTACAGCAATGTTGGTGAACCTGTCCTATAGTTCAATCAAATTAAGGTACGGCATCAGTCATTCTGTTCATAGCGTGCTTGAACTAAACTGGTAACAATGTTGGTACGTAATAACGGTGTACAACTTTGCATTTTTTGAAACAAGATAAGGTAGAGTGTGTGGCATCATCGGTGAAATTGCTTCTCGAAAGCGTCTTAACCAAAACAGATAGAAACTCTGCCAATTAATACGGTTAAAAAACTGTTTTGTATGCTCCCTTCGGATCAAAACAAAGATAACACAGTAAGTTGTTGTACTGAAAAGTATAATATTGGTTGAGTCATTAATGTACACAATAAACTGGTCTAGAAATCTAATGTTAAAGCCATTGTTTGGTCTTTGTCAACGTTATGCTGATTTATGTACTTATTATCAAGACAGCTAAAATAAAAATACTTGTGTTGAAGTTTTAGCTGATAAACAGTGTCTAGTAGATGTGAAATTGACACTGTCGTAAAGAAACGATTCGTAAGTGACTCGTTGATTTTTCAGATAAATGGTTGTATTGATTTCTAATGAACGGGAGCAAATCAGAAGAACAAATTTTGCAGGATGCTATACTACCTTTACCACTTCGGGGTCAATAGTGTTATTACCCGCCTGTTAATGATGTTTTGTTTATGAAAAAGGGTTCAATAAAATATTTTCTGTCACTATTTAGATTGACCCCTCGTCTTGAAAGAAGACAAGTACCACAAAGCAGCCAACTCCCTTAAACAACTACCATTGGTGTAATTATAACACTAGCCGGTACCGTATCTGATCAACTACCATTGGTGTAGTTATAACACTAGCCGGTACCGTATCTGATCAACTACCATTGGTGTAGTTATAACACTAGCTGGCACCGTATCTGATCAACTACCGTTGGTGTAGTTAGAGCACTAGCTGGCACCGTATCTGATCAACTACCGCTGGTGTAGTTATAACACTAGCCTGTACCGTATCTGATCAACTACCGTTGGTGTAGTTAGAGCACTAGCTGGCACCGTATCTGATCAACTACCATTGGTGTAGTTATAACACTAGCCGGTACCGTATCTGATCAACTACCATTGGTGTAGTTAGAGCACTAGCCGGTACCGTATCTGATCAACTATCATTGGTGTAGTTATAACACTAGCCGGTACCGTATCTGATCAACTGCCATTGGTGTAGTTATAACACTAGCCGGTACCGTATCTGATCAACTACCATTAGTGTAGTTATAACACTAGCCGGTACCGTATCTGATCAACTACCATTGGTGTAGTTATAACACTAGCCGGTATCGTATCTGATCAACTACCGCTGGTGTAGTTATAACACTAGCCTGTACCGTATCTGATCAACTACCATTGGTGTAGTTATAACACTAGCCGGTACCGTATCTGATCAACTACCATTGGTGTAGTTATAACACTAGCCGGTACCGTATCTGATCAACTACCATTGGTGTAGTTAGAGCACTAGCCGATACCGTATCTGATCAACTACTATTGGTGTAGTTATAACACTAGCCGGTACCGTATCTGATCAACTACCATTGGTGTAGTTATAACACTAGCCGGTACCGTATCTGATCAACTACAATTGGTGTAGTTAGAGCGCTAGCCGGTCCCGTCTTCTTAAACCCAAGCCTTGTGCCCGAGACGTACTCAAGTGAAGGTTCAAGATGCGAGAAACCCTGAGAGCTGTTGAATGTTCTGCTCCGTATCGCTCTGACGTCAACAAGTTCAGGCTCCTTCTCAGGTGTTCAATTTTTCATGTCAAAGTAGGGCATGGACCTAATCCATGCGTGCACAGTGTCTGCTCGGCTCATTAAAATACTCCAGTCTGACCGAGTTTTTGGCGGGAGAAACTAGGGGCATGTTTTACATGTTTTGATATATGGGGAAGATCGCTCCAGTATATTGCCGGCCGTGTGTGGACCATAACTTGGCAAGAAGAAGGAGGAGAAGAAGAAGAAGGAACATTTGAAATTGCTCCGTAACTTGATGGATGGTTGCGTGTGGCTCGGCTAGTTGTTGCCCCTGAGGTGGGGTAGTAGGATTTTACTTTCTTTTAACAGTAACTTGAGGAGTCAGTTATTTATTTCTTCAGCGAATTAATTGTACTGGATGTCAACTGCGAAATGTCAGTTGTGATAACGTGGATGTGTGCCAAATTGTTTACCCTTCTCAGTGGCTATGGGGAATTGAACATTTCAAACACAGTTAAATAGATAATGTACAATATTATTGGTGGCCACTTATTTACCTTGTATTTGGAGGATTTGTGAGCGTGTTTATTAAAAAATATATTCAAGAGTAACGTGGGTGAAACCGCTTATTACACACACTCTACTATTCATTCATAAATACCTCAGACAGCTTCGCTATTCCTATTGGTTGGAGAGCGCGTCACGTGGGTGTGTATAAACCTTTGTTCATGACTTGTAAAAAGTGTTGAAACATGGGCGTGACACGCGAGCTTGCACCTGTGCGTATAAGACAGTTTCTTCATGCCTATTGGTCGAGAGCAACGGCTGAAACAGTTGTGCCAGATCACGCGATACGCGCGACGCGCACAGCATTCCCTTATAAGGAGTTGTTTACCCGAGGGCCTTACCATTTCATAGTTGGCGGGGTGTTGTGTTGAAAGAAATCATTAAACAATTATCATTTTTGCATTTATTTTACTTTTTGACCAAAAGTGTTGATGTTTTTTTGACCGAAAGTTATTTAATAATGGGAATCAAGTGTGTTGAATCGGTTTTCAACTAGTGGTTTAAACCCGCCGAGGCCTGGTTCTTGATAATTTACCCCCACTTCGCCTCGGTAAAATTATCAAGAACCAGGCCTCGTTGGGTTTAAACTACTAGTCGAAAACCCCTTCACCACACATTGATTCCCTTATTTAACCCCAATTTCAAGGTAAGCCTGACCCATGGGTAGGTCAGCCTCTGCGAGACTTTTGAGTCCGGATGTACAGGGTAGAAAATCCCACATTGTGGAACAAACCCTCGCAATCATATGGACTGAAAACTGACATGGGCAGTTATCCGAGGTTGAACTCAAATCGGGGTCTATAGAGTTAAAAAGCAGGGAAAGAAACCATTGATCCAGCCTAATCCCCTCATGCTTGCAAATAAATGGAAAGAGAGAAGGTTGGGGAGGGGCTGACAACGATCTTTTGAAGTAAGCGTTCAGCAATGGGGCAAAGGATATAGGGAAAATAAATAATTTCTAGAGATGAGCGCTTGATGAGATTGTAAAATATTACATACGAAGTGTGTGGACCTTTTGGATGAGAACAAATTGAGGTCATGTACAGTATTGACGAATAAGATAATTCTAAGGCGAACAGAACAACTGAAAACAGAGAGTAACATAGCTGTGTTTAATCATAGTTTAATACCCTAAACAAAACAAAAAACAGCTACGGAAAAAAAATCAAAAGAGGGACAATAGGTCGAGGTCCGTGATTTCAAGTGTTAAAGGCAGTGGACACTATTGGTAATTGTCAAACACTAGGGTTCTTCACAGTTGGTGTATCTCAACATATGCATAAAATAACAAACCTGTAAAAATTTGAGCTCAATCGATCATCGAACTTGCGAGATAATAATGAAAGAAAAAAACACCCTTGTCAACCGAAGTTGTGTGCGTTTAGATGGTTGAGTTCGAGACCTCAAGTTCTAAATCTGAGGTCTCGAAATCGAATTCATGGAAAATTACTTCTTTCTCGAAAAACTATGGCACTAGGTAGCCGTTTCTCACAATGTTTTGTACCATCAACCTCTCCCCAGTACTCGTCACCAAGAAAGGTTTTATGCTAATAATTATTTTGAGTAACTACCAATAGTGTCCATTGCCTTTAAGTGTGAAGTGTCGGCAAGCACCTATTTATGTTGGTGCATCCCTGTGGAAGTCTCTTTGACGGCACGTTGATGTCAAGTTTGCATCTCTGTAAATGCGGGAGAACATCGTGTGATGGCACAGATAGTTGTTATTGATATACAGTTTGTGTCTCTGTTAACGCAGGAGAAAGTCTGTGCAACAGTACATTTATTTCTCGTTCCTCACTTCTCTGTAGTTTACAGTCCCTAATTATAATTTATATACACATACATGCCTTGCCAGTTCTGCAGTTCCAGCAATGATTTCCTTTCCCCACCCCCAATAGTCTCCCCTTAAAGAAATTATCTATCTATACGCCAGTATCCCGGGGTTATCCTATCTTAAACACATAAAGGGTTCCGTCCATCAGTTACCATGCCGACTAAACTACCCAAATAACTAATAGATTTCGCCTGGTAATACATAACTGAAGGAGGGCGCACTTGCAAACGTACATGGACGGGATACAATACACTGACTGAAGATGCTCAGCGCAATGAACATTGGGCTGTCCTACAAATGTCAAGACCAAATAAATACAACCCTGCATTGGTTATATAGTATTAAATATAGCGCTAATCTTATCAGTAGTCATCATTAATATTGATGGTTGCAGTGGATGGCGTTATCAGATTTGTTCATATCTTTTGGAGCAAGCGGGGGGAGGGGTGCAAAGACGGGGGGTAAATATTATCGAACAAATGTGTTTCTTTGGGTGGTCGGTTTGGGGTAGTTGGTCCAGCCCCCTGCTCATCCCTTGTTAAGCAGCGGGAGGGGGGGGGGGCGCTCACTGCGTTACATTTACGTCCTTATTAATATCGGCCCGTATGTAAATGACCTTTGCAAATAAAGAGGACCCGGCATTTACTCTTTTTTTTTCATGACTTGGTCCCCCTAGAGTTTATGTTTATTATTCATTGTCATATCACACAATTATTCATTGTCATATCCTGACTTAAGCCTCGGTTAGGAAAACCCGACTTAGAAGCCGGTTTCTGTGTTTGATGTAGTGTCAGTTTACCAGGTATTCTTTACCTTATTCAGCTGATCTGGTAAAATATTGAACTATAATTATTGGCGATTTGGGTGATTTATTGGCAGGAAAAGTCCGGTCGCGTTTGTTTTCAATGGTGTTTTTAAGTAGAACTGCAGCTGATCATTACATGTTGGCTGACTACCGTGACAATATAAGGCAACTCAGGGCAACTCAGGGTAACTCAGGGCAACTCAGGGCAACTCAGGCAAACTCAGGCAAACTCAGACAAATTCAGGGAAACTCAGGGAAACTCAGGGAAACTCAGGGCAACTCGGGGAAACTCAGGGCAACTCAGGGCAACTCAGGGCAACTCAGGCAAACTCAGGCAAACTCAGACAAATTCAGGGAAACTCAGGCAAACTCAGGGAAACTCAACTCGGGGAAACTCGGGCAACTCGGGGCAACTCGGGGCAACTCAGGGTAACTCAGGGCAACTTAGGGCAACTCAGGGTAGCTCAGGGCGTAGCTCGCTTTATTCAGGGCTGGTCGTTGGTTCTAATCCGGTTCTAGTCAATTGTTCTTTGTTAACCCCGAAGTACAAACTGTACAGTCAGTTTCCATTGGGATGGTTCATAACTTGATATTTTAGCTCTGGGTACATGTACAACAACAACCAAATGTTTGTTAATGTAATATTATGAACAAAAAACATTTGGGAGCAGAATGCTCTAAGTTGATCCTTAAAAAATGTGTCAAAATGCAAAGAATGGGATGTGAATAATATTTTTATAATAACATTTTTTATAATAAAAAACATTTTGAGCATTTTGTATAGTGTTTATTTATTGATGTTGCTTTGCTGAGACAGGTAAAGTACACTATACTTCCCTTGACGGGAAAAATGATATATTTACATAACTTGCATCATTTGTTGGACAAAATTGTAATATTGTTATGTGTAAGTTTGTTGGATAGTTTTCACCCAAGGAAAATAAGCGGGGGACGGGGCATGGTCCAATGAACACAACGCTGCTATAAGTTGAGTCCACTTGTGTGAAATGTACCTATGCTCTACATAAGCGCGGATCCATTGTCTTTTGAAATCTGAACCAAACCTACCCGTATAATACTAACTGTATTCAAAACTTTCTGTGGCCTATATCTTTTCAAGTAAATACTGTAATTTGTTTATGTTTTTCCGGAGCTGCGTTCAAAAGGTTTTATGAAAGCGCCAATGTTTGTTAGAAGTGGCCTTGGTCAGCAACCTCAATGCGGTATTGTGTCATGTTTTCATAGCGAGGGTACCATTATGAACAACCCAATTCAAGTACAAATCACATGCATCTTTGTATCATTTGCTTGTCTGTATATTACAGCACTCTTGTGTGCGTTCAAAAGCTCTGTTACCAAACAATGTTTACCTTAAGCTTGTGCGTCAACAATTGTATTCCTTAATCTTTGCGGCCAATAAACTGCGGAGTGAAATCCGAATTGATGCACCTTGATAACCTATCAAGGTATCGCTTTATTAAACATACTAAACCACTCCTCTTTTGGTAGCTCGAAGTCCAAAACAATTCTTGCGTAAAGAGTTTTGGTCCGACAGTGCTGTTTGTAGTTTTCCATGCCCCATTATTAAACCGTATTATCTAGATAAAGGACACACTTTTGCACCGGGCGAGGCAAGTTTTCTAAACCTGATAATTACGAGACTCATCATAATAATGGCAAGGTTCTTGTTATTATTTCTAGTTGGTGTTTTCTGTCAGCTCACGGTTCGAGGCCAGGATTTAATCAATGACGAGGGACAGGCAATAGCATGGTTGGAAGAGTACAACCAAATGGCTATGAGCGTGTATTACGAGAATACAGTAGCGGCATGGAGCTATCAAACAGATATAACCGACGAACATGAACAGGAATCGGTAAGACATCTTTCTTTCGCTAACCACTGGTCCCTTTACTTTTAGTAATTGCCAAGTACACGACGTATATTCTTACTAAATGTTTTTCAACACGCATATAATGTGAACATTTGGGCTCAATTGGTAATCGAAGTCATTACAGGAAAACAAGGAACGAAAAAACACAATTGTTGCATAATAGCACAATGTGTGCTCTGAGATGACTGAAGCCTGGTACGACCAAATTCGGCAAACCCTTACTCTATGGGAAATCATAGATAGAACTTATACTATAACCATGGAGCCATTATATGCGATCTAATGATACCAACTAAAAATAAGTTAATACCTGTTTAACATAACAAAAGAAAAGGGACCACGTATTATTACTATGTGGTCCCTCTGTAAACAAATTATTAGACAACAATCAGAGGAAATTGAATCGCCTTTCTTTCATATTCACAGTTGTGTATAAGATCAAGAATATTCCCGATGGAGTTGTAATTACTCAACAGAACTATTATAGTGCTTTATGATCCCGCCATCTCTGTGAAGGCAGAATGTGGGAAAGATACCACCCCATTGGGCATAGGCTTGATACTTCATGGTGGCAACGAAGGCGATTGCCTCCATGCCCCCTTGTCATTGCCGTGATGCCCTTGAAATGCCCCAGGAATTTATAATTTTCTCATATGTTGCCTTGGTGCCCTTACCTGACGAATTATACATAGGTCTGCCACTCTCCATGGTGGTATATCATACATAGTCTTTAGACCATCTATACTACTAAAGCCATAACCTGCGCCATATTGAATTGAAATTAAGGTCCAGTGGTATGGCATCTTGATAGAATTCAACACACGAGTATGTCGTTTCAGACGTCAATTTGCCAGACTTCAAAAAGCCTCTTCCGAACTCACTATCGACTCGTCTGGTTTGCTGGCTGAAACCATTAAGACGAGCCTTCTGGTTTGATCAGAGGCAGAGCAATATCTTCTAACATTCCGGTCATTGTATTGTGAGTGGTGTAGTTGTCTGGTTTTGCGACGGGCTACCTGTTGCTTGGTCGAAGGAGGTCGCCGTAGGCTGCACACAGAGCCATCCCTTCAGGTTGGAAGTGGGTGGCGACCCCGGACTTCCTATTAGTCTCCCTCCTGACTACTGCATTTTAGAGTGACCCATTTGATGTTTCATAGGGTTGCATAAGCAAAACATCAAAAACAAATCCTAACAAATCATTACTTTGTCATTTTTTTAATATTTTCATAATCTTAAGCCATCTCGTGGCACAGCTTTGACACCCTGGTTTTTTTTTTGTATACCTGTTGGCCTTATTGTGCGGTTACAAAACCAGTGTTGGCCCAAAACAAGTTTTCTATACCATTTTTTCAAAACGATGTGGCGCCAGAAAAACAGTACACAGATGTCAGAAAGTTAAACATTCACCATCAGATGAAAATTCAACCATCATTTCCAGTCGTCAGTTTTGATTAATTCAATTCAAATGTAAAAAAATTTTATCATATAAATTAAAATTAAACGAAATTACTTTTCAATAAAAAAAGTCCATTGCAATAAAGTGTAGTTGTCCATAAAAAAACAAGAAATAATTTAAGATTACAGCAGTAATGAATACATAAATTCAAATGAAATTTTTAAAATGCTATTAAAAACGAATACAAAAATAAAAGAGGTATACATTAAAACAAATTAACAGTATTCTTTTCTCAAAATGCCGGTACCATCAGGTTCAATAACGTGCATGTAGTTCCTTTATCAAGTCGGTTTAGTCATTTATTTCCTTCGTTTCTCCTCTTACCTGTTTTACTCTCATGCATTTATTTTAATATAATTATATCTATAGGGCCAAAACCAGTTTTGGCCAATTATAGAATTTCTACCATTTTTCCTAATTGGTGTGCCGCTACAAAACTAGTATTTGCTCAGAAAAGGTTTTCTGCATGTTTGCCAAAATGGTGTGCCAAAACCAGTATTGGACCAGTGTAGCGGCCGATTTCACGAAACGCTAGGATTAATCCTATCTCGAGTTAGGACGAGTAACCCGTGCTAACTTAAGATGGGTTCCTATCTGAAGACGTAGGACGCATAATAATAATATTATTATTATTATTACATTATTATGCGTCCTACGTCTTCAGATAGGGAACTTAACTAGTCATAAGTCCTAAGATTAATCCTAAGGTAGGATGAGTTTGGTGAAATCGACGGCAGGTTTTCTATAGTTTTGCCAAAATGGTGCACCGCTACAAAACCAACATTGGTATTTTAAAGCATAGAGCTAAAGGGTCATCATTTGCCGAAATGGTGTGCCTTCACAAATCAACACTATGGCATACAAAAAACATATTACAGTCATGTCAATTAGTACTATCAATGCCAAGTACATATCCTTCCGCAATAGTTAAAGCTCCGGGAACAAACACCAACTACTCTGCTCCGTGTAGTTGGAGCCTGCGGAAGAGAGCGTGAAGGAGGGCAGGTGACGTTTTGCAACAACAAATAATATTCCATACTGATTCCAAAAACAATTACCAATCCAATTCTACAAAATGATGATTATCCCCAGCCTGTCCCTCCGAATTCCACCCTCACCCCACATTACATGTAGCAACATTTTGTATAATACTAGAATTATCCTTATCTAGCGGGGTTCTGCGCGTAGCGCGGCATCCCATTAGTATAAATTGAAACTGACTACCGTCCATGCTGGGCTGCCATAGACCGGGATGTGGGTGCGTTTACCAGGACAAAAATAAAAATTATTAGGTGTTCGGGCAACAGCCCGAACAACTCTTTGAAATTGTTCGTTTTTTAGTGTTTTTTTTTAGTTTTTAATATTCTTCTCCGAGTCGATTGTCCGCAAGAAAAAGCATAGATGCGAAGCTTGCATTAAGTTGAAACTTTGCACACAGGTAGACAATAACCAGTAGATGATACAAAAGTTGTTACGTCACGATGACGTCATCAGTTGACGAGATACACTAATCCAAAGTTTATTATTTCAAAACATCTTAACTTTTGATCTACATGAGGGATTTTTACAATCACTACATCATCGGAAAGGTCATTAAAAACTCCGTAAACGCCTCACAGACATGACCCCTTCCGGTTAGTTAGTCTCTTCTCCAGTTCTCCACAAAAGCTATTTTGACAATCTACATCATATGAAAGGGCTTTACGTACGTATGTAGTCCCTTTAGAATGCTTTAAATGCTTTAAAAAAGGGGTTAACTAATGGCTTTTAGGCTGAAATGTACACATTAATGCTTGTATATAGTCGCGTTCAAGGCGTTTTCAAAAATACATTTCCCTCTTTCAATAAGTTAGTCTCTTCTACAGTCGTCAGTATTTAATAAGTTCATATTTCCTCAACCACAAAAAGCTATTTTGTCAATCTTTACATCATACGAAAGAGCTTTACGTACTTCATAAAAATGGAGATGTTGGTGACCTTCTCTTGACCTTGTTTGGACTTGTCTTAAGCAAGGCTATGAAATGAAAAATTTGCTAGGTGCGCCCAGTAAGCACACAATCGACCGTTAAGCAGCTCTATTAAATTGGGCCTTGCTCTAGCAGCGGTAAGAGATCTGCTCCAGCAGTGCAAACCTTGTAGGTTCAAATCCCACCAATTTTATAAAACACATTGTGTTAGGATTAAAGGGACCTTGTTTGGACTTGTCTTAAGCAAGGCTATGAAATGAAAAATTTGCTAGGTGCGCCCAGTAAGCACAAAATCGACCGTTAAGCAGCTCTATGAAGTTGGGCCCTGCTCTAGCAGCGGTAAGAGATCTGCTCCAGCAGTGCAAACCTTGTAGGATCAAATCCCACCAATTTTATAAAACACATTGTGTTAGGATTAAAGGGACCTTGTTTGGACTTGTCTTAAGCAAGGCTATGAAATGAAAAATTTGCTAGGTGCGCCCAGTAAGCACAAAATCGACCGTTAAGCAGCTCTATGAAGTTGGGCCCTGCTCTAGCAGCGGTAAGAGATCTGCTCCAGCAGTGCAAACCTTGTAGGATCAAATCCCACCATATTTATTAAACACATTGTGTTAGGATTAAAGGGACCTTGTTTGGACTTGTCTTAAGCAAGGCTATAAAATGAAAAATTTGCTAGGTGCGCCCAGTAAGCACACAATCGACCGTTAAGCAGCTCTATTAAATTGGGCCCTGCTCTAGCAGCGGTAAGAGATCTGCTCCAGCAGTGCAAACCTTGTAGGTTCAAATCCCACCAATTTTAAAAAACACATTGTGTTAGGATTAAAGGGACCTTGTTTGGACTTGTCTTAAGCAAGGCTATAAAATGAAAAATTTGCTAGGTGCGCCCAGTAAGCACACAATCGACCGTTAAGCAGCTCTATTAAATTGGGCCCTGCTCTAGCAGCGGTAAGAGATCTGCTCCAGCAGTGCAAACCTTGTAGGTTCAAATCCCACCAATTTTATAAAACACATTGTGTTAGGATTAAAGGGATTAAGTTTTGATTTAACAAATTAGATATGTACACCGAACAATTGTTTGTAAATATACAACCACTACATGTAAAAAAATTCTTTATAAATCTTTTTCGAAAGAGCCACATACCTGAAGATACTCGTGTAGTGGTTAAGAAATGTCAGTTTTTAGATGTGGTAGGCAACCATTATAGAGGGAAACCCCAAACAATCACGTAGGGTCTGAACAATCAATCCACACGATGCAAGCCTTCGTCCCTAGATTTTAACTGGGGTGCACTAAAAGTTCACATGCTAAAATTTTCACCTTAGTTTGTATTTGTGAATTATTCATGTTTGGAGCATTATCGAGGGTTCCAACAGCCGATGTGGACGTTTGTTATTATCATTTATGAGCTAGAAACTATTAGTGCAACTTTTGACATTACAAATAATATTAACTCCCCATTTAACTGTTTACATCTGTTTTCATAAATATAAAAGCCATCAATAAAAACTTAATAATTTTGTTTTAATGACTTGTATATTTATGAAAACAGATGTAAACAGTTAAATGGGGAGCTAATAGTTGCTAGCTCATAAATGACAATACAAAAACGTCCACACCGGCTGTTGGAACCTTAACAATGCTCCAAACATGAGTAATTCACAAATACAAACTAAGGTGAACATTTTAATAATCTTATCTTTGCAATCATATCAATCTGAAAAGTACAAATCAGTACTTGCAGTAAGTGGAATAATTATGTCAAACAGCTGTGCAAGATGAAATTCGAATTAACTCCAGTTTGTAGAACGGAGACCTAATTATTATTTTCGTTAATTATTTTTAGCATGACATCATTAATGTCAGGTCACGCGAATTCAATGCTTATAGTTAACCAAAGATATATCTCCTGAACCACGTGTCATCGAGTCGTAATGTTTGCTCTTTCTTGTAGCTCTTTGGTCGGACACTTCCCCTGCATGTGCAAAAGTTGCTGTTTTAGTAAAAACAAATTCATACGATAAGGGCCATAAGCTAAGCTATTTCTTTATTCCTTACGTTTTCTGACATTTTGTTTAAAGATCATTTCGACAAGCGTAATTACACCGACCGAATTCAAAAGTTAAGGAGTCTCGAAACGGCCTGAATTGTGCACCACTGCATGAAAACGGCTTTGATCTGTGCCCATCATTTTCATCTTTTGGAATCGGCTCGGAAATGCGCCCAACGTTTCACATACTTTTTGGAAGCGTTTGGGATAAGCACGGACCGTACCGCTTTTTCCATGCTTACTTACAATGCCTGGAAAATTGCTGGAATAATTTTTCTAATATGCATCCACTTTGCTGTTCAGTGTGTTGAAAATCGCTGGAAATCTGCACCGGCCGTTTCATACAATGCTTGAGCAGCACTTATAACAATAAATCAAATTTGTTCTTTGCGCCGATGAAATGTCCCCTATACAGCTTGTCAATATTACAATGGTCGCTAAGAAACGCAAGTTCAGATATTCTTTTGAATATTTTAACTGTGCGTAGATGCACGGTTCATTGAATATAAGTGGGTGGTTGTGGCGACAACAAACTTGTATACTTTTGATCATCATCAGCTTGTAAACAGTAAAATGTAACTTCAAGGGCTGATGGTTGCACGTTTGGAAATGTTTCTATTAAACCTGGTTCAATTGTATGGCGAAAACAAACTGTTACAATTGTATGGCGAAAGCAAACTGTTATCCTTTTGAACTGAATGCATGATTTATTATGTCAGTTCTTTCCACGTAGCTGATATACATGTCAAAACGTGAGGCCGGTATAACAATTTGCAACGTACATCATGTAGTTTTAGTAATTGGAAGCAGTTTGCTAACTTTGGCTGCAGGGGACTATGGTACTGTGAAATAACTCAGAATCCCGTCTTTCCGAGATGGCACATCTTCGCCAAATCCGTATTTCCGAGTTGTTTATCTTGCATTCCGTGTTTTAGCAATACGTTTTCCGCAATTGTGTATCTGTGAATTCTATCTGTTCTCCTTGTTTCCCATGACAAATTATCTTGTTAAAACGCAGTAACGTGGATGGTCATATGCTTCTGTATTGAGGAGGTCGTCATCCCGAGATAAATTATCACGGGAAGACGACATCCTACTGTTTGTCCTGAGATAATTGTGCCGGGATCTCAACATTTTGGATGGCACCTCCAGAGCTCCGTACCTACCTATAGGTGTCACTGTACTTTTGAATTGCACGGAGTTCATAACTATAAGCGACAGTAGTAACAACGGAGTATTGTGATTGTAGTAACAAATCCCAACGAGGATGAGGAGAGTATGGTGGCTTTAAAGGGACATCGCAAATATATATTGACGCCAATATTGACGCCAATATTCGTGACTTTTACCCCAAGTTGCAAATATTGACGCCAATATTGACGCCAATATTCACGACTTGGCCCAAAGTCGCAAATATTGATGCCAATATTGACGCCAATATTCACGACATGGGCCCTATGTCGCAAATATTGACGACAATATTGACGCTAATATTCACGACATGGGCTACACGTCGCAAATATTTACGCCAATATTGACGCCAGGGGTTTAGGACGGGGTACTCTAAGTTGGGGGGGGGGGGTATGGGTTTGTCAGTGAGTGGGGGATTTCGTATGGGTGCGCTGCAGAGGGCCACATCGTTTTTGTAGCATTTTTTAAAACTATGCGAGTTCGTTCGAATATTTGCTAGACTCAGTTTCACTAAAGGCCAGTGGACACTATTGGTAATTACGCAAAATAAATGTTAGCATAAACCCTTTTGGTAACACGTAATGGGGAGCTGTTGATACATTGTGAGAAACGGCTCCCTCTGAAGTAATGTAGTTTTTGATAAAGAAGTAACTTTCCACAAATTTGACTTCGAAACCTTAGATTTAGAATTTGAGATTTCGAAATCAAGCATCTGAAAGTACACAACTTCGTGTGGCAAGGTTGTTTTTTTTTCTTTCACTATTATCTTGCAACTTCGACGACCGATTGAGCTCAACTTTTCACAGGTTTGCTATTGTATGCATATGTTGAGATACACCAAGTTAGAAGACTGGTCTTTGACAATTACAAATAGTGTCCAATGTCTTTAACTGGAAAGCACTCTCAATAGGAGACTTTCCAACGCTAGGTGGCAGCAGACATACCGGGTAAATTTCCATTGTTTACGTAGTTCTGAACATGCGCATAATTCTGAGAACAATGGATTTACCCGGTAAGTCTGCTGCCCTCTATCGTCCCAGAAAGTCTCCCATTGCTAAGTAATTGCTGTTACATTAATATCATTCAATATGGCAATATTGACAACGAGTCAGCAAGATGAATGTAGCGCTTTTGTGTTTGTGCACCCAGGATTATTTTGTTTTCTTGCGTGGTGATCAACATTCGATCGGGTCGGTCGGTATCTGGTTTCATGCATACTCAGTAAAAACATCGCGGGTAAAAAAACTTTACTATCCGGCGTTTCTCAAACTTAAGTGTAGTACTAGAAAACCATTGATTGCCGGAGCGACCAAGAACGACGTGAGATATATTTTATCCTGGACAACGGGTTTCAAATGCTTAATTATGGTATTGTTGCAAGTTTACACAATTACAAGTTGTCATAAGATCATTGCATAAGATGTGTTCAAAATCTTTCACCTCGCACCTCGCACCTCGCGTTATCGAATATCCCAGATAAAAGAGTTATTTTGGAAGGGGACAAAATGCAAATGGCAAAGGAAGAAAAGAAAATACTTCCACCGGAAATAAAAAACCAAAAACTACACACGCATTTGCGACTTTTTTCCCTCGGCTCTTTTTTCCTTTCCCATTCCTCCCCTCCCCCATTATTATTTGTCCCTTTCTTCTTCTTTCCTTCCCTCTTTCTCCCCCGTGTTTTTCTTGTTTCTTCTTTTGGGGGGACCCTCTGGGGGAGGGGGGGGGGGGCTCAAGCCCCCTGAGCCCCCGAGCCCCCCCCCCCCCCCCGGTGTGCCGTTGGTGCGCATAGATGCTATGTGGCAAATGATATGAGTTTCTGACTAAAGAGTGACATGGTGCAAATTATATAAGTTATTGAGGTGACTCACAATTTGTCAAGTGATGTTTAATGACATACGTTGACTATTTGGAAGCTGACAATCAGAGCGTGACGATACAGATATGAGTTACAGTTCCCCCGAGGTACAGCTGTCGCAAAAATGATTTTAGCAGTCAAAAGGATCAGTCATTGGATCACTGAGTATTTTATAGGTTACATTAAACTGCATCATAGTGAAAACTATTGATATGTCTGGATGAGATATGCCTACATTTAAATTTAAACAATAACATGCGTGTGAATTGTCAAACTCATCCAATTATTGTAGCAAAAGAGTCGGTGATAAATCACTTAAACTTGTTGTAACAAACAAAATAGCAATTGTTTTTCGATAAGTTGAGAGTACAATTTTAGGTTATACAACTTGTCAAGAAGCTGTCACAGAAAGCTTATGGTGATACTTCCATTGCTGAAAAATATTGATACATGTTTTGTTTATAATATAAAAACTATCCGCACAAACAAGAAGCCCTAACCCCATAAATCAGACGGACAACCAATTTCACGGACCAAGAGTTTACAAGAACTTTTGACACCTACAAATTGATCTCGTCTTGACATCCTGCCCAATCTACATGTCGCATAACTTTAAATACAATTCCTGATGGTAGTCAGGTCGATAAGATATAATATTCTTTCATTTTTTTCCAGCATACAGTTTTTGTAATCCCGGGTCAGGGGCGCAGCGAGGGTTACGTGGTTCGCGTCTTAGTACCAGAAGGTAGTCTAATTTCCAAGGACATGTTGCTTGGTGCGTGTACTACTGTGTCCAACTTCTAAATCAACTGGTGGTCTCGGACTAGTAATTAGAAACAGACACAAAAACAGTACATTCTATGCGTATCCCGAACTATCCTAAACATGGGTACATCTCTGTTCTTATTGATGTTGTGTCTGCTCCGTTGTTACGTCGTTCAAGGAGGACAACAAAGAGCATGCATTAATGATGAAACGGAAGCCATAGCGTGGTTAGAGGACTACAATCAGCAAGGTATGGTTGTATACTCGGACTCAACTATTGCCGCTTGGGACTTTTATACAGACTTAACAGATGAACACCAAGCCCTTATGGTAAGTTACCCCGGACTGCTAGCTGGCTGCATGGTGTGGTTATGTTGTATGGCGGACAGCATGCTGTTCCGTATAAACCAAGGACCAGGCTGCTTTATTTCATAAAGCTGCTTATTTTAGCACAAACAGTAAGCATAACAACAATGCTCACTAGAATAAGCTTATCAGCTAAACTACCATGTATACTTGTACAATTTGTGACTGTTATCCTGCTGATTTATGCTAAGCAGGCAATTGCTAAGCAATAGTTACTGCTTAACAGATCTGGCCCATGTCCTTATTGGCCTATTGGTTGTTCAAACCAAGCAGTTACGCTGAGAATGGTTTGCTCGTGGGAAGTTGATATCCAGTGTTCACTGAGTCGATTTGAAAATTAATACACCTGAGGTGTGTGTGTTTGAATTCAACATGTTTGGTAGAACGTAAACGAGTTTTACTTAAAGCCATTATTCACTTTCGGAATAGAAAACAAAATAAAAGTTCACAGATTTACAAATAACTCACAGGGTTTACAGAAGGTAATGGTAAAAGACTTCTCTTGAAATATTATTCCATGAAATGCTTTACTTTTTGAGAAAACATTAAAAGAATTATCAATTCTCGACAATGAGAATTACGGATTATAGTAAACACATGTCATGACACGGCGAAACGTGCGGAAAAAGGGTGGGTTTTTCCGTTATTTTCTCCCGATGACCGATTGAGCCTAAATTTTCACAGGTTTGTTCTTTTATATTCAAGTTGTGATACACGAAATGTGGGCCTTTGGACAATACTGTTTACCGAAAGTGTCAAATGGCTTTAAATGATACTGCATTGAATAATATGATCATTAGTTACATTTCAGAGACATTTATTTCATGTCAACATCAATCAATACAGTGTAATAACATTGTTCATAAAACAATAACTTGTACTAAGGAAAACTTAATCCAGTTAAAGGAATACGTTGCCTTGGATCGGACGACTTGGTCTATAAAAAGCGTGTGTAACCGTTTGTTATGAAATGCATATGGTGGGAAAGATGTTTTAAAAGTAGAATACAATGATCCACACAAACATGCCTCGAAATTGCGTAGTTTTCCTTTTACTGTACGAACTAACACGGGTCGGCCATTTATGGGAGTCAAAAAATTGACTCCCATAAATGGCCGACCGTGTTAGTCGACAAGGTAAAATGAAAACCGTGCAATTTCGAGGCATGTTTGTGTGGATCATTATATTCTACTTTTACAACATCTTTCTACCTATATGCATTTCATAACAAACGGTTACAAACGCTGTTCAAAGACCAACTCGACCGATCCAAGGCAACGTGTTCCTTTAATGAACAATAAATAGAAAATAGTTTGACGTTAATATGTAGGAAAAAGAAGAAGCAAAAGCTTGTTTTCCTCTACCCTATAAAGACAAGGACAATTTACACAATAGAGGAGATAGTTGCAGTGTTGATAAAACATAGGTCTGCTTGTCAACAGCAGCTAAATACAAACGAGTACCAGTTAACAATTCTCTAGAAGTGGTCCGGCTGGACAATTCAGCTTTGAAATAAAACCTTAATCAAATAATAATTATGAATGATTGTCTAAAGCAAAAAGCTGTGGAAACTCGCCCATCCCTTTCCCTATCCCTACCAATAATCCTTCCGCTCCCCTTCAGATGCCCCTCATTTCCAGGTTAACGAGTCAATTAATTCGTTCACTCAGTCCACTTGAATCATTATATAAATTTCTCCCCAAATCTTAATATCAAATTTGAAAATATTGATGTTCCGATTAATGTCGGAGAACCACAAACGGTAAGTTATGAACGAAATGCACCTAAAAGGTCATTCGTTATTACAGAAAATGAATACATGTGGGTACAAAGTTTGTTTATAAGTGGTAAGGTTCTAGAATTTAAGTTCTGACAAAAATAAAATACAAACCTCCCAGCATGGTATCTCATATTGTGCTTAAAGGGAAGGTACACCTTTGGTAATTGTCAAAGACCAGTCTTCTCACTTGGTGTATCCCAACTTAAGCATAAAATAACAAGCATGTGAACATTTGAGTTGCGAGAAAATTATGACAGAAAAACACCATTGTTTGACGAATTTCTGTGCTTTCAGGCTAGAAGTCTTTTATTATTTTAGTGAGAAATTATCTCTCTCTCAAAATCTGTGCTACTTCAGAGGGAGCCGTTCTCACAATGTTTTATACCGTCAACAGCTCTCCAATGCTTGTTACAAAGTCAGTTTTTAAGTTAATATTTGTTTTGAGTAATTACCAAACGTGTACCTTGTCTTTAACTTGATGATGAATTATGTGTTTTGGATTGAGTTCTCATAATGGATGTACAATGCAGTAATTTAACACAGTTTGTTTGTCTAAATGGGCGTGTTCCGGATCAATCCCGTGATGGACTTTATTCGAACTGTATATTGACTTTGATGATGGTAAACCGTTTGACTTCTGATCCGTAATGTTTGATGTTGATCCAAATCATCGTACCACCAGCAACGCAAACACAATATCGGCACTCATGTACTCTTGGCAAACATTGCATTTGGGGAAAGATGCGTATTTGTTTATGTATCTGGAGGAATACGGATTATACTGGGCGAAACGACGGCCGGAGCACGTCTTATAACCTTGCAGTTATTGATACAAACATTTATTGCACAATAAATAAGTTGTTGCAGGGATGCCGTGGTGTTGTAAAGAAATCGCCACGATTTTGCTATACAGCTTTTGCTGTTGTTATTGATATTGATGTCATTGTTTTCACTGTTAATGTCTAATTGTAAAGCGCTGATCGTGCTTTTTGGAAAAAGCGCTTTTTATTATTAATATTCGTTGTTCTCATTGTTGAGGATACAATAAGTTGCACTCTGTAACGGGGTTCCATGAGTTTTGTACATCCTCGGGGGCAATTGTATGTAAAGTTGGCATAAACAGTTCTTCGCCAGCTGCGGATCCCATGACCGATTGAGCTTGGTTGTGATTAAAGTTTCAAAAATGTGTAACTTTATGTAATGTGTCATTTTAGAGTGCAGATCATGCATGTTATTGATAATTCTCAAATGTTGACCGGGGGCCTTAAATAGTTGCTCGTCCTTGACTGTTTACCTGTCACGTTGACTTCCTACTTCGGAATTACTATTGCCAAGGGAGATCCAAATTGTTTGGTGGTTATTGATTGGGCATCTTAGTATGGGGTACCCATGATTGGTTGATTGGTAAGTGGTTTTACTCCGACTCGTCAACCAGGCATTCCCACACTCAGTACGCTGCAATTGTGCCACAATGAGCATCCGGGTAGGTAATTATAAAAACACGTTACTTCAGAGGGAGCCGTTTTCACGATGTTTTATACTATCGACAGCTCTCCATTGCTCGTTACCAAGAACGTTTTTATGCTAACAATTATTTTGGGCAATTACCAAAAGTGTCTTTAATCTCCAAAACATAGTTGAGTGAGTGTGAGTGGTGGCCCGCTCAGGCTCTGGCTTGTCTGGTCCGAGTTTGGGTTTGAGTTGTTCCCTTTAGCAAGACACAAATAATGTTGTTCCGTCCTTCGGATGGGACGATAACTGATGCAGGTCACGTGTGTTGTAATTTACGTAAAATAACTCAACGTGCACCTATTGTTAAGAGGATGAGTTCGCTCCGTTGTTTTCTGGATGGTTGGTTGCAGAGTGTGCCACAGCACCTTGTCAACTGTCACATGGTGCTACTGCACGGTCTCATAAAGAGCGTTTGGAGACACATTCTGATGTGATAAAACGCTACATAAGAACCGTGCAATATTTATTGATTTGAAGATCAATAATATTCCATCATGAGAAGATGGGACTTTGAAGAGCGTAGATGTAATTGCCATTTCTAATTAATAACATTTTTATTGCACAATTATTCGTCAATCAGACACTAACTCAATGCCGTTACTATCATGTGTTTCTGGTAATCAGTGGAGACGTGACGACACAATGTGTTTGAGATTGACTGGCATTGCAAATTTAAATCAAGTCTTCCATCTCTGCTTGTATTTCAGATAGCAGCCAATTTAAAGTCTGCTGTATTTGAGAAGGAAGCCAGAACCAATGCCTCTCGATTCAACACGACCGGGTTCAGCTTTGATACAACCCGGAAACTTGAAGCTCTGAAGACCATCGGTGATGCTGCTATCGAAGACCAGGCTAAACTAGAAGAGGTGTGGTTTAATATTGATCGATGTCTTACTGTGATCATTGCTTAGCTTTACAAGTGCCCATCAAAGGGAGACTTTCATTACATGTTAATGTGACTTACCAGGTGAAATCCTGTGCTCAGGAAATGTGAGCTTGCTCAGAACTACGTATGCAGTGGAAATAAAATACATGTTGAGTATGCTGCCATTTAGTGTTCCAAAGTCTCCCACTAAAAACATTACATGTCCAAATATGTTACGGAGAATACAATTTATGAATGGACATCGAGGCGAGGTTGTTAAAATCAACACAATTAAGCAAAACAACAAGCCAAGGACGATGACAAATCAAAATCTAGGCCAGCCAGAAGCGAAAAATTAAAGAATAAATAAAAACTGCAACCAGATTATAGACTTGACAACAAGACTATAAATAATCAATACCAAATTTATAAATCTGGATTTGAGTCAGATTTTTGCGTGCTACAATTATCTTTCTTCCAGTAAACATTGTTGTATACAGTATTCGTGTTCTAGGCAACTATATGTTAACAAAATTAAAGTCTGTAATCAAGACTACAATGATAAACCTTAAAATAATGTTTGCGTTCAACTTCAATTTAAAACCACAAGTAACGATATGGACCATTAGCAAACCATTATAGTTTACCCCCAGTGCAGAGTTGACCCCTCACTGGGGCTGCTGATCCGTTCACGATGTCTACCCCCAAGACGGGGGTGTTTTAGTTTGGTGTGATGATCAAATAATTGTGCGGTATGTGGGAACGATGTTGAATTGAAACAACAAGCTTGGCTATAGGATTTGTCTCAGTGTTTCATACGGCGGTTTGAACCGGTGGTTTGAACCGGTGGTTTGAATCGTTGCACCGGTTCAAGTGTCGAGAACCCAGATTGACAGTCGCCTAACATCTGATGTGTTATTTGTCTTCAGCTCAACAATGTCCTTGCCAGTTTGGAATCGAGATATTCTAAGGGAGAAGTTTGCCGAGATGACGGCCGCTGTCTTTCACTTGAACCAGGTATACTGATATTAAAATTATGTCGTGGACATACGGTTCATGTTCATACAGTCAGAGATCATGGCTTGAGCTTTGGTGTTTCCGATAAAAGCAGCGTATGGGTTCCAGTCCAACTGAGCAAGATGCTATGGGACTTCCTTAAGCTGTTGGTCCCTTGTACTAAAGGCAGTGTACGTAAGACAATCTAGAACAGGTGGAAGAGTATAGGTTAATCTCAGTGTTTCTGTGTGGGACTTTATTAAGCTGTTGGCCCTTTGTACTAGGCAGTGTACGTAAAGAGAACCTAGAACAGGTGGAACTAAGAGTACGGTAAATCCCAGTATTTCTGGTTTACCTTTACATACCAATCACCCTACTTTGTTTACAGGTTTTAGACTTGAGCTACAGTAACTAAGTTCACATACACCATTGGTTTCACTACCAGGAATATATACTACCAAATATGCCAATGTGCCAATGCCAATAACAATACAAACATAAACGTGTTTTAAAACATTGGCAACAAATAGTATATTCGTTGGTGTGCACGGCATTCTATGAAATAAGTTATACCAACAACTGTAGCATACCTGTTGAGCACACGTTGTATTTGGGAACCTCGACTCAGATGGTGTGCTGTTTTCAATATTATCCATGACCATAAACTTCATGAAATGTTGTACATGTTTTTGTTTATAGATCTTACGCGTATCATGTCAACATCAAGAGACTATGCTGAGCTTAACTGGGCGTGGCAAGGATGGAGACAGGCTGTAGGGCCGAGTGCAAAGGAAGACTACAAAACATATGTGGAACTCAAGAATGTCGCTGCTGAGGCGAACGGTAATTGCTATCTTTCTCAAATATATCGATTGTATTCTAATTAATTATCTAATGCTGATCGATAAACCAGTAACTTATTTTTTTCTGATGCCATTTTTAATGATGTGTGTGTATTAACCGTGAACAGCTTCTTGATCAATAGTGCTCAGCAAAGAGCTGAGGGTTTATAACTATGTAGGATTGAATTAAACAGTAGGGTTAACCTTGTTGCCTTTACCTACCTATGTATAGGATATGAAGATGGTGGTGCGTATTGGAGGTCGTGGTATTAATCGTGAACAGCTTCTTGATCAATAGTGCTCAGCAAAGAGCTGAGGGTTTATAACTACAATGTATGTAGGATTGAATTAAACAGTAGGGTTAACCTTGTTGCCTTTACTCTACCTATGTATAGGATATGAAGATGGTGGTGCGTATTGGAGGTCGTGGTATGAATCGGACGATCTTGTTGAACAGACAGAGAGACTATTTGAAGAGCTAAGCCCTCTCTATGATAACCTTCACGCATATGTACGAAGAAAACTCTACAAAGTATACGGGCCAGACTACATCGATCTTGAAGGACCAATTCCAGCTCATCTTCTAGGTAAGGAATTAGACTTCTGGGATAGAAGGAAAAGTTGTCAAGAATGGTTTTGGTCGGGGGGTTGTTATACTTCTGATTTGATTGTTGGTGTGTGTGTTGCGTGTGGGCATGTCTACGCATTCAAACCGAGGACTTGGAGAAGGTTATAACAAAAGGGATCCGGGAAAAAGTCACAACGAGGACGTCCTCAATTTGATTTCGTGTACAAAACCAATGGGGACGTCTGAAAAATATGTCCAAACAATGGGAGAACAAAGAGAAGTCCTCGGTTTACACCATAAACACAGCTGTGTGTGTGTGTGTTTTGTTGTTACTGTTGTTGATATTATCACCGGTGCCATTTTATAAACTACTGTAAAATATTAATATTCTGCATGGTGGCAGTGTTTCTATATGATATACACCTTATAATCAGTTCTTTGTTCTTAGTCATTACAATGGAGTGAGTGTGAGGCCAGTCTGGGAAGGGCCAACTCTACCACCTTGCACATTCCTAAGCAATGACAGAAGTAGTGGTCAGTGCACAGACAAGTCAAAATATGGGGCAATCGTCCACACTCTCATTTGTTTAGTACGGCCCCTTCTTAATCCAGCCAAACATAATCCTGTATGTATAATTATTCAAATGTCCCTTTAATGAAGTAGGAAACAATCCCTTATATGGTTACAATTTGTGTAAGAAAGCATCGTGCTCTTTCCTTTATAAACCCGTGTAATTTCAAGTTGAGCACAGTGAGAGCCTCCACCATCAGTCGTACATTAAAAGTAACTTCAACCATCAATCCTGTGTCGTTGCGTACCTTCTTATAGTCTAAGAGCATATAGCCTAACTGGTTATAAGATTGTTGGGGTGTTTATAGAGGTAAACACCACTGTTGATAATGAGCCTATAATTATATACAAGAAGAAAACTTTTCAAATGAAAAACTTTTTTAAATGTGTAGGAATTTGTCACAAAAAGTTCAAAGGAAATGCACTTAATGAGTTGTTGTTGTCACTAATTATCTTCCTTTCACTTCAATAGGTAACATGTGGTCACAGTCATGGCTTAACATTCTGGATTTAGTACTACCCTATCCTGACGCCAAGAGCATCGACGTTACACCAGTGTTGGTGCGAGAGGTGGGTTTATACCATCTACATTAACGTAGAAAGGTTACGATGCCTTTCCCTTTCAGCCCTATATACCATAAGCTTTTGTACTAATATTGTAAATTTTTCAACTTATGGGGGGTTCATCCCTTCGTCATCGACATCTTACACTTACTAGTCGATTGTACCTATCTGATCATTAACCACTATGTTATTGTGTGTGTTGCGTTCTTTTGATTAATACACAATTGCGTACCAAACCTCCCCCTATAGCTGCTGCATCTGCCGATATCTTTGCGAACACGTCTTTAGCACGCCCTCTTTAAAGCCAAGCCCCTATAATGTAACACATGATACCCATTCTACCGCCCGTTGCAATAGACCCGCTTTATCTGTCAGTGAGACACACTTCGTAGTTTTAAATTCTACCAAAGATTATAGAGCGCCGCAAGGCGCAAGATGCTGAACTCGGGCTGAAATGTGAAAACCCACTGGATGCCATTTCGGCAAGTAACTCTTTCGATACAACAATAGATCAGTGCAGTTCAGTGCAGACAATGACCATTCCTGTTCAATGGGAAACAAAACATTCACTTGCTGAAATGGCGCCCATGCGTATTTCACGTTCCAACAATAGATAAAGCTTAAGTTCCGCATCTTGCGCCTTGCGGCGCTCTATGATCTTTGAATTCTACCCATATTGACCTAATAGTGCACCTCGTGTGATCCGCCTTCACTGCGATCCACGATACTCTAACCCTCAACCCCGGGGATTTGCCCATTTTCTACTTTTAGGTTTGTTCTATTGGTTTTGGACTGTATTCTCTATGAATACGAATTGAAAGTCGATATATTTTTGGTCTGTACCTGGGCCCCCCTAATCTGGAGAATGTTCCTTGGGACTCAGTTCATCTTAAGACGCCTGCTCTATACCAAGCCCCTCTCCCATTTTACGTGTTGATGAATTATGCAGCTCTCCTTGTTAAGGAAATCAAGCACTCTATTTCATAGATTTTTCTGTTTTTTGTTTAAACAAAATAATGCAAAGTGAATACTTGCTTAGCGCTTAATTTTTTATTATAAATGCAAAAACAGATGTCACTGTCCTCGTCTTTTGATTCAATATAAAACATTACAATTGTTGTTGTACATTTGGATCACTGATACAGTACTTGTATTTGCTATTCAGATTTGATTTAAATTGCAGACTCCTGGTCACCTCCCTAGACTTGGTTTTAATTACGGTTGATTTATCGATCGAATTCTGCCTAAATAATAATTGGTTTTTCGTCTACTTTTAGGGCTATGACGCACAAAGAATGTTTGAAGTATCTGACGAGTTTTTCACATCACTAGGACTGATCCCAATGCCCAAAGAGTTTTGGGAACATTCTATGATCGAGAAACCTGATGACAGGGAAGTGGTGTGTCACGCGTCCGCATGGGACTTCTCCAATCAGAAGGATTTCAGGTAAAGATTACGTAACTGAGACATATCCATCCCAAAAGACCCACACCTATGCACCCTATATCCTAAAACTGCCGGTTCAAATTTAACCTGGATTCTGGGTGCCAGGAGACCAGATCAAGCTGACCAAATAATCGGTTAAACTATTTTGTTTTTAGCATTTCAGTTTGATCCGTTCTGCGTCATGTGACACAGATTCTGGGTCAGACTGACCCATGTACTGTCCCAGAAATTGGCCCTCAAGCCCCATGGGACTCCCCAATCCGAGTAAATGTTGACCCGGGATATTTAAGAGTGTGCATTCTTTCAATCTACTTGCTCAATTCTAAATTGGCCTTCAAGCCCCATGGGACTCCCCAATCCGAGTAAATGTTGACCCGGGATATTTAAGAGTGTGCATTCTTTCAATCTACTTGCTCAATTCTAAATTGGCCTTCAAGCCCCATGGGACTCCCCAATCCGAGTAAATGTTGACCCGGGATATTTAAGAGTGTGCATTCTTTCAATCTACTTGCTCAATTCTAGAATCAAGCAATGTACGGACATAACAATGGACGATTTAATCACCATTCACCACGAGATGGGGCATATTGAATACTATCTTCAGTACACGAACCTGTCTGTAATCTATCGTGGTGGTGCTAACCCAGGATTCCATGAAGCTGTAGGGGACACTCTCGCTCTCTCAGTATCAACACCTAAACATCTTAAAGCCGTGGGACTACTAGATGAAGTAGACGAGAATGACGGTGAGTTTAGCTGACTGTGTTTCGACCAAAAAGACATTACCACAATGGATGAAGTTCAGGTCTTTAAAATCAAACCACTGTTGTAGTCAACTTCTTTTTAATAATAATAAATAAATAGCTCATTCTGTAGGGCCTCAAAGCACTTCAAAACATACACAAATCAGGAACTACATATTTAGTCGAGTATCAAAGTAGTACCAGAGAGTGGCTGAGTAGCCCTCGAGACGATAACTTGCACCCACGAACACGAGTCTCCAAATACCGAGTAAACTTGAGTTCTGAGACGAACAGCCGAGTACAAAGTCTTTGGACAACTTGAATATTATAATAATTTTGTCATTTTTACAGAGGCTGATATTAACTTCTTAATGAGTATGGCACTTGATAAGATAGCATTTCTACCGTTTGGATATCTAATGGATAAATGGAGATGGGCCGTCTTTAAAGGTGACATCGATGAGCAGAATTTCAACGCTGAGTGGTGGAAGCTGAGGTATGCATGTCACAATGCATCTGATTCGTAGTGATTCAAAAAATGAGCGCGTTTATACCAAAGCGACGTGCAAGATTTCAACAGAGGGCGCTGCAACCGTTAAGCAACTTTTAACAAGCATGTATTACGCTCAGATTAAACCAACCCATAATGACATAATTAATAAAAAGTAACATTAGCATGGGCAACTCTAACCCCCGCGATCCAATGTGAAAGTGCAGACCACATTGTTTCAAACCTTTAATAATGTTCTTCTCGTTTCTATTTTTAGGACACAGTACCAGGGCATAGTTGCACCAACAGTCAGATCGGAGGCGAACTTTGACCCGGCAGCAAAATACCACATTCCATCTGACACCCCGTATATTAGGTATAGATTTACCTCGGTATCAAGTATCGATTTTAATTAGTTTATCCAATTAAAATAAATCTATTGTTAATCTATTGTATTTCTCTGTGACAGACTTTGGAGTGCTGAGTGCTCAATGTCTGGCACGATGTAACCCACTTTCCAATGGTGGCTTTTTGTATCATTTCATAATTATATTTTGTGAAGCCAATGAATCTTGCAAAGCGAACTTAATCACTGTACTAGTTATTAATAATGTGCGTATAACTGCATATCCACCCTCTAGTTCTCAACAGGTTATTGCAAACACTTGTGTTTTCACCGAAATTGTTAACAGCTGTAATAATTCTCATCGAATTCCTTTTCCTCTCTTAATTCGTGTTTGTTTTATTTCAGATATTTTATAAGCCATGTTCTACAGTTTCAATTTCACAAATCCATGTGCGACGCCGCCCAGCACACTGGTCCACTTTTACGATGTGATATTTATCGGAGCAAAGAAGCTGGCAAGTTACTCGGGTAAGAATATTTTTTACTATCGCAGCGCTGTTCAGAAACATAAGTTTCCGATCAGTGGGCCTATATGGGACGGAACAACCCACACACTGGTTAAGGGCGGGGGGGGGGCTACATTTGGTAATCACTCTCATTAATGGCAGCAACAGATCTTATGTGGTTATGGAACAGCAGTTTTTGATGGTATAAAGTATTTTGAGAATTTGTTTATTTCGAAGTAATAATGGTTAAAGACAAAACTATTAGTTTTTATCCACAAAAAAATGAATCTGAAAACAATTGAACGTTTCCAAAAGGTATACCTGCCCTTTAAATGGGATTTTAATTAGATTCTGCTTTCAAAATTGGCTTGACAATTATGAGTCAATTCGACATAGATTCTGGGTCGTGAGTGAACGCAATGTAAACAAGATTTGCACTTGGGGTTTAATTGTAATATTTTATATTTTAATCAATGTTGTTCCTTCCTCCAGTGATATGTTACAGATGGGAAGCAGTAAACCGTGGCCAGAGGCTTTAGAGAAAATCACCGGCTCAACTATCATGACAGCCCAGCCCTTAGTGGACTACTTCCAACCACTTATAACATGGCTGGAAACTGAGAATGACAAAATGAACGAAGTGCGTGGTTGGTCCAAGGACTGGGTACCAAAAGGTGAGTTTACTTAGTGTGGAGATGGTAGCATTGGGTACTTAAAGGTACAAAGAGAAATTATGGGTACTTTCCATGTAGAGTTTCAATCCGATTCTCAGCGGTAGGCTAATATAGTCGCCTGGGGGCGGTAGACTGGCCGGGTTTACTTTTCGCAAATACTCGGGACATCGTATAATCAATGGAGAAAATATTGACCGGTTAAGTCCGTATGCCGCCACCTATCGTCAAGGCAAATGGAGACTGATCGAAACGGCATTGTACTCATGAATCATGTGCCATGGAAAGGGGCAGAGTTTAAAATGTAAAGGTTGATTTGAGGGATGAGTAAAACTTGTTATATAGACGGATCATGATTATTATTCAGGGCAATGTTGAGAAGGTTTTCCATGAATACGTTTGTGGGGAAGGGTGAGCAGAGATGGCGGTGGGCCTTTCTGCTGTATGCACCAATTGCAGTGCCCTTAGAATACATTATTTATTGAAACAAATCACCCTTCCATTGCATTTCGCACGTCATTGCAACTTGAGCTTTCCTTTTCAATTTGTAAAGATAACATTTATCCTGCTTGTTATACTTCATGTTATGTTTGCTTGTTATACTTCATGTTATGTTTGTTTGTTATACTTCATGTTATGTTTGCTTGTTATACTTCATGTTATGTTTGTTTGTTATACTTCATGTTATGTTTGTTTGTTATACTTCATGTTATGTTTGCTTGTTATACTTCATGTTATGTTTGCTTGTTATACTTCATGTTATGTTTGCTTGTTATACTTCATGTTATGTTTGCTTGTTATACTTCATGTTATGTTTGCTTGTTATACTTCATGTTATGTTTGCTTGTTATACTTCATGTTATGTTTGCTTGTTATACTTCATGTTATGTTTGCTTGTTATACTTCATGTTATGTTTGCTTGTTATACTTCATGTTATGTTTGCTTGTTATACTTCATGTTATGTTTGCTTGTTATACTTCATGTTATGTTTGCTTTTTATACTTCATGTTATGTTTGCTTTTTATACTTCATGTTATGTTTGCTTGTTATACTTCATGTTATGTTTGCTTGTTATACTTCATGTTATGTTTGCTTGTTATACATCATGTTATGTTTGCTTGTTATACTTCGTGTTATGTTTGCTTGTTATACTTCATGTTATACTTGCTTGTTATACTTCATGTTATGTTTGCTTCATATGTTACATTTTACTTGGTGTTATATTGCATAGAAGTATGAACTTAATTACATTATCTTAAAAACGGTGACAAAGCCGCATTACTTCTCGTACATTGTCAATTTGTCTCTTTATTTCAGAACCCCCAATTTACGGAACAAGTGGTGCTCGTTCATCGATGATGATGTCAGTATGGGTAGCAGTTATTCTGGCATCTATTGCATCATTCTTCAAACTGTAAATCAAGCTAACGTTTTACATGAAATCCACCCAAATAGTGTTCCTAATAACTATACGGTGTTCAGTATCTAGATTAATGCTGATCCCCTAATGAGATTAATTTACTAAGGATTTACCTCAGACCAACAACATCCAATACCTCATTATGTTATCTCAACACCATACTGGTATTAATCAGACAAACTGCTGGACTGTGATTACAAAGGTTTTCCTGATCCCATGTCAAACATAATCTAAGTAATTTTATAGTGCAGTCTTTAGTCCAAAACAATCAATTAAAACATACTGTTTGATAATTCTGGATAATGGAGAGTTGAATGTTATTCATTTGATTGGAAATATAATGATTGTCGTAATGACATTCTTGAAGACGGTTCCTAGTCAGCTATTGCTGGTGAGTCGTATTCGAAGCAGAAAAAAACGATTTAGCTCTCATAGATCTGGGCCCAATTTCTTAGATATGCTTAAAGCAAAACATTTTGCCTAGCGGTGTTCTTCTAAGCAGATTGGAAAACTGTCAGCTTTATATTACACAAACACACGGCGTATGATTTCTCGACACGACAGCCTTTCGGACGAATCAAAAACGACTTCAGAGACAGCTTATTCATTGAAAATAAACACTTTGTGATTTAATTCCATCATTTATCGACGTTGTAACCTACTGTCAAGCGTGAAATAAACAATAAAGAGCTAGCAATACTCATGAGTAAATTGTGAAGTTATTATCGTGTATGTCCTCTGAGAGCAAGAAGTAATTTTTGACCAATAGGGCAACTTATTCAAGTTGTCTTACGAGTATAAATAAATCATAATAATAATAAACGACAAACAAGCAAACAGTAAAGGCATCATCAGATAAAAACACGTGACTTGAAGTCACAATACAACAATATCTATTGAAGTAATACCTCCTTGTCCCAGCTCATGATGTTCCTGGTAGAAGGGCTCACAGTTATGTATTTCTTTTCAAAAAAAAAAACCATTAAAGGGTCTGTACATGTACGTTTGGTAACGACTCTAAAATTAATGCCAATAACAATTTGCATGGTACATGTATATAGAAGTACAGTATCTTCGGATAGCATAAAATGCATTTTGAGAAACATTTCACGTTGAAGTACTGCGATTATGGAAGAATATATAACTTGATATCGTTGAGAATTTGAACAAGTTAGACAGTGTATTCCAATAGCAGATAACTACTCTGTGTGGACATAACTGCTCCAGATTTTCGGCAAAGTTTTTTTCTCAAAAACGCCATTACCTTTTGAAATGAAGTTTTTAAAAGGCGTGAACACTATTGGTAATTACTCAAAATAATTGTTAGCATAAAAACTTACTTGGTAACGACCAATGAGGAGCGCTTCATGGTATAAAACATTTTGGGGAACAGCTCCCACTGAAGTAACGTAGTTTTCGAGAAAGAAGTAAATTTCCATGAATTTGATTTCGGGACTTCAGAATTCAATTTTGAGGCCCCGAAATCAAGCATCTGACAGCACACAACTTCATGTGACAAGGGCGTTTTTCCTTTTATCTCGCAACTTTGACGACCAATTGAGTTCAAAGTTTCGGAGGTTTGTTTGTGCGTATGTTGAGTTGCACCGAGTGAGACGTCTGTTCTTTGACAATTACCAATAGTATCCAGTGTCTTTAGCAGATAGTACATGTACATTATTTCCTTAACTAGAGAGTAAAACAAACATTAGGTTCCAATAACCAACCGTGTACAATAATACAAACTAAACAAGGTAAGAACCAATATTAATCAAAATGGTTTCATTGCTCGAATAAGATTCATTCGCCCACCATGCGCTTAAAATCCACTGCTAGGTGGAATCATTTCTCATTACCAGGCAAGTTTTTTTTTTTTTTTTTTTAGATCTGAGCTTGCGCACATTACCAAGAACATTGGATTAACCTTGCAAGTCTACTTCCTCCAGTACCAAAGTGCCACATTTGTACAAGTTTATTAATACGTACATTTTAAAACTCTTGTTGTTAATACAGAGTTTTACTTTATGCGTTGTTTTAACTGGTCTCTCGATTTAGAGTTTCCAATATTATTAATTTATGTTAATATGAATTGTTTACTAAATATGATAAAGGGCCCAGAAATTGTTTTAGAACTTTATTTTAGCAATGTTTACAATGTTTTTACTTAGTAGTACAATATGAACATAGCTAAAGTTATAGCTTGCAGTTCTTCGATCGAAAATTGAATAGCTACAGATATGAACATAGCTAAAGTTATAGCTTGCAGTTCTTCGAAAATTGAATAGCTACAGGAAAAAGGTGCATTTTAAAATGTACTATTGTGCGGTTTTTTCTGAACGGTAAAACAAAGCCGCACGTTTATGAACCAAGTAACACACAGAAATTACCCAAGTGCTTCTGCACTGGCTAATAAGTTGACTCAATATTAATATTATTGTTATTATTATTGTTCAAATAATTACACCAGCTTAACATCTATCAACGAAAATAATGGTACATTTTTGAAAAACCTCGTAAAAACACCAACAGGCTTAATAACATGCAAAATTGCGAAGTGGCAGAACTTAATTTCGAATTTTGGGGCCATTAAATTAATTGTTGCATTAATTTGCAGAGGCTTAAATGTATAAGCAAATGAATGATTCATGGTAAATACCTACCACCCTTTCCATTATACGCTCTTGAATAGCGCACATCTAAACATTTATTTCCGTTGGGCCCTCTTCTTTTTAAAACTTTTTTTTACAAAAATAGAGAGATATAACATATCTGTGACCCCCAGCAAAGAGAGTTTAATTGAACGAAGTGGATATCATGCATATTCATGTAATATGAAAACGAAACAAGCTAATTAATATTCTATAATACGCTATCTACTGTAAGATATACATCCTCTTTGTTGAGGGAATTATTGTTGAACTACACTGAGCTCTGGGAGGTTCCATACTCAGATTAAGATTACATGTACTTCAGCATATTGGAATCATAAGTAAATATCAAGATATCCTGAGATAAGTTATCAAATAATGACCACATCATCTTCCCTGATAAATCATCGTGTGACCTTACATCCTCAAGATATCTAGATCCCATGATGAGATATAAAATTTCAATAATATTATGTCGTCATCCCGAGATCTCTGAATTTCGTCATCTTACGTTGCAGTGAATTATTTCAGGATCTCGACAAGTTGGATGGCACTTCAAGAGCTCCGTAGGTAAACCATAGCTGAACCTACTATTATTTCAGTGGATTGAAAAGTCAGTGGATTGAAAAGTCAATGAATAAAACTTCCCTCGAAAGCATGGAATAGTTTATTCAATTGTGGCGTGCATACACTCGTGAATGATCCCCTGTCGCTTCACCCAGAAGTCGTTAAAACAAAACAAAACAAAACAAAACAAAACAAAACAAAACAAAACAAAACAAAACAAAACAAAACAAAACAAAACAAAACAAAACAAACAAAACAAACAAACAAACAAACAAACAAACAAACAAACAAACAAACAAACAAACAAACAAACAAACAAACAAACAAACAAACAAACAAACAAAACAAACAAAACAAACAAACAAACAAACAAACAAACAAACAAACAAACAAACAAACAAACAAACAAACAAACAAACAAACAAACAAACAAACAAACAAACAAACAAACAAACAAACAAACAAACAAACAAACAAACAAACAAACAAACAAACAAACAAACAAACAAACAAACAAACAAACAAACAAACAAACAAACAAACAAACAAACAAACAAACAAACAAACAAACAACAAACAAACAAACAAACAAACAAACAAACAAACAAACAAACAAACAAACAAACAAACAAACAAACAAACAAACAAACAAACAAACAAACAAACAAACAAACAAACAAACAAACAAACAAACAAACAAACAAACAAACAAACAAACAAACAAACAAACAAACAAACAAACAAACAACAAACAAACAAACAACAAACAAACAAACAAACAAACAAACAACAAACAAACAAACAAACAAACAAACAAACAAACAAACAAACAAACAAACAAACAAACAAACAAACAAACAAACAAACAAACAAACAAACAAACAAACAAACAAACAAACAAACAAACAAACAAACAAACAAACAAACAAACACACAAACAAACAAACAAACAAACAAACAAACAAACACCACATTAAACAAACAAACAAACATTCACAACAAAACAAAACAAATATTCAAACAAACAAACAAACAAACAAACAGCGTACAGTTCTGAATGCTAAAAGGCATTGTGTGAAACGTGCACTTTCTTTTTGATGGTGAATTGTTGTGGAAGGTTTTACAGTTACAGTTTAAAAATATACTTCCCCTGATAATAATAACACACGAAACAAACGGAATAGGATAATTCTGACTTTAAGTATCATTCAATTATTGTTAAGTAACCGAAAATAAAAGAAACTTTTGATTAGTTAAAAATAATTGTAAGTAAATCGTTCATCGCCACAAAACACAACATGACCCCAACACCTACCGAACCCAAAGGCTACCATAGGATTATTAAGATGATAAATCTCAATTGTTTTAATCCCAACCGACATTGTCACCATTTTGTTCTTTGAGCCAGACTAGTAGCGGGGCAAAGTACTCCTCAATGGCTGAGGGATCGATAAAGTCTTGCCCGGTGAGTCTCTCTAATGCCTCCCACCATGGAACACTGCAACCTAGCTCCAACATGTCCCTGGCAATTCAGAAAACAACGTCAAACAAAATCAGAATCTGTGTAAGCTTTATATTCAATCTCTATTTTTGTCTTTCTATGAGCAGACTAGTATGACTTAATGATATTTTTACAAAAACCTACTCATGAAAAATTAAATGTAGATGTTCCAAAACTGACAAAATAATATAAATGCACTACATATTTAATTAATGGTCTAGAACATATTCAACGGTATACTAGTAAAGAGCGTGTTGCAAAATAAAATGGTAAGTAAACCTCATAATATAGTTAATGTTAAAACGCTTTCTGTTAAATTTTGAAGAAGAAAAAAAACATTTTATAGGCCTACGATCTGCTAAATTGTTAAATAAATTGTACAACTATCAACGAGCAGTAAAAATGCACACAATTTTTACTGCTCGTTGAAGGAAAAAAACATTATGGCAAAATGAATAAAACACGAGTATTGCATTTGAATACATGAGTTTCACAGACATTATAAAATGCACACACATCTTTAAAATGTAAAAGACCATCACAAGCAAAATATTAATCCAATTGAATATACAAAATATGAATGCAATAACACAATATCACTCATATAACAAAGAAGTCAAAATAAAACATGGATATTTGACAATACATGTATATGGCAATATAAGCAGAGTAAAACTGAACTTCAAGTTGAACTTTCCCTCTCGTGGGCTGAATAAAACCACTTTGGTGAAATAAAGGCTTGCTTTGGGACATGCTTTTATATCAAGTGGAATGAAAATTCCAGCAGTTCCTGTACATTATTTAGTAATATAAAGTGATGGACTATACCAGTCTTGCATAACTTACTTGAGTTTTTGACCCGCTTCTTTAGACTCGTAATTATTGCATAGATGCAAGGGACCTTCGTGTCCTGATGCCTCGCACATCGCACGGTGGAATTGAAACTGAATCACAAAACTAACAAAGTATCTGGAAAAACAACAACACAAAATGGTGAAAAGAACAACATTAACATATTTGATACGATCTGAGTTTATCTTTCAATTTTGCCCTTAATAGTCGCAAAATGGAAGCTAAAGATGAGCAGACAGAGTTTACATCTCGTAATGGAGGTAGGTTTACACCAGACTTGACAGGTGGAAACTCTAAAGAAAGCAGTGTGATTAGCCCTCATTTGTTCTACACGTAAAATAAACTAAATACTAAGTAAAGACAAACTGTGGTGATTTTTACCGTATATAAGGAGTCCCTGACGGTATATGATATTTAGCACCGGGATCGAAGTCTTCTTCTGTCCGTTCAATTGGAGGTTTAATACCCTGATACTCCATCCTGGTCAACAAAAACAACATTAATTATGCATTAAAACAAACAGGACTTTTAGTAATACTTTGTTTATCAATTAGTGTCTTCAAACAGCTGAAACAAAAAATGAATAATTTGGATGTAAAATTTATGGCTGATATTTCTCAAAATGAAGGGACAAAAGATAAAACATAAAACCCATGACACGCCGTCACAGATAATTACAAGACGTACAAGGGGTAGTTGTACAAAGTGGCACAGATGAAGAATACTCTGCTGTCCATATAAATGCATGTTACAGAATTGGCACATAAGATTTATTTGTTGTTAAAACACAATTATAACAACGTATAGAGACAGATTAACAAAGACAGAAACGCACTCAAATAATACAGATAAGTGATGACGGGTTACCCTTCCCCTACCATAACTCACTTCCGCTCATCATGAGAGAACACACTCGCTTTACTTCACTTAAGTGCAAAGCCACATGGATACATTTCACAAAGACACCATAAAGAACAACAATGGTTTTCGAACTGCTGTTCATGTACCCTGACAATCCTATGGTATAATACACATAGATACAGCTAAAATACCGATGGATATCTAAGATTTGTCAAGATTGAGTATACTGTACAAGCATACCTAAGCTTCCACCAAGCCTCGTTGTAGTTTTCAGGTTGAATGTTTCCTCTGAAGACATCCCATCTCCATTTATCAATCAACAATCCGAATGGTAAGAAAGCAATCTTATTCAAAGCAACCTTCATTAGGTTGTTGATATCAGCCTCTGATGGAATAACGTGGAGAAAGATAACAATTATTGGTGAAGTCTGTCAGTGACCACACTTCTGAATGACTCCTCTTCTTATTCTTGAAGAGCGCCCTCTTCTTCTCAAAAGAGGGCGCTATACCAATAAAAATAAGCGGCACCTTTCGGCGTGTAGTGATAAGCACGTATGTGACGTATAAACAAGTTGCCAATTTGAAAGTACGATCGATATAGTCTTGGTTTCGTGTCTACTAATACCATTTTCCAAACCACGGATTGGGCTTACGCTCCGGCTTGAGCTTCATCGGTAACTTTTACGGTACTTCAAACACGTTGAATGTCCCTAAACCGGGAGCCGAAACCTAAGCCGTGCTTTCGAAAACGGCAAGTGTTTTAATACTTACTTTCATTGTGGACAACTTCTTTCAAAAGTCCGATCTTGTGGAGATAGTCGGGTGTAACTACAGAGAGTGCAATGGTATCTCCAACTGCTTCATGAAAACCTGGATTAGCACCACTGCTGAAGATAAGTGGCTGTTTATGATATTGAAGATAATACTCACAATGACCCATCTCATGATGCACAGTGTATAAATCCTCCATGGTTATACCAGTGCACATCTTTATCCTGTAGGACAATTAATGGACATTTTTGGGCGAGAGTTTCAGTGAAAGCAAGCTCGGTGAAACGTCTGTTGAAAACTACAGATTTAGAAAACTATTTTCCAAATTCAATAAGTAAATAATTTCAATAAACTAACGGTTTAGTTTAAAATGGGGATTGCATTCAATATTATACCTGACTTCTCTGTTCTTAAAGAAATTGTGCGCCGACCCGTGACAGACCACTTCTCTGTCTTTGGGTCTCGTGAGCATGGAGTTCTCCCAGAAGGATTCTGGCATTGGATCCATACCAAGGGATGTGAAGAATCGCTCAGCCACACGGAACATCTTCTTAACGGTGTAATCCTGCCGGACCATTTCCTTCGACACATCAATGTCCGGAACATCTGGATACGGAGTGACGAGATGGTAGATGTTGTTCCATTGCTGGGCCCACATGTTACCTTCAAGACAGGGTTCAAAAGTGGGATTTAAAACTTTGCATGAAGAGAAAATGGTTAATGGTGACGAATGAGTATCTCAAAATAAGGTAGGATGAGTCTGCTGGACTTCTAAAGACACTCAGAGCATACCAGCCGAAACGTCAAGTTGTTAGATCTACTGTTCTTTACAGTGACACCATGTACATGTATACCAGTCTTTAAAATGATGATTAGACAATAACCTTGCAGAACTCCCAATACAAGATCGGAAAAGAAATCGGTAAAAAGGCATTTTAATAAACATGTTCTTTGGAAAGCAACAGTAAATAGCAAAAACACACAATCACAATTTGTCAAACATGTGTGAAGACGAGTCTCCAATACCAATTCAAAAAAACATCAGGGCCCATTTCACAGAGCTGCCTTAGTACAAAAAGTACATAAGTACAAAAAGTAAACTGTCATGTATAAATTTCTGCTTAAGTAGCTCTTCCTTAATTCAAGTTGAAGAAGAGTGTACAGTACAGGCAAAGGAGAAGTTAGAATGAGATGGACGGGAGGCAAGAAATTAGAAGAAAACCCTGACCCCAAAACATGTCTATGTTTAAAATCAGAAGGATTGGTTTGATATGCAAAATTATTCAATGCATGACATTTTCAAAAGGATTTTGAAAGCTAACACTTCCGAACAGTTGACTTACCGAGAAGATGTGCTGGTATTGGGCCGTTGATGTCTACTTTATCCTCCCCGTATTGCTGTGAGAGTCGACGGCGAACATACGCGTGCAACTGCTTATACATCGGTTTTACCTTGTCGTAAATTTCACCAATCATCTTCTCAAATTTGCCATCTTTTATTTCATACTTCTCCTGCCAAACCTCGCTCTCATCAGCGTATCCTTTTAATAAAACGAAAAGAATCGTTTTAAAGCATTGTTCTTTCAAGCTTTTGTGTCGGCGTCATTTTGGCGTTGTTGTCCCAAAATCTGTGTACCACACAATTTACATGGTCTGAAGGAAGATTATTCAATAGAGGGCGCAGATTTTGGCTCCACAAAAGTATGGACTAGAAAAATAAGTATGTTTAATGCCCAAAAGCGCCCAATACTAAGGCAATGTGCCTCTTTAGTCATTCATTGTGTGTGCTGAACTTACCACTTGCCCTCGCTCCTTCATTCTTCAGATCTACATAGGTTGAATATAGAGGGCGTATCTCTCTTCCGACCACATCACGCCAGCTTTTCCATGCCCAGAGTAACTCGGAGTAGTTTGTAGATTCAGCCATTATATTTTCAATATCTGGTTCCAGCAGAAGGCATGTACCATTCTCTCTGCAGATTTTACCCTTACCATAGATACTTTCCATTTCCTGGTTAATTCTGGTCATCTGCCTGTAATTAACGAAGTCTCAATTAACTTTTTCACTTATTGTAGTATATTTCAGTCAGTCCCGGACCAACGGTTTTTCAATCAGGATCATCAACTTGAAACCTTTAGAAAGAACAGTGAATTATTTTGTTTTTCTGCAATTTGCTGAGTGACTCGTGCTCGGAAACGTTTCTATTTGTTTTTCGAGAGATCACCTGTCATGGCTGGTGGAAGGCCACCTCGAGTTGGGGGCTACACTTGATTTAAGCAACTGCCACCAGGTGGCACGTTGCCAACTTCTCATATGGCTTCACAGAGCGTTATGATTTAGGCTGGGGCATCATTCAAGCCCCAATCAATAACCAGTTTGATTAAAATAATTATACTTACTGACGTTTGTCTCTGTCCTCTAAATAACCGCCCCTTGTCAGCAGCATAAACGCCCTCTCGTGAGATCTACCGAAGGAGGATGTGTCAAATTGTTGACCTTGACTCTTCATCTCTAGGGAGAAGTCACCAATCAGCATCGAGACATTCTTAGAGTACTGAGAAAGTAACGAATCAGAACCGACTTATTCAAACTGTTGTAAACACCGGAATTACGACACAGTTTACTGAGGGGGATACCAGTGAATAGAGTTTACCTGAGAGTTGTATGTAGTCATGTTGGTTTGAAAGTTCCAGTTAGCATGGGCACCAGCGTTAGCTGTCTCAACGGATAGAACATCAAGTTTCCTCAGCCAATCGTCAGCAATATTCTCATTCGAAACTTGCCTCCCTATAGTAATCAGTACAAATTAATTTCAACAAGAATCTTTGAACACTCCTATTGGCTGTTTTAATTACACTTGTAGATGCATTTAATGTGACAGTTGCAACAGTCGACAGTCAACTCTCCTACTTTCTGATGATGCAATATCACCACAAGTTTATAAGATATACTTTTTTGGCCTGCAATCAATTATCATGTGGTGGAAATGTATCTAGACAGTTGACCTAGCTCCCCACACACACCACCTGAAGTTGCATCTACATAGCACACAGTCAACCCTCCTACTGGCTGACAAATCAACATCATACAATGCAGTTTTAAAATGAGACAAAACGAGTCTGCGATATGGTGATTGGTGACTGACTATAAATAGCACTCAGTCAACCTCCCTACTGGCTGACCATACAATATTACCCACTGTTGTTTTCAGTGATTTACTGTGCCAACCTGAACATAATGCTATGCGGCGAATTCATATAATCGGTACTCAGCTAGTTATGTGCAAAGTTGTAGCTCATAAAAACCGTGCAAACTTTTGGGAGCAAGTTATCAATTAAGAAATTAAGCAACAACTATTTAACGCTTATATACCCTACTGTTTAAGTTAATAATAGAATTTAAAAAATTATACAGAACAAAATATTATGTCCGGAAACTGTCATTTTGTGTAAGAAAGTTGTCATGTAAATCCTTACAGGCTGTGAAGTATGGCTTCAGCGAGACCCATTTGTGTTCCAGTTTGCCGATCTCCTATATAACTCCATACCAAACTCATTGGACTTGGCAAAGATTTGAATGCCTCACCCTTTAATAAGCACCCAACACTTGGTCCTGCTACATTGGCCTCAGTACTTAGCAAGGTGATTGAAGCAGTTCGGAATGTAAGGGTTTTAAAGGTCAGTTTTCTTGGTGTTTTTTTTTTACAATCAACACTACAAAAACAAAAGGAGAGTAAAGCGTCCACAAGAAAGGAGAAATATTTATGGATCCATGTTTCTAACTGTAATTCATCTATGTCCTACATGTACACGTAGGTTGGCAACTGACCGAAGTAGGAAACCCACCTTTTAAGAAGTCGATACACTCACCCACATCCAGTTCTTTCTTACAGCACAAGTCGCTCAAGATGCTGGGTGAAATCTCCTTGATGACGTCAAGTTCCATCAAGGTTTCTTGTGGATCAAACTCTTCGCTCGCATCCCGAGCAGCCACCAGGAGTGCCAAGACGAAAATCACGACCTGGAGTTTCCCCCGATGTAGACCCTTCATGGTTTCAGACCGGACGCTGCTGAGGTAGGAGTTATAAAAAATACGGTTAAAATAAGGGTCGAGGAAATATCAAAATACAGTATTGGTAACACGAGAAAGGTTTTGCAACAAAGTCGGTTTAGAATCTATTATTTAAAACACCGATGTGTGTTGTCAGCGTAAAGGCTCCAGTTGTATGCATGTTGACTCCCTTGACTTCAACTAGGCGTTATTTGATATAGGTAGACTTGTATCTATCTGGAGTACATTACACGTTCAAATATAGGACACGAATAATGGCACAATACACTAACACTAATCACACACAATAATAACCCAAGAAAATGTTATTTCGAGTTACTCTAAAAATACGTGAACAGTTTGTAAAACTGCTCCGGTGTTTATTTACAAACGTATTCAAACACATCAAACAAGTGAACCTATTCAACACTCCGAAATTTGACACGAAACAAAATGCGAAATGGCATATGTACTGAACAGTGTAAAGAAATATTGACTATGTACTATTATGATGGCCCGTTGAAGTACTGGGTTCAATTACACGGACTCAAGAATAGATTTATTTCCGATACTTCACTTGGAAAAATAACAAAATATTATCATCTTGAACATGGTATAAGTGCATTAATTTAAGCACGTTGCTGTTTATGTACAAAACATTGTCCACACAGTGTTAAATGAACACTTTGGTAACACAAACATAATAATGATCATCAAACCTTGCTTGGTAAGAAGCACTGTATCTTTTGATATGGTGTAACAAATTCACTCGTAAGGAATAAAGTTCCAGAGACAGGGATTCAAAAGTTTTTCAATCTGAGAAACGTTTCTGCACGAAATGTTTCTCAGATCGTGATTCCAGTTCCGGATGTTCCCTCCTGCCTTGACATATCCCCTATTTTCGGCGAAAACTAAAAGATCCAACCACCTTTTGAACTAAAATGATCACAGGTTAGTTGTATTGTACAACCTTTAATGGATTGGGGGTACTCTTTGTGAAACACAGAACAAAATGTCCACAGATTTATATTAAACTTACACGGTTTGAAGATAATGCTGGTAGAAAGCTTCACTTAAAATATTACTTGCAAAGATGCTGGGTTTTTTTTTTTATGAGATTTCTAAAAAACTACAGCGCCTTTAAAAATAAAGGCATTTTGCAATTAAGGATATGTCATTACGCTGATATAAAAGGCATTTATCATTACACGTCCCGCCTCCCTACCGGCACATCTTATTATTAATGGACTGTATGTACCAGCATGTTTACCAGAAGCTGACTAAATTGTCATCAAGAGATGGATATGTAATTATATTTTGTATTTTCCTATAATGGAAAGACCGAGTGTGTTGAGGAGCAGTTAATAATGATGTGCATTAAATCAGAACACATGGATGTATTTACCAATGACTTGACTGAGATTCTGAAACGAGTCTTCCAACCACGTGTCCTTCTCTTTTAATTTTAAATTGTTCCAATAATCATAATTTTTGTTATAGGACTTTTCGTGTTTTGTATTTTATAATCCTCTTGAATGTAATTTTGTTTTGTGATTATGTTGTTATCTATGATGGCATTTGAAAAACAACTTGACAGTAATTTAGTTTGATGGATGTTATCCTTCTTGTCCGTCTTTTGAACGTGGAGTGTATGTAGCCTGCGGTATATCTCATGCTTTTTAGATTTCATGCATATTTTGATGATCAAATGTTTTGAAATAACTGCTATAATTATAATGTAAAATAGATTTAAAACAATTCTGAACGAGTAAACGGAGCCATAAAGCATTTCTTCCCTTAGACACTAAAACTCTGTAGAGAATTTAGATTGATTTCCAAAAACATATTTTGAATTAAACTTGTGAGCCTAAATCTGTGCCGCTGGCATCCCCTCGTTGAGCATACACACCCGGCCCACGTCGTTCTCATCTCACAAACACACCCACATTGGTGTATAAATTCACACGCAGTTTTCTGTATGCCAAAAATGTTTAGCTGTCCAATAAAGAACTATCCATAAACTGTCTCCGTACAGGTCTGTGTTTACCACCTGCATATAGACTTCAGTAGTCTATATCAATCCAATCTAACCCTGGGGTATTACAGAGAATCAAAAATAATATATAATGTTGATGTTTTTTCAATTCAACTCAATCTTACCTTGGGGATCTTGGCCGTATAGTCCTCTATAGTTATAAAACCTTCCCCGGTTATACTTGCACCGAGTCCGTAGTGTTTGCCATATGGTGTAGTTCTACTCAAGACACCGTCAACTTGCGTCCAGAAAAACTCTGCATATAGAGAAACAAACGTCGTTACAGACTTATTGAACACATTTCCCTCCAACTTGAACACAATCTAAAGTCGATGGTGTCATGGAACCATTAGAGATTTGTCGACAAACCTATCCCGTGATTTGCAGCGCAACACGGCGTTTCTATTGGGGCAAGTGCCACGGTCCTTGGGTAGGGTTTATGTATACACAGAGCCGCTGTAAAGGTTTGTTCAATACACTCGACTGAAGTCCTTTTTGAAATGCAACAATGAACATATTTGCATACAACCAGTCAGCGTGACTGGGACGAGGAAAAATTGTACAAAGCTGTGTTTAGAAACCCATGTCAAGAATTGCTGCTGTATACATGTATACAGTCAACATGTCATCCCAAATGAACGCACACGATAATAAAGGGGCATGCACCTGTCTTGGATATACCAGGATGAATATTGTTTTGCTTGATATGAAGGGACTGTGCTAAGCTGTTGTTATGTTTAGTCAATGCTGAATGTACACATTTCACATTATCCGTTATGTTATCCTGGGTGTGCAATATCCAACGCCTGTCCCATAAGTTAGTGGGTACATTACAAAGCTTTTTTTTTCGAGCCATCACACTTACAATAGAATAACTCTCGGCTCACTGAATGAAGCTGCACTTATTGCCGTATAGATTTGACCAAGTTATATTATTGATAATCCTACCATTTCTCTGGGGTTTAGTGAAGCTTTCTAGAAACACTAAATTCCTTAATTTGAAAGTCACATATTTTTGTCGTAGGAAGCCAAATGCAAAATTATGACATGTTGGACATTCTAACAATTCCCCAGTCAGGATTGACCCTTACACTGGTTTTAAAACTAAGAGAATCTTTCACAGATTACACAGTTTGTTTGACCCATATACGGTTAATTATGACAAACTTTCCGGATCATGCTCTGACCCAGAAATGTCCCGGATGGACCCGGAATCCGGGTGAAATCTGACCCGGGAGTGGTCAGAGTAACACACTGTCTGCAATAACAATAACGAATACTGACACTAGAAAGCCTCTTTTCGTCTATTTTTAGTGGTTTCTAGTAAGGGGTATTGGAACAAGAGGAAGTTTGAAGTGATGACGGATCACTTTAAGCTTTCAACGTGATGTATGGACATTATTCTAAATTCAACATTTTAAATCGGTAACAATGTTTGAGTTGTTAAAGTGGGCAAACAAGTTAAGTTCTAATTTTTTGATGGAGTTTTTTTAAAGATAAGCACGACTTATGGCCCGATTTTTAAATTGACCATCAAGTAAAAACGGCAACTAATTGGGAAGCACAAACAGAATATGTGTTAGCAAGTTTCAGGTCAATCTGTTCTATTGAAGTCGTGCGTGCGAAGAAAGCAACTGTCGCAAAGACTGGTTTGATTCGCATGATAAACCAATGGCATTATTATTAAGTTAATAACTAGCGAGTGTAAGTACCCAGGCATATCAGCTACATGCTTAATTGACTCCTATCACTGCGTGTGGCTGTTTAATGCGTATAACTTCGCCGTAAAAGTAACTTGTTTGTTTCATTCGTTAAAACTAAACAGTCACTATATCGGTAGTGATGGTGAAAACCACAAATTTAGGGCCCAATTTAGAATAACAAACTTCCCCAAATGAAGCAGACATTTTGTATCAAGAGTCTCCAACATTAATTGTTTTTCCTTGCCTAAACAAAACTTGTATTTTAATCTGGAATGAAATCTTGGCCTGCTGGGTGTTGTTTCTATTTTCTTATTTTATTTATTTTTTTAACAGATTTTAGTTAAATATTTTCAGTGATTTATTTGACCAACGAACCTACGACTACACGGGGGAAAAAATTGACTCTGAAATGAGATGTTCTTATAAAGACTCGTCTAGGCCCGGGTTAAAAGATTCATGACATTGTGCATATAATTATTATTAAAATAAGTATTGTATACAAAAAAAAAAACAGTTGTGTTGCGTGAGCCCCCAACCCGTGAACTTACATACCGCGTTCTACAGCAAATAATGTGCGTGAGCCCCCAACCCGTGAACTTACATACCGCGTTCTACAGCAAATAATGTGCGTGAGCCCCCAACCCGTGAACTTACATACCGCGTTCTACAGCAAATAATGTGTTGATGTAAAAGCAATACCAACTGAATTGAACATTATCAAACAAATTAACGTTTCGCTGCGTGTTCTTTCCGTATATTGAGGAACGTGATTAATAATTCCAGTGCCATTAATTATTAATTACTTTCTCAACATATGGAACATAATCATTAACTGGACAGATGAAAAAGCGCAATTATATATCAATTTGTAATCGATATTGATATACGCTCAATAATTATAGAGAAAAGGCGTCTATAGATGAACGAGCTGTTGTTAAAGGCAGTGGACACTATTGGTAGTTACTCAAAATAATTAGAGAGAAAAAGCCTAAATGAACGAGCTGCTGTTAGAAGACAAAATTGTAAGACTGATAAAACGACAATATTTAGGAGTTTCACGGTTGGAGACCGTGTAAAAAATACTAGTGAATTGTTTACAAACAAAGGAGGGACATAAAGTCGGCCTCGATTGCGTTTGTTTGGGTGTGAGGATTGTATACATAAGGACTTTAACCAAAGGGGTAGGGGTGTTCCGACCGGCAGAGTGGTGAAGGCCTGCCCAATTAATAGGAGAACAGAGAGTTGTTCTCGGTTTAAACCACGTGGGTGTGTGCTCATATTGCGTACCTTATGGAGACCTGCCAATAGGACAACACAAAAAGTATGTACACCAACTTGGTGATATTCAAGATCCGTAATCTTAGATTTCTAAACCGTAAACACACACAACGAAAACATTTTTGCATCTCATGACGTCAAATTAATATTGTCCCTCGCGGGCAAGTCACGGTGTCTGTGCGATTGTTCACACACAAAAACTGACAATAGTTACATATCCATTTGATGCCTTGAATAAAGACTACACACCCCAAGCATTGACTATGCTGATGGTTCACCACGCATTCTCTTCATCTAGTACTTGCCAACTAGTAGTAGTAGGCATTGTGCACCGCTCAAACCGTCATTGCTTTACGGGACCCCTCTTGATAAAATATGGAATAATTCAAGTTGAAAGTTTTTCCAAAACAGAGCTGAATTATGGATGAGGGTATAGCATTACTAGTCTGTAGTTTGTACACACAAGCCATAATGAGGTCATCTTTGGCCTAGGTATTAATTATTCATTTGTTTCTAAACGCTAGGACAACTAGCCGGGGCAAACGCAAGACGTCACGCTTCAACACTCGTTCCATGCCTTTGAGTGTTTGGACCAACACGGGACAAATCTAAAACGTGCCGTTGAATTGTATTTTTCGCTTCGGTTTGATTTTAGTTTAGTATTTGGTCGAACTAACTCAAATGACGTAATTAGGATGTCGTCAAGGTACAGCTAATCTTAAGCGTGATCTGAACCTGTAAACAAAGTATACTATTGTGACATTTTGAGTGTTCACTAATCATGATACGAAATAAGTGTTTTATGGCGGACCTCCTACTAATTGGTGACCACGCCCCTCCTCCCAATACTTTATGGGCTGCGGGAGGGATGGTCATGTTGACATTATAAACTAAATAGTCAAGTAATTAACGTAAAACGAATTTAATGTAATTTACACAAACATCATAAAACGTGAATCCGGAGTTTCTTTTAATCAACTGTTTGATCCCAAATAGGGTCCGATTACTACTGCGTCATTGGAACTCTAGACTACAGTGGTAGCCACAGCGGGGTTTGATTTCACCGGGTTGGAGCCGTATTAGGTGACCGTTCGAAGTACATTGTTTCTGGTAGGTCTATACGTGATGCTCCATTTGCAGCATCAGCAATTCCTCGGTGTACCCGGACAGGATTGCTTTCCCTACAATGCAATGAATGGTAAAGTAGTTCTCGTAGAACAATCCATGTGTGCGTTTTGGCTTGTATGAACAGCTTTGTCGAAATCCCCCATCTACGCACGAAGGAGCGAAATAAAGAGAGCGGCATAACGCGAGAGAGGAAAAGAAAATGGTTTAACCGGTAAACTCTCAACCTCCAGACCTCATGCAATGTTTACAGTCCTAGAAATGGAAAACAGCGATCTGCTAGGATCGCAATTCGCAGGTGTCACGATTCATGTTTTACCCCAATATATAAGACGCGAAATATTGTGACATTAGAAAACTCACCAGCGGGACGCATTGATCTCCCGTCCGGCAAGGAGTAGCCTCGCCCGGGAAGAATAGCTCGTGCGTGGATAACACGAGGAACAAGACGAAGATTGGACAAACATAAAAATCAACTAATTTCAAGGTGTCATAAAAATTGCAAAGGGTGAAAAAATCAGATGACGGGAGAAGAATGAACATGGAGCTAAAACTGACAGGCCTGCCCGAGCAGAGGTGTCGAGCTAGTCACGTTTTTCATTACCGAGATTCTCCAATTCAATCGTCAAAGTTCCGTGTAATTGCTTTTATTGTGTTGTTGAGAAGTGATGTAGCACTTAACAGTCACAAAAATACCCCTCGATACTCGTAATATTGTAATCCCTCATAAATGAAATAGATGACAACGTAGGGTGCGTTTCTGTACATCACCTGCAGGACAGGGGGAGTGGTCAAATTATACAGAATAATAACATGTGCCAGCTTTATCGTGTTTTATTTTCACACTTTGCCTCGATAAAATTACTTTCAGTGAACACCTTTCTTCTCTCTTTGAGTTGTGTTTCTTGATGTCCAATAAATGCCTCAGAAATTATCTAGACTTAAAAAATCTGATTTCTTGGAAACCATCTTTGCGCATTAATTGCTGACGTCCTGCCGAGAATAATGGCGACTCCAGTGTATCAGAACTAAAGCTCTAAACTCAGTATCCCCTTAAAGCCACACTCTACTGTTTAGTCAGACTAAACTGTGCAAATAATGGAACTGATTTGCTTTGGAGAAGTTACTGATTTAAGACAGGAAATTGTTCTTGATAACCAGGAAACGGGGATAAGGCCTCATGGAACCCACAGCTCCGTGTTTTTCCGGACTCCGGCTCCGGGGGAGAAAGGTACTATGTGGTGTTTAAGACGTAACGCCTTAAAGTTAATTAGTTTCCATTGTTTTAACGACTGGCAATGACCTTGTTTTCATCGAACTGCTAAGTTTTTTTGTTTGTTCGAAAACCGACTCTGGTGAAAGATGATTGAAGGTGAAATATCATGTTTATCAATCATGTTTAATCATATTGTTCATTATGCTTAGAGCTCCCTGGAATCAATCTGTTCTGCTTTCGAGCCGTTTGATAATATCTGCCTCCGTCTAAGATAAACCAGAATGGATTGCGGAAGATGTTATGTTGGATGTCATGTTGTCATGGTAACGCAAAGAGAGCCAGAGATAATGATGAGAAGAAATATAGATATAAAATAAATAGCCAATGACGTATGTTTTTTTAATCATTTTATTTATTAATATTAATTATGACAGAAATTTGTTTGTAGGAATTTAATCAGACTTAGCTGAGTGAATTACTCTTACCGGCTGCTGTAAATGACGTCTGAGCGGCTGGAAATGACGAAACGAAGCCATTTTAGTACAGCATTTAGGGGAAGCAAAGACAGACAAAATGGATTCTGAGTAAGTCTTAAAGGAACACGTTGCCTTGGATCAGTCGAGTTGGTTTTTGAAAAGCGTTTGTAACCGTTGGTTTTAAAATGCACATGGGTAAAAAGATATTGGAAAGGTAGAATACAATAATCCACACAAACATGCCTCGAAATTGCACGGTTTTCCTTTTACTTCGTCGACTAACACGGGAGTCAAATTATTTTTGACTCCCGTAAATGGCCGACCGTATTAGTTCGCACAGTAAATGGAAAACCATGCAATTTCGAGGCAAATAATAATAGTGTGGATCATTGTATTCTACTTTTAAAATATCGTTCCAACTATGCATGTTATAAAAAAAACGGTTACAAACGCTTTTTATAGACCAACTCGTCCGATCCAAGGCAACGCGTTCCTTTAATGGTCACAGTGACAACTCATGTTTCACAATTTGAATTATCATTTTTGTAGTCAGGAGTATAATCTACGTTGATGTGAATGATTTGGCACTGAACATTGTAAAGTCAATTCAATTCAATTCAATTCAATTCATCAACATTTATTTCCACCAAGGATAAACACTTTAGAAAAAACAACAACAATTGAAACAATAAAACTAATACGTGGATGCATTACCCAGGAATCCGAAGCTTGTTAACGGAATGCCTTAAACACAAGCAAAAAATAGACTTAAGTAAGACAATATTGAAGAATGTCGGGTATATCGTGATTCATTCGTGTCTGAATGATCATTCGGATTCGAACCCGCGACCTTTCTCACTATAGATGACTGGATTCCGGGGCCAAGGGTGAATTGCAGAATCACTGATGGGTCTCGAATATTATATCAATAAATAAATAAATAAACAAACAAATGAACAATATCACCATCCTTGTGGAAGTCCTACTTGCATTGATGAATAAAGAAACATATCAATTTTTAAGCATCATTTTTAAAGGGAAATATGATGTAAATCAATGGTTATATATGCACAATCTTACTGTTGTTTATTGAAGTCACTCTTTCAACGCTGGCATACATTACAAAGGAACAATTTACAAAGTTTACTACTTTTGGTAAGTGAAATTGTTGAATTTGTACTAATTAGTTCAACGAACGAGAACTTGCAAGTTGAATTCGATTAAGTTACGTGGGAACGTATCCCTATCTGCGAGTATTTGGCTTCTAGCTTCGTTAATCAAACTCGCAACGAAACTTTGAACCGTACTAAGGTATACGCCATTAGTTAAGTTTTTACTAGGGTCTCAACGTTTGCATTTTGTCGAGATACTTTATCCGCAAAGAGTGGGAGAAATTGGAGCTTGTGCTGGCGGCTGGAGACAGAGTGTGTCAATACACCGAGTTACATTAAACGTGAAAGGTAAGTTCAATAAATCCATTGGTGGAGTTACATTTCAAGAAATAATAGAATTTCGCGTCTGGCCCGGCATCATTTTGCAACAGCACAGTTTGCACATGGATAGAGTGAGAGCGGAATAAGAGACTTGTCTTGCCTTGTTTTTACTGGAGAGTGTATTCACCGAGTCTCTCGGCGAATTACGGAACCATATTCGTGTGTGGAAATACTAGACGTGTATTATTTTAAGGGGGTTGGTGTGTGTCGGAACATACCAAGCAGCCAGTGAGTAGCAGTGGTATGTGCGAGCAGGAATCGAACGACAGAGTCAAAAGGATTTAGCTTTTTATGACTGAACATAAAGACGACGATGAGTGGTTTGTATTCTGTATACTCCAATGTGGAATACGCCTCAACTTTAAAATGTATTATGACAGGTATAAGGATACTGTGAGGAAACTCTAAATGACAACTCAGTATTATCAAAGTTCCACTATTCACAATGACTCAAACTATACAAAAACAACTATCTTGAATGCAATAAATTGCATATTCCTTACGTGAGAAAATCACATGTCATAATTTAAAACACGCTACCTTCACTAATGACGTAGTTCCTCTGAATCTCACAGCCTTATTGAGTCCGAACTTGGGTTATTTTCAGCATATTCAGATTTGTAGAGAACAGAGCTAGACAAAAGTCTGTGTTCGTGAATGGAAAAACCATTGGGCTCCCGAAGTGCATGCATACCGCCAGTCAAACACGTAACGTATTTAAAGCAGAATTCTAGTAATTTTACGGAGTTTTCCATAGCAGAACGAGTACAAAACGGTGCTTCCTCACTTCAACAAACGATTGCAAAAGTTAAATCTAATGAAACATTAGACATTACCTGTAAGTTGACAATGACTGTTTTATGTCCATTTTGCCATAAAAACATGGGGTTCAGGTGACGGTGACGCTTTGGACTATTAGACTTGCCCTTTGTCTTTATCCGCAACAGGTACTGGTCCTATATACAAGCCCAATGATTTCATTGGATACAAGGGTTCATGTTCAGTGACTTAAGATTATTAAATGCAAAACGCGGCAGGATAACACCTTTAAAGGATGGAGACTGGAGAGGACACGATTTTCAAGAAACACACTGTCTAAAAACTACAGGGCCAAACTTGATTCGTAAACTGGATCCCTGACCCATGTGTTTATTAGGCTAACCCGGATATGTAGTGGTCTTAAAAGACTTTGAATGACGACCTCAACAAACACAGTAAGCTCCGTATTGCATGTTTTATGTACACTTAAAACATAGTTTGAGTGCTATCTGTGGGACTCATTAAAGGCAGTGGACACTATTGGTAATTACTGAAAATAAGTATTGGCATAAAACCTTTCTTGGTGAACAGTAATGGGAAGAGGTTGATGGTATAAAACATTGTGAGAAAAGGCTCCCTCTGAAGTGCCATAGTTTTCGAGAAAGAAGTAATTTTTCACGAATTTGATTTCGAGACCTCAGATTTAGAACTTGAGGTCTCGAAATCAGCCATCTAAACGCACACAACTTCGTGTGACAAGGGTTATTTTTCTTTCATTATTATCTCGCAACTTCGATGACCGATTGAGCTCAAATTTTCACAGGTTTGTTATTTTATGCATAATGTTGAGATACACCAACTGTGAAGGCTATAGTCTTTGACAATTACCAATAGCGTCCACTGCCTTTAAACTTACTAATACACTGTTCAAAGCTCCCCTTAAAATATTATGCAGAGGTGCTGCCGTTTTTGAAAAATGAGTCACGAAAATAATGTTCGTCTCAGAAGACGAGAATTATTTTAGCATGTACAACGTAGGCTACTGAAGAGAAACTGGCATTGGTGAAAACCTCATAGTGTTTCACAACCCAGTTTTAATGTGGTTGACTCATTTTGTTCTCAGGTTTGTAAGTAATGCTTACCCAAAGAATAAAATAATTTAACATATGTTATTTTAATAAGCCTATTTAAGCATTACAAATTGTAAACCTGAAAATATTGGAAAGCTTTATGATAATAAATTATAGAAGAAAACATCTTGAAAAGACAAGAAAACAAAGCCACTTCAATGTAGCCGACAAGAAAACCCATTCCCAGATGACCGGCATTAATCAAAACAAAACACCACTGTGACTCGAAAGTCTATTAATCAAGAAACTAATCCCCAACAAACACAAGTGAAGTGATGAAAGACAAGCTTTGAAGACAATGTGATAAAAAAATACACATTGAGTGGCTGGGGGTGGATAAGTAGATGAAATACTGAGATGAATTATTATATTTCATCTTTAATACTGACATTGGGAAGGGAGTTTCTAAAGAGAAACTTGTGGCGCCAGCCTGATTGAGAATGTTAGTCTTTGCCTTCAACACTGCGCTGTAGGAATCGAATTGAGTATTGACCGAGTCTGTAACACAATAACGCTATAGTTTGTGCAACTTATACTGAATGGTATTTCATTGCACTTTCTACGATCTAGCCGGCTTGTTATCAACTGATTTGATTGCATTCTTTTTATCTTCCATCTCGGAAGAAAACTTCCCTTAAAATGTTATGTCTTGTTTTCCTATGTCCCCGAGCTATCTTTCAATGAAATTATTTGGTTCGTGACTATCGGCGTTTGTATAAAGAAACAACATTATTATCTGAAGTTTGACAATTTGATCTTAGTTTTTCGTTACACCAGAGGGGGCTGTTTCTCACAATGTGTTATACTATCGACAGCTCTCCGTTATTCGTTACCAAGTTAAATTGTTATGGTAACAATTAATTTGGGTAATTACCGATAGTGTCCACTACCTTTAATAATCACATGTGGCTCTTCACTCCAGATGCGGACAAAATATGTTGTGTGTGACATACAAGTTATATAGCATTTGAGGCATTGCATGGTGAGGTATCAATGTATATTTGGTTTGCGATAACACCATGTGTGTATCTACTTGCCAGGTAGAGTTTGTTCTTAGAGAACTGTCTTGCTTTATTCTACTGCCGCGGAGTAGACAAACAACTTACATATGAACGGACAATAATAATAGACAACATGTTGCCACCAATTTGGCAGTGTTTCGTCAACCAATACAAGTCATATTTAACAAGTGAAAATAAATGAACCAGGCTGTTTCACCTTCCAGACTCGGTTCGATTACGTTGATTTGAATGGGTAGTTCCTACTATACATGTTGATGCGTTGAGGATGGTTTCAGACAACACCGCCACACCTTTTTGAGAATTTAGTTAGTCATGTACCATTACAAAGCAGCCCTCCGGATGCAACATCTTCCTGGTTAACGACTCCATGGAGTCATAAACACTCCTTGGTTTGCATCTCATAGCACTCAGTGGGACAGGATTAACACGTGTATAAAATCAGTAACTATCAACTAGTTTCATTTGTACAAGGCCCCCACAGCTTGTTCTTCTCAGAGCATGCCATTTTAGAATAAGTTTGTTTCAGAATAAAGGGACTGAGGTACAGATCTATAAATAGAGAGAACGAATTGTCACATGGGGGAACCAGTTTTTGGTGTCACATGGTGGACGGGCGCCATTTTAAAGCGTAGCACAACCATTGATATCCATATATTGACTGACAGGTCACATCAAGAGCGTAAACATTACTGGAGATCAGTGAGCACAACCCAATGTGCTGTCTAGTCTGGCACCATGCGTTCACATATGCGTTTAAGAATTGTTTATGTGACTTGTTATTGTTGCTGTTGTTGTTGTTTGAGTGTTTTTTATGGATTTTTTAGTTGGGGTTCGGACAAAACGAAGTGGCTTCATACCGCAAGTGATCGCAATTCTCCCAATGCTTCGATAGATTACCTATAATATCCTTTCTATTGACGTCACAACATGAACTGCTTATTTCAGTTACAGGAGTCTTTGTTCGGAAATGCCATTAATCTCAATTCTCATTCTTCTATCTATCTAAAATCCAGTCGTATTCCAGACAAATTAATGTTCGAATGCGAAGTTAGTTTCGTTATTATCGATGGCCAAGTAAATACAAGATTACGCTGCTTTTGTAGGCCACGTAAATACGATCGTATTATACGCTGGTATCGATGACGGTTATGTATATACAATCTGAATAACGTTGACATCATATGGATGGTCATGTTATCACGTTGGCACCACTGTAAGGACATAAGTTGGCGTTGATTACTGCGTAAATATGATGCTATAAACGCCACCTAAATTAGTTACGGTGCCTTTTCATGTTGCTTTTTAAATGCAGGGTTTGGAATTAATCATAACTCAATGCGTGTTTGAAGCTTTTTATACTAAGGATTATACGATAATTATATTGGTAAAATTGCGGGTTCAATCAGACAAAATCTCTTATGATAGAAGTGTGTTGGTTCTGAGAGGAACCTATATTTTTGTAGTCTCGACGTTTCGATCACGCTCCACTCGTCTTCTCTGCTCTAACACTGCACGTCTTCTACTGATGATGACAAGCACGGTATATGGTTCGAAAAGTACAGACAACAGCAGTTCTTCTTCTAACACACTTCTCCAAAAATGATTAATACTTGACAACTGGCATAGCCTTCATGGAACAAACAGCAAAGGTAAAGAAAGATGCGGTTCGCTTTAAAACTCCATTACGTATAATGACCCGTGCATCTGGGCTAATGTATAACTCATTTTAGCGCAATGTGAACCACAACTTAGTTGTATGTTTGGTTGGATGATGTGCACAAAGGTCGTAAAACACATTCAGAAACAAAACTTTCATGTGACTCTGTGAAAGGTTCAGCTGCTCAAATATTTGAAGAAGAAAAAAAATAATAAACAAACAAACAACTATAAAGTAAACACACTGATAAAGTTTCCCTTTTTAGGATGGGGGGGGGGTTCTCCGACATAACGTTGAAGTGGAAAGGTTTTTTCCAAAAAATAGAACTCGTTTTTCAAAAATATTTAATAAAATGATATCAGTTTAGAAGCAGTTTATAGAAGTCATGGACGTAATTATTCTTCAACTGCATAAATTAATAGTTTACAGTGTTTCTTCATTGCGTATCGATTTCGAAGAGACGACGATATTTATGAAAATAATTAGTTGCATTTTGTTATAATGCAACATCCTGAGTATGATCAGCAGTGCATGGATAATGGATACTTAAAGCTGACCTGTACCACTTTAATTTGTCCAAGTATCATGAGACATTTCTGGAAGTAAAACGGTCTGACAAGACGATATAAAACACTCGGTACATGCGTTATCAAACATTTCATTCTAGTGTTGGGATAAATATCTAATCGCAGGCTGGGGTTAGGATAAAACTTGCTTGAAAAGCGGCTCACGTGTTGAATTGTTTAATATTCAACTTTCAATTCAAAAATCACATTTCTTTCCATACTGAATGAACAATTCTTTAAACGCATCAAGAACAAGTGAACTTAATAAGAACCAGTTGTTTTCCTCATAGCTTCCGTTACTACACTAAACTTGAAAGGAATTATGGACAACACAAGAAGGTGGCACTGTGGTGTGAGGAGTATGAGTCAACGGAGCCCTTTAATTAAAACAAACGAACAAAATGGTTTCCTGTACGCCCGGTCTTAATGAAAAATAGCCTCTGAAGTGTGACGACTTTATTATAAACACACGACAACATGTGTTCTCTGGGTTCCGAAGACGTCATCATTATTAACTTATTTTGCAGATTTGTTTATGGGATGTGAATAATTCCTAAAAGGTTTATGTGGCCTGATTATTCTAGCACGTCGTTGGAAAAACTGTTAGATACATTTCTCTCTGAAAGTCTACTTGTTCTTACGATGATAAAATTTCATTTTATGGAGATTGCACTGTCTAATTATTGTTGTTAATTTTGTATGAAATGACGCATCCCAAAACGTGTGTACTGCTGTTTTTTTTTATAAATTTTGTCAATTTTTTATGAGACCAGTGCAGTTTGCCTGCCAGAAAGTCCACGGTATACATAGATACAACAACTGCCAGTCGCGTCAATAAATATATCACATTAAATTAACTAATTTAAATAGCCTTTTCGAAACTACAGCTTTTGGCAAAGGCTTGACGCAAAGTCATGCTACCTTTGTTGTGCATCCGAGTTGATAACGCCACAGTTTCGAAAACACCCGCTTGTGTTCGACGTACCTTCAAGATAAAAATGTTCGGTATCTCTAACATAAAACTATTTGACAATGCCCCTTAAACCGTCCCATCCGCTCCGAATTATTCATTAGCCTTAATGATATGTCACACTGAGTTCCATTCCAAATATTTACCAAATATTGTTATTCATTTATTACATCACCTAAAAGAGAAAGCGACTTTGTTTCATAATAGACACTCCTGCAAGGATTTAGTGGTATCATTCCCCGCCCCCCCCCCCCATCTCTAATTAAATGGACTGCTAAAAAGATAAGCTTGTCTCATAAATTATCCGTGCTTTAATGGATCCGTTTCGGTTTGGGTTTGTAATATTGGGACTGCACTACAGTGTGTTTCTATAAGCTGAACGTGGTCGACGCATATGAGTTCAAGTTGACTTTATGTATGACTTAATACACTTTAATATGACTTTATGTTGACTTAATATATGACACTGATGGGAAAACTGTTGATGCTATGAGATTATTTATAATGATGTCTACTTTAGACTCCCAGACTATAACACTTAGACAGTGGCATTAAACATTCACAGTGACATACAGCTTGATGTAACACTTAGACAGTGGCATCAAACATTCACAATGACATACAGCTTGATGTAACACTTAGACAGTGGCATCAAACATTCACAATGACATACAGCTTGATGTAACACTTAGACAGTGGCATCAAACATTTACAGTGACATACAGCTTGATGTAACACTTAGACAGTGGCATCAAACATTCACAGTGACATACAGCTTGATGTAACACTTAGACAGTGGCATCAAACATTCACAATGACATACAGCTTGATGTAACACTTAGACAGTGGCATCAAACATTCACAGTGACATACAGCTTGATGTAACACTTAGACAGTGGCATCAAACATTCACAATGACATACAGCTTGATGTAACACTTAGACAGTGGCATCAAACATTCACAGTGACATACAGCTTGATGTAACACTTAGACAGTGGCATCAAACATTCACAATGACATACAGCTTGATGTAACACTTAGACAGTGGCATCAAACATTCACAGTGACATACAGCTTGATGTAACACTTAGACAGTGGCATCAAACATTCACAATGACATACAGCTTGATGTAACACTTAGACAGTGGCATCAAACATTCACAATGACATACAGCTTGATGTAACACTTAGACAGTGGCATCAAACATTCACAATGACATACAGCTTGATGTAACACTTAGACAGTGGCATCAAACATTCACAGTGACATACAGCTTGATGTAACACTTAGACAGTGGCATCAAACATTCACAATGACATACAGCTTGATGTAACACTTAGACAGTGGCATCAAACATTCACAATGACATACAGCTTGATGTAACACTTAGACAGTGGCATCAAACATTCACAGTGACATACAGCTTGATGTAACACTTAGACAGTGGCATCAAACATTCACAATGACATACAGCTTGATGTAACACTTAGACAGTGGCATCAAACATTCACAGTGACATACAGCTTGATGTAACACTTAGACAGTGGCATCAAACATTCACAGTGACATACAGCTTGATGTAACACTTAGACAGTGGCATCAAACATTCACAATGACATACAGCTTGATGTAACACTTAGACAGTGGCATCAAACATTCACAATGACATACAGCTTGATGTAACACTTAGACAGTGGCATCAAACATTCACAATGACATACAGCTTGATGTAACACTTAGACAGTGGCATCAAACATTCACAAGAACATACAGCAGGGAGCAGTAAGAACCAAAGATCCATAAGAGAAACTGTTTTCAGGTTTTATTTCCGGCCTGGTTCAATCGGGCTAAACAAGCTTCACAGGTAGACGCTTCATCCCCCATCAACCAACATCAACATAATTGACTCCCTCTCACTCATGGACCGCCATCAAAGAAAGACTCATGCATATAGTCTTGTCTTTTGAGCTCGCCTTGCTTCTTGAGGTATGGGCTACCGTATCAAGAGGCCATTTATCAACACACGGTGTCGTCTATTATTTGAGGCACCAATGCCTACATAATTTATCCATACTTGACCAGAATCAAACAACCTTGCAGGCTGGAAGCAACTGCTACTTGTGAAGTTATGTCCAATATTATTACATTGTTACTTTCACGCAAAACTTGGCAGATATACCCATACCCCCCTTTCAACAATATTATTGTTGTCGTTCAATTCCAAATTATTTGTTACTTCTTCTTTTGATTGTTGTGTGTTAAACAATGGGGTATAATAACTCTACAAAATAGAAGAAAAAACAACTGAAATGTATTAATTAAAGCTGATGTATATGCCTATTTAATTGTGTAAAAAAATATATAGTAATAAAAAACTATGCACGAGATCTTGAAGATGCTTGCACGTGTCTTGGATATCAACTTTGAGCTCCCCCTCCCCCCTTCCTAGACTGTTCAGGAACCTGAATGTGACATGAAGCAAAGTGAGATCTGTCAGGTTTCATTCTCTCGTAAGATTGAGTTAGCCGAAGCTCCACCTCACACTAAATGACATTTAAATCGATCAGATCATGGTTTGACCAAGAAGCGTTGCACCAAATTGAAAAAGATGAAATATTAATAACCCCCATAGGAAACTTGTCGATCCCGTTGTGAAGCTCAGAAAGGTCAACTTTGTTTTAAAAAACGTCCTGCATTAACATGTATATAAACTAAACATTAACCAAACCTAGCATTCATTCTTTTTCTTTTTTCATTTTGTTACAGTATTGGCGTTATGAGATTACCTGAATCGGAGGGATAGGTAGCAACAATAGAAGCAGGTATAGGTATAAGAATTTAGGAAACTATTAGGGTGTATAAACATCAATAAATAAAGCAGTAATTAAAGGCAGTTGGCAAAAGGGGTGGGAAGAGAAGTTTGGAGACATCTTAAATATAATCGTCTCACAATTAAAGACTGCTGCTGGTGTTCTAAATGTCATATATACTTGCGGGAGAAAAAAAGAAACCTTTGTAATTGTCATTGTCTGTTTCGTTTAATTAAAAGATTATTGTGGCGTCTTCCCCCCTATCGTCCCATAAGTATGCCGATGACAACAAACTTATATTTGGAAAAGACCTGCCTGTCAGCTAATCTGCATTGTCTCATACATGGACGAGTGCAGCCAGATAATCCCCATACACTGTAAGTAGTGCACGTATACTGCATCTTGCCATCAAATATTTATTTTTTTGTTTAAAAAAAAAAACTCGAGCCTGCAAATTGCATTTATCCTTGACGGAGCGACAAGCCATCTGGCGAGATGTCTACTTTGCCGTCATCCAGCTAGTGTCGTGTCACGCTACAAAGCCATGCATGCAGCGTGCTTCGCTATGTCGGCTTCTGATGTTCCTAATGTTATTATAATAATAACTCATTATCAATTGAGACTATAACTTACGTATTATTTTGACCACTTATCATTTTTTTTTTAACAATACGTTTTTCTTTAACTTATCCTTTTAATGGCACTGTGAACAAAAGTTTATTTTGTTTGACGTAAATCTACATTGCTTTGTGTGTTTTGTGGACTATAACTCGTATGCTAAGCACGTTTGGTCATTTTTTTGAAACCATTATTGTATGTAGTCTATCAAATGTGTCTACCGTAAACTCATACTATGCTGATCAGATTTTCGCAAATAACGGTCAGTATATGGCCTACAACCTAATGCTACTTTCACACTTGAGCGAAAATCTTGCGAATATGAATCTTTGAAATTCGCGATGAATTCGCCCAAAAGTTGCGATTTGATAGTGAATAATTGTTATGTTCTCGGTCGTCCTTAAAGGCAGTGGACACTATTGGTAATTACTCAAAATAATTATTAGCATAAAACCTTACTTGGTAACAAGTAATGGGGAGAGGTTGATGGTATAAAACATTGTTAGAAACGGGTCCCTCTGAAGTGACGTAGTTTTCGAGAAAGAAGTAATTTTCCACAAATTTGATTTCGTGATGACCTCAAGTTTAGAATTTGAGGTCTCGAAATCAAGCATATGAAAACACACAACTTCGTGTGACAAGGGTGTTTTTTCTTTCATTGTTATCTTGCAACTTCGACGACCGATTGAGCTAAATTTTTCACAGGTTTGTTATTTTATGAATACGTTGAGATACACCAAGTGAGAAGACTGGTCTTTGACAATTACCAATAGTGTCCACTGTCTTTAAACCTCTCCTTACCAATATCTTACGCATAATACGCACGCTTTACCAACAGTACTAATGGCTTACCAGATGCTAACGCAAATCGATGGCGAATTACCGTCTTCCCAACATTCGCTGAATGTACGGAAGAGCTTCCTTCGTATTGCTCCTCTCACAGAGTGGCGAATGTTCTTGCGAACATGAATACTTGAATTTTGTGTTGAATTCGTCCAAAATGGCGGTTAGATAGTGAATATTTTCATTTCGCTCTCAACCCTCGATCGTCCTCGGTCGGCCCTCTCTTTACCAATATCTTACGAATATCTTACGAATGCTTACCAACGCTTGCCAGTGCCTTTACGAATGTTGCCAACGCTTACGCACGCTTTACCAACGTTACCAATGCTTACGAAAATCACGCCGAATGACCGTCTTCGCAACATTTGCTGAAATTTACAAACCGGTTTGTAAATTGAGCGATCTTCGTAAGAAGGTAGGGAATAATTTGTGAACTTTCCGAATTTGTTACCAACGCTTACGAAGACACTGCGGATGTTGCGAAGTTTGAGCGATTGTCAAATATGTCCTTCCGATACCATATTCGCTAGTATATTCGCCTTGTGAGAGCAGCATAAAGTGACCGATCTTCGTAAGGAGGTTGAGAATGACTTGTGAACGTAGTGAATTTGTGGCGAATGGGGCGAAGTTTGAGCGATTGTTAAATATTTCCGTTCGTAAGCACATTCGCTAGCATATTCTCCCTAGTGTGAGAGTAGCATAAGAGTATCTGTTATGGAACATCTGTTTTGATTGGTGTCCCTAATGGTAGTGATGGCGGTAAAGTTTGCCTAAATCACACTGTCTTTGAACAATTCAATGTGTATACGATACAAGTGCACTTCATTTCAAACATCAATTTTAAAATCAAAATAATGTTTCAAACATTACCCACCCCTTCCAGTCATTCGTCTTCGAGATACCCTTTCCCCGTTGCAAAAACAACATAATTCAATTATTTGTCTTCACATGTCCTTACTCTTTGCCCCGGACCCCCTCCTCCGTCTCTTGTTTTACTATTCACTTTGAATGACCTTCTCAGGGCGTTATGGCAGACGACTTTTATGAAGAACAAAGATAAACAATATAAAAAAGAGCAAGGAAGCATGTGGCAAGCTGCAATAACAATGTCTCTTTAGAAGAAACACGCAAGCTTCTTTTCTTTAATGACTGATACTGAATGAGATATCAAAATTGCAACTCAGCAAATGGGCAAGTCATCTCTGATTCTATTTCTACGGTCGAGTCGCACTATTCTCATCAAGGCTTATTTCTTCATCATCATCTTCTCCATCATCTTCTCCTTCAACTTCTTCTATTCGAGTGAGACATGGCAATTATAGCAGATAGGCTCGTGGATAAACCCGGATCTTCATGCAGCGATCCATTCGCATTATGCTGGATTGCTGACGAAGTGGTTGTCCGCCACTTCAAGTGTCAAAACCACCGATGACCAAATTGTCCAATCAAACGTACTTAGTATAACATTAAAGGGACTCTTTACAACCATTTATTGTTGTTTAGGAAGGGTGGGGTATGCGTGCATTTCAGATTCTAACCCCGCAAAGGAAAACACATTTACAATGTATACTTGTTACGTCACGTTGTATAAGCCTTTGAGCATTTCCTTTGCTTAGACGCATCTACAATGACACGTCGTCACCTTTAAGGGTTTAGGGGGGTTATCAATGTAAACACTGAGGATCGACTTTCTTTTAGGGTACGTGCTGTACCCATTTGTCGACCTCACTTTATAATACACCTGTTCGCCATTTAGAGTTTGATGTTTCCCACTGTCCGGATGGTTTAAACAACACATAGGCTCAGCAGGTATCACGATGTACCCACTCACCGGGATCTATCTGACATCATCCTTAGGGAGCCAAGATGTACCCAAATCAGCTTCGAAGATTCATGAGGTACAAAGTCATCCTCTTGAATCCTGTATGTACCCATTCACCATCCGGGTACAATGTGATGTACCCAGTCACCCTCTGGGGTCCATAATGAACCCTCTCATCCTAAGGGAGCCAAGATGTACCCAAATCACCTTCGAGGATTCATGAAGTACAACAAAGTCATCCTCTTGAATCTTTTATGTACCCATTCACCATCCGGGTACAATGTGATGTATAGACCCTCTATTGATTGTGATTGTAACTATGGACTATTAAATGTCAAAGATGTACCCATTCACAATGAAGACTACCAAAACCAAATATTGACAATAGATTCACAAACCACGCAGCCGAACTATTCTTTATGGTTTGGGCAGTATGTTCTAATGAGAACGATGCGTCTTTTTTCTCGGCGTCCTCTTTTCCCGCCAGAACACCACTTGACAACCCGTTCAGATAAAAACAGTTTAAACTCTCGTAAAGCACCTCTCCCCTGCAGCAAAAGTTTAAAGCGCTCAATATTGTTGAAGGCCACCAACTCGATGACAACAGAATGAATAATAACTCCTAGGTGGCCGTGGGCGCGTGTAATCCACTCACTGAGTACGGTAATCATGAGTGACCGTGAGAGATGAGATTTACCTGCCTGATATCGGGTCTTATAGACCCGGGCAACACCTTGAGCCGTCACACTACGGGGCGTTGCTTGCTTTATCTCCCTTACCATCGCCCTTACCGATCGTGTTTCGCTTGTCGATCTGTAATCGGTGTCCTCTAACAACGTAAGTGTGTTTGTGAGCGCCCGAGTATACGGTTAATATTAACTACTAAATGTTAAGGCCCACTATAAGGTTAGGAGTGCAGGTCATGAAACAATCAGCCCGTATATAAATTGTGTTTTCTACCCGTGAACGAGAGGAGTTTAAATCTAAAATCACGAATACAAAACCTGTTACCTGTAACTCTTATCGTCACACATGAGTTAAAGGCAGAATCAGAGTTGGGATAGACCGCGTGGCCTTGTTTACAAAAAGATTGACCCATACAATTCCGCGACCTTTCAGTCAAGCTTGATACTACAATAGTCACAATAACAATTAATTTATAACATTTGTGTAATTGAATTTCCACATAAATTCAAGTGATATAAAACAATAACTGCTGGAAAGGTTGTGTCCCCTTTCTTCATTCACAGGGTGGTCAAACAGTGAAATCTTCATCAATAATTATAAGACTGGTTCATACTGCTCGCCAATGCAAATGCGAAGTGAATTAGACGTAAATTTGACGTCACAACTCTGTTTCGCAGAGAGCAACCCCTGCGACTTATTCGTTACGAAATTGTGACGTCATTCAACATTTGCTACGCATTCGCAGGAAGTATGGACCAGGCTAAGACTATGTTTAATTCCTCCATGTGGGAATACCAAAATTGTGCTTGCAGGATTTCTAGTCCCTGAGGCTCGTTTGCAAACACTATAATATCACGTCACATGGTCTTTGATCTGATACTTATGCACCAACATGTTGGCTGTCGGGGCTGACTACTGTTAGGGAGCGAACATGGTTCTATAGAAATACGTGTCGTTGTCTCGTGGAAACAGGACTCAAATGGATCTAGATATAACTATTTCAGATTAATTAATTTGAGTTTGAAACTCTCGCCATTAATGTTGATAACGTTAAGGGCTAAGAAGATGAGTACAGAGCGCCAGTTCTTGCAAAACACATCACGGTTTGCCATTTTGGCATTTCACGATTTAATAGTAATCCCATCCAGCCCTATTACTTTATGTGATTACGTCTAAAAAAAAAAAAAAAAAAAAAAATCAAGATAATAAGGAAATAACTTCATTAATAATAGCCATGCGAATGAGGATTTCTTTTCCCTTGACGTAATGATTAAAGTAAGAATAGACTCCGCGTTCTTGATCAATACGACAGCGGTCGGGAAGTAACTCGCCTCCAGACCAGTCTCTAAGGAATTTTTTGTCGCATCGTTATTTTTAAGGCCTTTGTGAGAAAGTCAATTAGCACTCTCTTCTACCTAATTAGATGACTAAGCTATGTATGACTTGAGATAGAAAACAAACGGAGTTTTTTTTTAACGTAAATCACAACCATGATAGAATACCACAAGAGGCGACGGAGAAGAACAGTTTTTGTTTCTCGTCCAGCCATTTTAGTCAATACTGAAAGAGGTTTTTTGCACCGATATAATTAAGCCACAATTAGGGAGACAATCTTATCACAGTCGTGTCCCGATTGATCAGTAACAAAAAAAAGCGTCGTAATGCTCGAGCGAAGCCTCAATACACGCGTGTTTTCTCGCCACACCTATCGTCAACATTGATGAGGTTTGTTACAGGTTGTCTTTTTAGATGTTGTGTTAATTCACAACTAATAAATAATGGTTGTATTACGTTGTATTCCTTCAAAACACAAATGCCTTTTACCATGAAGAGATCTTGTTATACCCCCATGGTTCACAATCAAAGTCGCTTGTTGAAAACATAAATATTGGGTACGAGGTTGAGTTGGATACCGGAATGCGAGACCTATTATTCACCATACAAATACTATAGTCCTGTACTCGATAATGAGTGAAAAACAATCTGTACCCTGACGTCCTGTGATTCGACATTCGACTAAAAATATATTTGGACTCGATTTTAAGTACCCGTTGGTCAAATTCCCTATCAACTTTCCACTAATGCAAGGAATAGAGGAATAAAACTCTGGAAAAGGATACTGAATTTGTGAATTTGTCTTTAACAATGGAATAAAAGGGTAGCTGGCAGGGTCGTTGCCGTGTGATAAAGACCCGAACCGAAGGCGAGGGCCTTTAGCGCACTACTCTTGGTCACTACTCTTAGTCACTACTCTTTTATTCCGATTCATAAATGCCTTTTTGGTTAAAAGGCGTAATAAAGTAATAAGCTCTGTAAAACCTATCCGTTTCACGTGAGCTCTGTATGTACGACGTCCGTGTGTTGCATAGTTATGACTGAGGCGCCTAGTTTCCGGATCATATCCGTTCGTGCGCGTTGTAGTCTTGGTGCAAGACGTTCTCGTTTTCCTTTCACACACAGCGCGGCCAACTCACAGACAGCGCCCGCATCACCCGTAACAAGAAACGTCCTGCACCAAGACTAACCGGTTATAAACAGAGTCCAGCTGGTCATGATCCACCCCCCATGTAACTTGACTGCTAAAATCATATAATTAGTTACGTACGTTGTTCGTAAGTGACTTTGAAGTTAACTATAATTCAAATTAGTTTGGGTAGTTTTATTTAAACCTTTTGCAAAACTTCATTGGCATGCATCTTATGCAATCATTGTCGATATCTATTTGTATTTGACGTTGTTTTACAGGCTACATTTGCACACACCCATACATTCATTGAAAAGAGTTAAACACGATTGTGCCAGATTCTCAAAAATGTTGGAAACTTTAAATAACGGGGGACTCAAATGAGCTGTCGTGTCTCCCGATTTAAAGCAACAACCTATTGCCCACCGTCGCATACCGTTGTTTGGAACATTTGGAGATAGAATTCGCTGTTGCACTTTCCCTTTAAATAAAGTATGGTGTACTTACCGGGAAAGCAGCGGAGGTCTCCCGGATTACACGGGGGGATCAGAAGCTGATATCTCCCGCGAACACCACAGGAGAAGAAGAAGATGAAGTCAGCGAGGCTAGTAAATAAAGACGGAAAAGTATTCTCCGAGATCACACAATCCAGGGAGGTTTTATCCAATAAGACAAGCCAAGTGCTACTGCTACTTCACCTCACAGAGCAACTACAACATCTGATGCACTCGCTTGAGGAGGCGTGATAGACTAGCCACTGTGCAATCTACTCGCCGTATACTACCAAATGCTGACGAGTGATTTTATTATAATGTTGATCACGAACACACTTTTCTACCCATCTCTGTATCATAAGAGATAAAAACAGTATCATAAAGTCAACCATATGGTGATCTTATAGCAGCAGTAGTATGTTTTATGTTGTTTTGTTTTACACGCTCTTATGCTTTTTGACTCCCACTCCTTTGAGAATAAGGAAACCAAATCACCGCTGTGTTTCTAATTACACGTCACTAACGCGTCAATGACGGGAATCCAAGAAGGCATCAAGACACGACTACTATAAGAGCCCCCCAGCCGGTGCCGGAGCTTATATCCTGTTTGGGATCGGGAGGAGGATGAGCAGTTGTGTAGCCCTCTGACTTGAAGACGTCAAGAGGGGCATGCATCATTAAGTTCATCAAACTGTGACCAATATATTCCCAACATCTCCTGGGGATTACGCGTAGATGACCCCCCCCCCCCCCCCTCCGGTTTCAACTTTTGTAATGTATTGTCTTTTGAATCATGCATCATTTTCCTAGAGCACAAACCTATCATGTTGTCACTGTGATGCATCAACCATCACACGGGCACCGTAATTCACTCTGCACCATCCATCATCACACGACTGCCTTTTCACTATTTTCACACATCCTCCAAATTGACAGCATACCATAATGATGAACGACCAATCACACGATGCTATTTATTTTAACTGAAGTAAACTCTAACTTTATTCGGGTCAGAATTGACCCAAATTCTTGGTCCCTAGGGTACCTGGCCCATCTCCGGGTCAGGCTGACGGGTCAATCTGAATCGAGGTTGAACAATTGAATTTTAGCTAAATCTGCGTAATTTTGCCCATTTCTGTGTCATTTTAACTCGGATGCCGGGTCATTCTGACCCTAAACGGGTCAGGTCCGACATGACCCAGATCGTGGTAAATACTCTGATCCGGACGCTGTTGGACTCGATAATTCCAGCCTTTACTTATGGCTTCTTGGTTGGAGTTCGAACCCACGACCAGCTGCCTTCATAGACCGGCGTCTTTAAATGCCATCCAAGCTTGCCCTTCTTTCGAGTGCTGTTGTTTGATTTTATTTTATTTCATTTTATTTTCAAAACAACAAAAATTCAGATCCAATATTAGGGACATCCGGCTGTAGCCTTGCTCAAGGCAGTCGCATTATTCGCTCCGAAAAGACGCCGCTGTAGACCCACCCGTATACCCTGTGCGTGGTGCTTGCGATCACACCGCATGGCCCACCCATATACACACTGTCACATCGTACGACTACTGTGCACACAAGTCATCCACACTCGTACCACTAACCGCATGCGGAGGCCGTCAGACCGACAGCCTTGTCGGGTCTGTAACTTCCGGGTTTAATGTGTTGTATTGAAAAATGTCCACTTGTGGAAAAAATTGGGGGGGGCTCTCGGATATGCTAGTATGCAGTCCATGAATATTATATCTTTCGTCAGACCTATCAGACAACACGTGGTGTGATGTAGACATGTCTCGTCTTTCGCGGGCATTATGGTAATGAGCTGACCGTGGGAACTCTTCGCTTGTTATAGTAATGAGGTCAGTGGCTTCAACACAGACCCTACAAGGCTGTCGCACAGTGGGCCAGAATTGAATCAAAGTGTGCCAAAATTATATCTCAACATATTTTTGGTGAAAATTATATTTAAACATATTTATGATGGAAAGTTGGTTGTAAGGGGTTTTCTGATACGTATAATTTGATGGTCATGGTTTTAAAGGTCTATGACTTCATCATAGTCCTGAATCGTGATTGGTCGGCAAGAGTTTAATAACTACTAATATCGTTTTGTTCATTTTTTCCCCTAGGCATATCAAAGAAACAGTTTGTGAACAAATGTTTTGCGATCGATGCAAAGTGTGTTTTCATAAGGGTTTCTAAAAGCAGTACTCATAAAGGTTGGTCTTTCTTTGATGCTAAACAGAGAAATATGACCGCTGACACACGCTCTGTCGTTACAGGTGGTTGAGTCAAAACAGGCGTTTCTCATAGGGGTATACAACTTCAAAATTGAATAATATCCAAAATCGCAAAATGTCGCAACCAAATTTGGTTTTAGACTGTTCCTGGAGGTTCAGGCTACTGAAAAAAGTTAGAATCAAAGCGGCAATCGGCGGCATTTTATATTTCCTATGTCTCTGATTGAAATAAATGAAAACTAGGTGGCATTTTATGGGATTTATCAGACCTTTTCAAACAGTAAACAGAAATTAAACTGATTATTAATTTAATTTTTATGAAATATGGACTATAAACAACCATCGACACGGTTTTCATGGCATTATCTTTTATGAGCCGTTCAGGGTCGCAAGTTAAAATACCCATTAAGTTCAACGGTTTTGCCGCACTTTGTTACGATTTTTTGTCTAAATAAAGTCATAACCCTAATTTTAAAGAGTTTTTTTTCATTAATTCTTTCTTTTAACATACCCCTGGACTATTAAGAACAATAACAAAATGGAAGTACTGATTTTTGAAACAATCACCAGTTGCCTATTTTGGCGCAGTTTGACCTTGACCTGGCCCACTGTGTGTCGGCCTGACGGCCCACGCATGCGGATAGTGTACGGGGCATCGTGTCGTGCGATGTTACGCACAGTGAATACGTTTTTTTTTTTTTTATACAGCGGCGGTCTTTTTTCGGAGTGAATAATTCGACTGCCTTGAGCAAGGCTAATCCAGCTGTTGATCATTGGAGGGTCTTTCCCCTTGTGCGTCTCCATGCAGGTAAAATTTACGGTTTGTCGAAAAAAGATGTTAATAACATGCTCGAGGGGTTTAGATGTGCGTTTTCGCAGGCATCACACACCAGACTGTGTGAAATCTAATCCTAGCTTCCAGGGTATCCTGAACTGAATGTTTGCATTATATCAGCGCCATGTGAGTAGTTGTGGGTTGGATCCAGTTTACAACCTCGAACAACCAAAGGTGCAACGGACCAATGGAAACATAACGCCCTCTGTCAATGATTCACATTGATGATTCAACAAAGGAGGCATCACCGACTTGAGCATAGACTAAAGGTTTGATTTCACACCATCTGTTGAAGCATAGAGCAAGGAACAAAAGGAGTTACAACTAGTCATCTTCAAAGGTTCCATGTGTGTTACCGCGGGCGTACAACGACCAGTGCTAATCGGCAGAAACATCTGTGGGCGCATTTCCTAACGAGCGAAGTATAAAGAACTAGCTACCCAGTTGCCACAGAAAAATACACAGATTGCATTGCGTTCAAGCGTCCTTCTCAACCAACAACATACGGCAAGGATGATTTTAGCTATGAATAACGACATTTCAATGATTTTGGCAAACAAAAATGCAATAGAAATTACCTCTTTGTAGTATTCTTATAAAACAAACACAAAATCAGTTGAATAATTACGGCTCTCTCAATCTTCTTAACCAAAAATATCCTCCGCGAAATTGTACAAAAGTGAAAAAAAAAAAAAAAAAAAAAAAAAAAAAAAGGCCATTTTATATTCCCCTTTTTCAGTTTGTGTATAATTGTGTATACCGTTCAAATCTATATCCCCCGCTAGGAAAAGCAAACAATCTCATTTCGTTTTCAACAGCCGGAGACCACCGACATTCTTTTCATGATAAAACAATCAATACCACATTTCATAACAAATGTCATAATTCATCACAGGAAAGGCCGATTTGTATGCTTCAAAATTCAGTCAAAAGCTCAAAGTCTACAGTTTCTAATGTAGCATTGTGCGCATGCAACGTAGGTGACATTGTTTACTGCGCACGCGTTGAACTTGTGTGTTGCTACTTTACCACTCCAATAATTATGAATGGAAAACGACGTGATACCAGCTACGGCAGCGAAAGGCGGTAACACACATGGGGTACAAAAAGCTCGCTGCAGTCGGAATGTGTACAGCCTTTTACAGGCGCTGCGGTTCACATCCATAGTGTTTCCACTGGAGGTGGATGCAGCACTAATCGGATTAATTTGAGCTTCGGGGATTAAGACTGGAGTTGTAACTCCTTCTGTTCCTTGCTCTATGGTTGAAGTAGGCAAAGTAAACCTTGTCGATTTAGCATTAGGATCATGGCACGTGTTCCCCTTCTTCAAAAATGTCTTTACACAAATCCACAGGCTGGAACAACTAATTACACGATCCGCAGGGAGGTACAAGCAACAGTTATTTAGGCATTCTACATTCTAAGTTGCAACGTTATATTCCTGTTCCGAGTCTCGTGTATATGGCATTCCATATGAAGAGTGCGTTTCTCCTAAACTCCGATATAATGGATTGAAAATCACACTCTACCATTGAAAACGCGCAAGCCTTGCGGAGTCTGGAGCTATATATGCTGTGGCCATTGTGTTTCCCTTTAAAACACCTTTTCAAAATAACTTAAGATACCATAGGCAGAAAAAGACTGACCCCCTGTTTGTACAGGGGAACCAGTGTTGGTCTGTTGCTGTAGTAGACAGGAAGCGCGACCGATATGGCGGCATCACGAATAAAGGTCCGTTAAAAGCAGCGCCTTGCGGAAGCATGTTTCGAAAGGCGCACGGTCTACAAATTACAAAGTCAACACCTCATCTTTCGTTCTATCATTATAAGACAATTACCTCGACCTCATGAGGTATTCTATCGTATTCACCAAACCAAGAGGGCGAGACTTAGTAATCGACTGCTTAAAGGCAGGGTTTTCCTTGGGTAATTGTTAAAGACCAGTATTTATATGCATATCTCCACTTGGTGTATCCCAACATAAAACAATAAATCTGTGGACATTTCAGCTCAACTGGTTAATATCGAAGTTGCAAGAAAATATTGAAAGATGAAAACACCAGTTTGCATGGAATTGTACCTTTCAGATGAGAAAGGCTATAATTCAGATGATGTTTGGGTCGAATCAAGCATTATTCTCTAGAGCTATTTTGGAGATAGTTTCTAAAAACAAAATTAGGCTAATTACCAACAGCTTTCCATAGTTCTCTTTAACAAAGTCCGTTTTTTATGGGCATTAAACTTGTGGAGAAATGACCAACTGTTGGCCTACACACTGTCTTTATTAAAAGCAAAGGCGATACCCTGATGCAGGGAGAAGATCATAAGGCCTCATCAGACAAGTTAAACTCCACAGATCAACATGATATGGTGTGAAGCCACTGCCGACACGAGTAAGACAAAGAAATACTTTGTCGATGATTATTAGTTCGAGAAAACCAAAGTATTGCCAACACTTAAAGAGCGCTCTTATTGTGAAGTCAACGTGGTCGTGCATAAATATAACTACATGGAGAGAGATTTGTTTTATGCAGGTGGAGGTGACGATACGCTTCGGCCGACGCGTGAGCAGATTTTGGGCTTCATAGAGTGGAAATAGATGCTAATTAATTATACATGGTGAAACTAATTGCAACGGGGAGGGGGGTGCAATTTCTTTGGAAAAGTTCCTCAAGGCGGGTTAAATTGAGAACATCTCTCTTTAGATTGTTCTTTTCATCAATGTCATGCTGATTATAGGCACATTATCAAGAAAGGTGTAACAAAAATCGCCGGTAAACATTTTAGGTTGTTCTTATGTCTGCTACTTGTTGAGAAAACAGCAACATAAGACCGCAAAATATATCCAGGCGTCGAGGTAACAGCGGGTGACATCTGTACATTTCGACCCGGAAGAGTATTTATATAATAATTATTTTTAACTGCAGTCCAATCGCCCAGGGGAACCTATGTATGTCTGAAATGTTTGATGCCGATTGGTTTATATATGGCATTGAATTTATCGTATTGGTGTTTCGGTGTGGAGTGGGTTCGAATCCCAGTCAAGATTGTTGAATCCCTGGGCAAGACACTACCGTCATTGCTTCCCGTCATCCAGGAGTGAATGGGTACCTGCGAGGGTAAAGATGATTGATGTGAATGATTAACAACCTGCGTGCTTTGCTGGATGGTAAATGCACACTCCTAATAAGTTGAAATGGTTTTAGCAATATTTGATCAAATGAATAGGTGTTTATATTTATTTATGGCAACGTCTTTAATTCGTATGTTTATGATAACACGGGTAAGCTGTTTTAACACCAATAACATGTTTACATAATTAGCAAGTTTAAATGAAAATAATGACAAGAAAAACGTAAAACAGTAACTACCCCCTTAAACCTAAACCAATCACAAGCTTCAAGATTATTCTTCTCAGTACCGTCAAAATTAAAATTGGCTCTGATGTGAGACCGCCAATGAAAAACGCCCCCTACCGATCGGTGTCAGAAATGCCAGTCATCGACCTTTTGTAGGTGTAGTCTCTGACCAGAAACAGCCGCTACAGCGAAGTCAAAACGGTTATCAAGTTATAGCTTGGTGCATTCAACTAGTAATAAAAAAAAATAACTCGCCACATGTTGCTAAGGGTAACAATCGTGATCAGAAATATTACTTGACACACACAAAAATTAAGCAAAGGATTCGGAAATGTTGACCAAAACAATACTAAACTGTTATTTTGTTTTGTTCAATGCCGGTGTTCACATGATGCCTTGACTTCCCCGCGCAGACCCCGTAATGTGATAACAACTGCCTGTGATTTGTGTGAAATAGAAACCCAAATCTAGAAGCCAGACCTGTGTAATTCCATGACTAGCTAAGGTCAATGTCAGTGTTTTGATATGCGAAACAACGGAAGTCCGTGCATACTGTACCTTATAAGCTAGCTACACGTCAAAAGGAGCCTGGGGCCGTTTGATTTACAACGGTGCATGAACGTAGTGGGGCGGGGAGATCGTGCAGTGATGCTTCCAACGATAGAACTATTGTCCGGTTCAATTGGCTCTCCACGGTGCTCATCATCAACCGCCAAGAATGTTTGCTCTTTTCAGAAAAAAATCCGAACTGGAGGACTCCCGATATATGAATCGAGGTAAGTTTACTCAACCAGCTAGGCAGTTAGATGTCCTCTTTTGACTATGAACTTTTTAGAAGGAGCTGATGTTTTTATTAAGGAGCTGTGTGCCGTTAGGGGGGTGGGGTGGGGGGGGGGGGGGTTAAAGACCCTGGTCACTATTGGGAATTGTCTAAAAACCAGTCTTCCCACTTGGTGTATCTCAACATATGGATAAAATAACAAACCTGTGAAAATTTGAGCTTAATCGGTCGTCGAAGTTGCGAGATATTAATGAATGAAAAAAACAACCTTGTCGCACCGTGGTCACACGAAGCTGTGTGCTTTCAGATGCTTGATTTCGAGACCTCAAATTCTAAATCTGAGGTCTCGAAATCAAATTCGTGGAAAATTACTTCTTTTTCGAAAACTACGTTGCTGTAGAGGGAGCCGTTTCTCACAATGTTTTATACTATCAACCTCTACCCATTACTCGTTACCAAGTAAAGGTTTTATGCTAATAATTATTTTGGGTAATTACCAATAGTGTATACTGCCTGCCCGTGTGAAGACTTAATCCTTAGCCGTGATTCTTGTTAGTGTCCGTGAACCGTAAACTTAAAAAGAGCAAAAATCAAGGAGAATAGAGTAATATTGGCTGTAGGAATAACAATAGGAATATTGCAATAGATGATCTTTATTTTCCTTAACGATGCGCAGATCAGGGAAGGGCTGTGCGAAGCACGTGCCACAATTAATAAATATTTATTCAAACAACATCAAAATATTAAAACTGTGTAAAATGTAGTGTGATACGCTAATAAAATGGTGTACTCCGTTGCAGAAGAGAGCATCTTTGATTAATTATTCTGGGGCCCTACAGCGGGCCACGGATCCAACGCCGTTATAGAAGGTATCGTGTCACTCGTCCTAATTATCGCTAACACGCTTTATGCTAGAAATAGAATTTACATCCTGGCTAGAGTGGTGTTTCTATACATAAGGAAGCTTGTGTACGTCTCCATGGCAAACAATCCCTGTTCCCTTTCCATACAAAAACACTTTTGAATTGAATGCGAGCAAAGCACATTTAAGGTGGGTTAATTTACTTTAAGTGTTTGCAATACTTTTTGATCAAGTTTTCTTGTTTTGCTTAGTAGTTGCTCTCGAAAGGTCTTTTTATTTTGGTCTTTTTATATTTGTCTCAAAAAGTTACGTTGGTTTAAAAACTTTGCCTTTTGTCCGTTTGTAAAATCTAAAGAAGGCACAGAACATTACTGTATGATGGCGACTTTCAAGCTTTTGGTTTCGTCGCACAAAAATGTTTGCATCTCTGCATCTCTTCATTTCGGAACACAAGAAAAGACATGTGGATCGAGCGTTTGATCTAAATTATTCTGCTAGACATTGCATGTCTCTGCCCCTGGTCTGACACAGTTTCAGTTGACATATCGCCTGGTAGCGACCTGCAGGGAGCCATGGTGAAGGTCACGAGACCGAGACTTTATAGTATGACCGCAAATAGGACCAGTAGTCTTGTTGACAAGTCGTTTTTGTCGTGGTAAACGGTCCTCGTGTGACTGTACCATATAGAAATGTACAATATGGGACTAAAATATGGTGCCATACATAAATGTTACGATCGATCGATTGACCGTTTTCTATGGCTCAAGTAGAAGTCACGCGGTTTAGCAGACGTATCGCGGTGTTGTCCACAAGTCTAGCAGTGACCTCCACTAGATTCCATTCGATTTTTCTCCCATCCATGTCGATGTACTTTTTGTTGTTGATGGGATGACACAAGGGGAAAAGGTTGCTGGTGTCGAGTTCGATCCCAACTTTGACTTTATTAAATTGATTTGATATGATTTGATGACCGGAGGGCTTCAAGGGTGACTATTCAATGATGCGGGGTATAGGTGTGATGACTGTGACCCTATAGACAGTTGAGATACGCTAAGAATAGTCACTGTTATTTTGTATTTATTATACTTATTTATTCATTTATGCATTGACAGGGTATTCAGTGTTTTTTATTTTACTCAATCAGCAACCTTTACATGTAAACAGCTGAAGGAGGTCAAAGGTCATGGCTGAGTTCGCGGGTGCCGCATGCCCATTTCGAAATCAATGGTTTTCGGGTCCCGCACCGGAAGTGCGTGTTGTTGTTTTTTATATTGGTAACTAAAGCCTGAGCCGTAGCCCAATATATGCAGTTACGAAAAGGCCTTAAGCCAATAAGGTCAAATCGGAGAACAAAGATGTCTCAGTAAGTCAATATTTTAAATTGATGCAGCATTTAATTTGACAGTCAACTTCTTTGGATCTTGACCCAGCAGGGACGCTATTTGTAAGTCCCTGGTTTGTAATCAAGGAGCTCCAACTGTTCATCTTTTGTCTGTATTAAACTTCTTGGCAACATCCCCCGTACACACAATGAGTTCACGGACTTTTAAATTGACGTCTTTTGCACAATCACTTGATCAGACCACTGCTCTGAGAAAGTCATGGTGACAGGCCGTCATCAATATTAGTATTCAAGTCAGAGCACCCAATCGAAAAGAGAAACGCTTCAACAAAATTCTGCACATTGCTTAAACTGTTGTCTTAAAAACAGAAATCTGAGTTAATGGCATTTCACTGATTGGTACCTTACCCTTTTAAAATTGCTTGTTTGTTTTTGGTGGGTTTTTTTTTCAGAATGAGCATCTCATACAATTATTTTATATTAGCGTCACTCAAGCGCAAACTTCCCCTATAGAGGGTTCATACAAAATGAAAAAAAAATGTAGACGTCAACTTCACGGTGATTGGCACAAAATTACGAAGTATTTAATCTGTTTGACATCTGGAGGAGTGGGTTGATATTTCATATGAGACCATCTCTGACTACAGTCAACATTTTAACCTCAGCAACGAGACAAGATTGGATTGCAAATAACAGCATAATATTCAAGCTACAAAATGCTCCAACGAGAGGAGCGTTCGGGTTACAGTCAGAATCCAACTTTAAGGGGAAAACCAAACTACTTTCCATGACACGGTGAAATGTCAATTTTCTCATCCAATATTCTCATTTTTGTATAACAGGGAATTCTGTCGCCATCATACAGCTATTCCATGCTGTGGAGTTTCCCCTCTGATGTTCTAAGTTGCGGAGTCTCCCCTCTGAATCTGTATCATGTTCTTACGCGGGAGACACCTCCGACTTGTTATGGTTCTCATCACGGGACTGTGCTCAGCTGTAGTCATCTTTCTGTTCATTCAGGCGAACATCAACATTTCTAAATCTCATGAAGGTAAGCCCTAGTGTCCATTACCAGACTAAACCACTCTGCACATAATCTTCACATAATCAGACTGCCGGGATGACCTTTCAACTATAACCATTCAAACCAATTTTAACCAAACCGAGGCTGCAGCCAAACTGAGGCTGCAAGACAAACCAGTCCTTGATTATTGTTCCTTTTTGTGTACTAACATTTTCGGCAAAATGTGTACTCGACCAGCCAGGAATCCAAATTAGTATCTCCTATACACACACAAACTCCACAAAGTGTGTTGTTTTGTAAGAAAATGAAATGGTACGGGAATTAATATTAAAAAACGAGTCAAAAACTAAAAAGGGAGCTTCGCACCTTAAGTTTCTGACGCTAATCAATAAGGGTGACTTTCGATTGAAAAAAATTGACTTTTCAAGAATCTAGGCTAAACGGCGGTTTATCAAATTGATCATGTTCCATAATCAGAGGCTTTCTATTTCATTCATCCTTGTTTAAGAGAAATACATTCCTTGTATGAACTACAACAAGTTATCCCATTTCCCCTCAAACTTCCGCTCAACGGACTCCCGGCTCAGTCATATTACCGAGGCTGTATTTTCTCTTATCAAGTAGGTAGGTTTTTGTCAACTCGTGCAAACATCCACCCACAGATCAAATTAGATACTCAATAGGCCAATCACAACTATTGCACAGTGATTTGTTTAACTGTGTGTGCCTTTTGACACTTCACCGCAGACGGTGCAAGTCTCAGAGGTATCGAAAATGAAGGAAATAACTTGAACGAAGACTACATGTTTTCTATTAAATAAAATATTCCGTTATCTTTTTTAATTATTTTTTTACAAAAATGCGTGAAAGTAAATTTTCCCGTATGGCAATTTGGTACACAGTTTCAAATGATAAAAGCAGAAAAAAAGTGTTGAAAACATTGAAACAATGTTAAACATCCCAAACAAGATCTGTCACAAAGATATGGGTTGCACCTTCTCAAGTCAAGTATTAAAATATTTATTTCTTATTTCAGACATCCGCCCGGGATTTCGAAAACGCGCAAGACGTGCACAGTCTATAATGCCTCTACCCATTGTTATATTCATTGCACGCAATATAGCAATCATTTAAAACTAATTTTCACCCACTGTGAAATTAGTTCGTTATAATAACACTACCAGTACTCCCGGGTAAAGAATATTTGAAATAAATTATCACTTTTTTTATAGATAATTTGAAAATCACAAGCTGCCGTAGTAAGAAGCCTGATACCAAATTAAGACATACTCGAGACTTATGAAACTTCATCCCGGCAGGTACAAGAGTACTGTGTTACAGTAAAATGTGAATTATGCATGCCTACTTATTTGTCAGTTCTAGAGGTTGGCTCAAACTTAACGACTCATGATGGCCTCTTATCAACGAGCAAACTAGCGACTCATGATGGCCTCTTATCAACAAGCAAACTAGCGACTCATGATGGCCTCTTATCAATGAGCAAACTAGCGACTCATGATGGCCTCTTATCAATGAGCAAACTAGCGACTCATGATGGCCTCTTATCAATGAGCAAACTAGCGACTCATGATGGCCTCTTATCAATGAGCAAACTGGGCACAAATTCATTGAGTTGCTTCAGCAGAAAAAAACATCGTCAATGTCTGCTAAGCAGAAGTGAGCAGGGCCAAATTTCATAAAGCTGTTATTAATAATCAGAAAATAATGCTAACCATTATAACACTATAACATTATTACGATGAAAAATGCACTTCTTTAAGTTGTATCCACCTTGCCAAAAAAGACCCTGAAACATGGTTGCCCTCTTGGTATAAGCCAAGGTTACGCGGCCAATGCATGTAGGGTTTAAAACTATACAAATTGTTGTGGTTGTGTCAGAAATAAATATAATCTATATATGATTTCCTCTCAAGTTTCAAAAACCACCCTTGCGCAATGTTGTTGCTGGTGAATGCGAGTTTGATTTAGACCATACAACCCTGGGGAATAGGTATGGGAGTAATTTTTGCAGTAAATCAAGCTAACCCAATAACACTACAATCATGGGAGGCTGCAGGCTCTAGGTGGTGGGGGGGGGGGGGGGTAAGGGTGGTCGTATGTGAAAACATGTTTTGCAAAGATAGCTTTTGAGCTAGACTCTCAAACTTGTTGTTTTACGCCTGACATGGAACACGTCATTGTGAAGGTATATATTCTGTTTTTCTCTACTATTTTTAAACGTGATATTCTCTAGATATCCGCCGCATACCAGTCCATCCTCCAGAAGGAGCTTCGGGTGGTCGAGTTCCTCTACAAAGTGTAAGATTAATTGTTGATGACAAATCCTCCTAAACTTCAATAAGCCACAATCAATTCAAGTTTTAAGAAACACTTTGTATCAGATTCATACAAAACACACAACTTTAATTTGCCTCAAGATACAGAAAACATTTTTTTTTAGTAGCCTGTCTAGATTTGACAAAGTGAGGGCGCTCCTTTGTTTGTTTGTGTTAACTGTGTGTATCTTCATTTCCTTTTGTCCAATAGGACCCCAATCAATCCCAAACAATCATTAAGGAAACTCAACATTATAAAAAGCAGCTATAGTCACGTGGTTACACAGAAAGCCTTTTGAAGTTTGCCTTTGCTTTTGTACACGTTCAGAAAGTGCGACTAATGTTGATTGTTCTTGCACCCGATGTGAAATAAATCGAGATCGGATGTCGTGCGGAAATGGCACTGTGGCAGAATTTCTGAGACGGAAATATTTGTCGCAAAAACTACTTTCAAGTTTATAGAAAGTAGGCCAATAATGTTGAAGATCCACAATTGTACATTCACTGTAAAAATATTATGATGGTTGGGGTATTTGGGTGTTTGTTGGGTTGTTTGTTGGTTTGTTGGAGTTTGTTTGTTTGTTTTTAAAAAAACAAACAAAAAGGAAAGTTGATGAAGTCCAATTTAAACTTTTCTATTTGTGTACACAGCAGCCAATCCGAACAGGTCATCCTAGCAACGATGACTTTATGCAACGACAAGCAGCCATCCAAATGCAACGTCTGCACCAACTACAAGCTGGTTGCAAGATGGCCTTAGGAGACGCGGATGTCAATCGCACAATCCGTAGAAGAGCTCTCAGCCATTTTATAGTCGACGATAAATATCGTCTGGTCTACTGCCACGTCCCGAAGGTAGCTAGTACGAGTTGGATCAGAGTCTTCCTGGTACTAAAGGGAATCATGGACGACACATCCATCGGGAACCAGACCTTCATACAAAGAGGCGCAATGAGCAGACTACGACTTCTACACACCTATGACGGTCAAGATACGCAATACATCTTGGCCAATTACACCAAGTTTCTATTCGTTAGGAACCCGTTCTCCAGGCTACTCTCAGCTTTTAAAAATAAACTTGCCGTCAATCCTGAAAATGACGGTCGAATCCCTTGGTATGCGTGGATTCGATATGTGAAAGAGTACATCAACAAATCAACGGCTGGAGACAAAGACCAAGGGGAGAACTACAACATATCCTTCTCAGATTTTGTGAAGTTTGTTGGTGATCCCAAAACGAAGTCATCAAACCAACACTGGAATCCCATTCTACACAGGTGTTTCCCATGTCACATCAACTACACGTTCATAGGGAAAATTGAGTCACTGCAAACTGACGTCGACTACCTATTCAAACTTGCTGAAATAGAAAAACTTGTGACGTTTCCTAGCAACGAGGGAAGCAGCCCAACGAACAGCACCAACGAAATGGCACTTTACTATCAAGATATACCAAAACTAGATATAAATAACATTTACCGGAAATTTAAAAGAGATTTTAATTTCTTTGGGTATGATAATTTACACGATAGCTAGCCCAAGAAGACAATAGTGGACGGCACAAGTTGACTTTAACGACAATAAAGATCTTTAAGTAGGGCGCCCTAGGATGGTCCCGTCTTTATCCGCTACGAAAAAAGACATGCACTGGTGGTATTACATGCCCAACTATTCAATTTGATACAATGATTTCATTGGATAACCGTGCAGTGACGTAAGCTTTCCACATCTGCCAGTATCCAGTCAGGCTGGTATCTGACGTATCCTCACGAGTCTCGATTGCTGGCCTCGAAGAGTGACGTCAGATGTTCAGGCTAAAAAGAACCTTTGATCCATTTTAAGACTACTTTACAAGCAAACTCTCTTTTGTTCACCTACATCAATACATTTATTAAAGCAGTCTTAGACAGCCTGGTCATGGCAAACTTTGTTTCAATGGCCAACCCAAATAAGACTCAACTGCTGCGCACCCAGACCGCCGTACATACAGAGATAGATGTGAAAAATAATAGTGTCATACCCATGAACAAGTTGAACAAAATAGGAAAGTACTAGTCCTTTACGCAGGTGAAGTTTTAGTTCAAATTAGTTCGTTTAATGAAAGCTCAACAACAAAACCGTAATATTTGTTTACTATTTATTTGAACACATCAAACAGGCAAGGTGATGTTAATACGTGTTATTTGCAGCAATGTCCGTTGTTCTTTTGTGCGTGTCTGCCGTCGGGCGACTGTTGCACTTTAATGACAGTAAACAAGAACACCAACGATCTGTTTAAAATAAAATCTTGCTATGAAACCTTTTTTGGCATGTTCAGTATAAGCATTACAGGAATCAACCATACCCTTTACTTTGCGAGTTTTCTCGGCCAAATTGTTAACAACTCAACTTTTACCGTCCCTTTTATGATCTGTCGCATCCCTCCATCCTGCAAATCTAGACTGTTTTTTTTTTTAAGAAATCCTACCTTCAGCTTCCCTGAGTTATTTTCAACTTAAATGTTTTCTTCTTGTACCAAGAGTGGTTTCTAGCTTTGTCGTAAGGGGGGGGGGGGGGGGGGGGGGTGGGCTTGCTGAAAAATAGGCATTCGATGCCAGACACAAGGAGTAATTCAATTTCAACACTACTGTTTAGCATTGACTGGTCAAATAAGATAAGTTAAGTTCATTAGGTCGCAGAGATTGTATTTCGTAAAAGCCAACAGCAAGAGGTTGGTCAACCAATTGATTCCATCAATTGTAAATAGGTAGAAGACGCTCACCTGGAGAATGGTGAGAATGTAGTCTCGCATGTTGACTGGAACGAAACCTTAAAGTGGGGAACGAAATCATGACTGCATTAAGTTTTTGATGGAGGGATTCGTGAAATTGAAATTTAATAGTTATTTTTGATTAAATGGACCGAGAAACCTCAATGATCACAAAATATAGAAATAAATTTCATAAATTCATCGATTACACAAAAATACATACAATAAAAGACAACATAATGAGTTGGATTATACACAAAAATACATACAATAAAAGACAACATAATGAGTTGGATTATACATAAAAATGAAACCGCTGAAATTTCTACTTAACTTGGCTTAATTGCGTGGCTCTGCTAACTGGAGAAAAGTGCTTAGTGTCAAAGAGTAAATCAAAGAACTGTTGATATTTCGGAAATAAAAAAAGTGTTAAAACGGAATTTATTTATTCCTTTTGTTAAGCCACCTCCACCAAATGAACAAACAACTAATTAGGCGAAATCATCTTCAAGCCAATTGGTCACGTTTAAAGATGCACTGGCTTCGTAACAAGTAATTTGTGCTCATGCCAAATAGTATTCATGAAAATGTATGCTGTTTAAAAGAATATACTGAACTGCAAACAATTGTAGAACATTGTGATCATTTTGTAGGCAAGGATATAAGAAAGATTACTTCAACAAAAACATACAATAAATATCCATGTGGCTTGCTCTTTCATGTGATGAAAGCAAACACAAATTTAGAGAAAGTTGAAACATCTCTCGTCTGAAGCACTAAGAGCATGCGCAAAGCATGGCAATTATTGTCAAAACAAAGGCCTGAACCCAATTTGGAGGCAAAGCCGTGAATTCGAAAAGGGCCATAGTGGTTAACCCATAGACAAACTCAACCCTCCCACTGTCTGACCATTCAATATCATCCACTGTCTGACCATTCAATATCATCCACTGTCTGACATTTTCAATATCATCCACTGTCTGACCATTCGATATCATCCACTGTCTGACCATTCAATATCATCCACTGTCCGACCATTCAATATCATCCACTGTCTGACCATTCAATATCATCCACTGTAGTTTTGAATGAAAGATATACTATGCCAGCCTGCAATATGATATCATGTGGTTATTGTACTATGGCCCATGTATTCAATGCACTTTGTTTCCAGTCTAGACAAAAATAGACAATTTGAATAACAATTTTGATAACGAATAATTATGCATAATATGCAAATTTCATGTAGATTGGACTGGCAAGGAGCTACATAATGTAGGGTTAGCAAATTGTGACCTGTAGATGAAAACTAAGGCAGAGTTGGTCTGACTCACTAAATAGCCTTGGACGATTTGCTCTTCCCAAAGACACTGTCAAGTCCGAGGCCAGCAAAAACGAGAAGCACCCCACCCCACTGCCTCGGGAGAAGTGGATTGGAAAACAGGATGACCGACCCAAGGATGGTGAAGAACTTCCTGGTAGTGGTCATTATGGAACAGGTTAGCGGCCCAAAGGTTGTGACTGTGACAAAGATAAAATGCTGCAGGGAGGAAGCCAAGGAAATCAGTTAGAAGGGGGGTTGAGGAAGGAAGAGATGTCCCTGTGGGAAGGAGGTTGTAGGACGCACACATGGGTTTAAAGGTATTGTACAGGATTGGTAAAAATCATCATTGTTTAAACTCTGAATACCTACTGATTATGAAGTTTATACTAGAACCATTTTCCCTGTGAAATATTATCTGTTTACAAGCTAGAAAAATTGCATGGTTTTTCACCATTTTCTCCTGACGTACATCACAAATTATGCAAAAATTTTAACAGATCTCAGTGCTAAGGTTTTTGGGGTGTGTTGCTTTTCTGGGGCCACAACAATAGTTTTGCTGTGCCATATTTTAGAAGCTCTCCCGCCCCCTCCCCCCAAGGACAAGATGATTGGAAATTGAAATACAAGCAATCTTCCCCCAAAACAATGGCGCATCATTATTGAATATGCTAATTGAATTCAGAGGATTGGAAGGCCTGAATTAACTCATCCAAATTTCTAATAATGATATTACTAGTTTTCTTATTTAAAAGAGCATCATAAATTAGTTTAAAATTTAATTTAAAATGGATGCACTTTTACAAACAGCAATGACCTTTTCCAAAGACCCTTTGAAAAGGACTTTTCCAAAACAAACCCCCCTGAAACAACCAAACAAACAAACAAACCAATTACATTTAGGACCTGCAGTCCCTGTAAGATAATCACAGCCAAATCCTGCAATATAAATAAATATTTAATCAAGTCTTTATCTTGAACTCATTTCTTCTATTCTTGAGTAGATGTTTAAAATAAATACACTAAAGACAAATATAAAAAATCAAGTAGAGTCAACTGTTAATAAAAAATGTTTCCACCCAATCTCTTTGAACATTTAGAAGATTTTAATCCCATGATGTTCTGTCCCTTACTGGTCTTGTCTATTTCCTAAAAACCATGGAAACAGAATCAGTTAACTCATCAATCAAATGAGGGACATTTCCTTCAACAAAATCTATCTCCTTTAATTCATCCAAGCTATAACTTCATCATAGATTGTTATCATGATAAGATCTATCAACACTTTGTACTTATCTCAGTTTATAACATCTGCATTATATTTAAGAATACTTCCTACAGAACCCAATACAACAATCTAAGGTAACTTTTTTTCTCCAAAACAAATTGACAGTATTTTTCAAGAGCATCTCTTCTTGTTGGACAAGTTCCCTCCACTAAAGGTCAGGTCCAAATTGGTGGCTATGGCTTTGAAATCTTAGCCGTAAATGTAGCCACCAGAATTCAGCCTTTAAGCCATGTTAATGAAAACATCAAAAGTTGGCTTTCGCTTTAAAAAGAAATGTTAAAGCACTTGAAGTCAGCGCTTTACGATGGTGTACTGCTCAAGCAAGCTTGGCAGGATCAGCCCACAGAGTGTATATCAGTGTCCCATCAAAATTCATCTGACAGCGCCCTCTGTTGAATTAGCTTGCTTAGGCTATAATTTACCTCATGGAGACACACAAACTAGGGACAAAATCCCTATGACCTTGAGAGGAGTTTAAGTACACAATGTTTTCAAATACAAACTGGACTTGCCATGGAATGATTGTGTTGTCTGAGAAGCAAAGGATGGCTCAACACCTCGTACCCTCTGTCCCCCAGTTCTTCTCAGAACCACCATTATCTACATGGTGATGTCTCATCTATTATCCTTCCACAAGGCAAACCTTACAGTCTTATTTGATACATGAGGCCAATATCATAACGTTCTAAGCACATTTACTGAGCATGGTTTTTCACTATTTCCTCCTGACTCACACCCTTATGATGCCAAAAGTTGCACAGATCTCAGAACTAAGGTTTAGGCAAGATTGTTCAAAGGAGATATTAAGGCTCAACAGCTTCCTAAAGGGTCATGATTTTTATTTGACGTTCACAAACTCAAAATAAAACACACTCCTTTTGAATGTTGAAGGCGGGGTGAGGGTTAAGGGGGGGGGTTGAAGGGGAACAATCAACAAAGAAGGCATGAGTCACTTTCAAGCAGAAACAAAAATACCACTAAACAGTTGCAGGAATTTAGGATTCAATATTGACACAGGTGTTCATCTGTGAATATTGCATGCTGCTTGATCCCTTTGCTCATGTGTGGGAGCCAGTCACAAGCAAAACGCATTCTGCCTGGTAACCTGTTTCCGCAATTTTCTCAGCCTGCTAACATCAAGACAGCTGTTTGAAATTCAGCCACGCATAATTCTTACCTGACCGAGAGCACTAGCAGCTCCGAATGTAAGGATATTCCAAATGACGTAGGGATAACGAGAGACAAACTCAATAAACTGTATTCCTTCACCCGTTATTATGACAGCTGGGAAATGAAAGACAAAGAAACATGGATTAAAGAACGGCTAAAACAATCATTTGGAGTTATTTTATCTGAGCCTGCTGCATACTCTGAATGAGTTGAGATGGGTTCAGGCATGTTCAAGGCAAGATGAGAATGGCTCGTACAGTGTTTGGTTCAAAACCTTCTGATAAGAGATTGTTTTACTGTTAACTATTATTACTACAATTTATTACTTTAGGCCTGTAAATTTATTTTATTATTACAGTTATAACAGTTATTATTATTAAATAAGACAAATTGACTAGAGCTAGGTTTTAACCTGCGAGCTTGGGATTAACATGCAAGCACTCTATAATCTGACCTATCAAGCACTTATATTATACTAGATCAACACTCTCCCTTTATAACGGTGCTCTGCTAGCCAAATACCAGTTATTAAACCATTGATGACCAGTCAACATTATGTCATTATGTCCCCAGTCCAGCTTATTGCTTCCAAAAACTACATGAAAATCACAGCCCACTCTGATTGTTCTTAAAATGGTTTCAATCAGAGGAACCATACAAAATGACAATGTCAAAAGAAAACCGTAAAAGATGTGGACCAATGAAAACACTAAAGGCCTTTTGCAATGTCAAACTGGTCCTGCTTTCCAGTCAGTGAAACCAAACATAGGCAAACCCTGAAGACATTAATGGTCCAATGGAGAATAAAGAGGGTACCTTGGGAGACAAGATGAGGAATAGAATACATTTGTAGCACATTAGGGAGGTGGCAATAAGATTCTTAATTTGGAACAAATACATAAAGACAACGGACAACAACAATAATAATCTTAGCAATCATACAATCAGAGATGTTTCACGCTCCAGTCTTTATCAGATGAAGATGAACACTAGCCAGGCAAACAGTGTCCAGTAAAAAAGAAACAAGGATGAATGATCTAAGCGAGACACTTACTTATTGTCAAGTACAGGACAGACCATAGATTAACATTTGCCATCATGTGATGGGAGGTGGTTTGGTGTTGTGTTCTCATCTTCTCTTGAGCTACTCCCGTCAGACCGTCCAGAGTTAAAGACAAAACCTGTAAGATAGAAAATTATAACTTGAATCTTAATTTGGAACCCATACACATAGCCTTAATCCTCTCGTTAAAAACTCAAGGACCTGGGGTGGATTTCACAAAGAGATAGGACTAGTCTTATCTTGAGTTAAGAAGAGTTACTCACTGTACGTTTTTGATATCTCTTAGAACTAGTCCTAAGTTAGGACTTTGTGAAATCGACCCCTGGATCTCTCGAAATTCCCCTTGTTTTGTTGACAAATCCAGGCGTGCAACGGGCGCGCAAGTGTTGGGCACCGCGCGTCTAGATTATGCACAAAGACACCGCAGTTGTTAATTTTTTCAAAAGAGGGCGCTTTAATTTGGTTTCGCCGAATTGGTCGATAGCTAATGTCCTAAATCCTTCTAGATCCTTAATAAGGACCCAATCAGCATTAATCCCCACCATTAAAGCCATTGGACATTTTCTGAACAGAACAAAAATTAAAAGTTCACAGATTTACAAATATCTAACCCTAACCATAACCCTAACCATCTTCAAACACTCTTAGACTGAGGCCAGGCATCTCTTAGAGTCCAAACATTTGGGTGATGGAGTTACCAAAGAAGGAAGTATTATTGAAGGATGCAGGCATGAGAATGGGTGATGATAAAAAAACAGGAAAAAATTCAGTTGATTGGAAATGTCAATATTCCATCATTTTTGTGTGCGAAGCACACAATACGAGCGCGCAGCGCGAAGTCCCTTATGGCCGGGGTCCAGGGCCCGCTTAAGGGCCCTGGGAGCTCTGTGGTGGTCTCTGATGCATTTCTGACACCTATTTTTCGAGGTAGAAGTGAGCTACTTTTGTGTGATTTTTCCTTTTTTTTTTTTAATAATAGGTTTAAGGGAAAATAAGGAATGTAAAGCTCAAACAATTCAAACAATTTTGGGTTCGCCTGCGATTTTGTTACAATTCCGGAAAAAGAAAGGGGGAAAAAATAATAGCAACAATATATTTTTTTTGGACGATCTTATCCCTTATTTCTGCCCTTGAAAATGCTTTTTTTCTCACCAAAAACCATTTTTATAGGTTCTTGATTTGAAATTCGGTTGTGTAAAAGAAATTCTTTTGCAATTAAATGTTTGCGATTTTAACGATCCGTCGGCGACGCACATTTTAAAATATATATAGGCGAGAGCGATGTGTTTTTGTGAAAGAGGTTGTTATTCAGCATAGGGTATAACTGGAACGAGGTTGAGATTAGACCCCAACATAGAAATAGAACCAATGAAGAAAGCACGTCGTCCGGACATACAGTGTGTTCGCTGGTTCCCAATATATCTTTCGCTGGTTGTGAGGCAATAACAGGTACCAGTTTACCACGACCTGCCGGCGATCTCAGATTCGTGCCGCGCCGCTCATTGGTTCGTGTGCAAACCTGCACGTACACAGTACACAGTACACAGTACACATGGTGCAAACACGTGCATTGTTTTTTCAGTAGACTTTCAAAAGTCTCCACACGTGTTATCTTTGCTGCACCAGCAAGCGCATTACACGCAAACATTATTGAACCGTACCACTATAAACGAAGCAAGGAATGAGGCAAGTTTATACATCTGTCGCTGCTGCTGCATGCATGCGCGATGCCAGGAAGACAACAAGCCGTAAATTGGGCCAGCTGCTGGACGGCAATTTATTGTTTAGGTGCCGGTATTTCATGAACGACGTGCGGGGATCCGCGATAATAACAATTACAAAGGTAAACTATACATTGTCTGACTAGAGAAGAGGGAGTAGAGAAATCCAAATGTATACCCCCAAAAACCTACCCCCCGAATTTTATAGCAAATTCACATCGAACTCGGAGACCACAATTTTGAAAGGAAAAAAAACGGAATTCCGGTTTAAACCGGAAGATTCTCATGCCTAAGGATGTGGGAGGGTCTATAACCAAAGACACTGGGGGTTAGGGCTCCTAACCATCTACAAACACTCTTAGAATGAGGCAAGCCATACCAATCTTATTAGAGTCCAAACATTTGGGTGATGGAGTTACCATAGAGGGGAGTATTTAGAAGGATGTGGGAGGGTCTATAGCCAAAGAAACTAGGGGGCTAGGGCTCCTAACCATCAACAAACACTCTTAGACTGAGGCCAGGCTTACCAATCTTATTTGAGTCCAAACATTTGGGTGATGGAGTTACCAAAGAGGGGAGTGCTTTGAAGGATGTGGGAGGGTCTATAGCCAATGACACTAGGGGGTTAGGGCTCCTAACCATCAACAAACACTCTTAGAATGAGGCAAGCCATACCAATCTTATTAGAGTTCAAACATTTGGGCGAAGGAGTAACCAAAGAGGGAAGTGTATTGAAGGTTAGGGGAGGTTCTCAAAACCAAAGAAACTAGGGGGCTAGGGCTCCTAACCATCAACAAACACTCTTAGAATGAGGCAAGCCATACCAATCTTATTAGAGTCCAAACATTTTGGTGATGGCGTTACCATAGAGGGGAGTGTATTGAAGGATGTGGGAGGGTCTATAGCCAAAGACACTGGGGGGTTAGGGCTCCTAACCATCTACAAACACTCTTAGAATGAGGCAAGCCATACCAATCTTATTAGAGTCCAAACATTTTGGTGATGGCGTTACCATAGAGGGGAGTGTATTGAAGGATGTGGGAGGGTCTATAGCCAAAGAAACTAGGGGGTTAGGGCTCCTAACCATCTACAAACACTCTTAGAATGAGGCAAGCCATACCAATCTTATTAGAGTCCAAACATTTGGGTGATGGAGTTACCATAGAGGGGAGTGTATTGAAGGATGTGGGAGGGTCTTTAGCCAAAGACACTAGGGGGGTTAGGGCTCATAGCCATCAACAAACACTCTTAGAATGAGGCAAGCCATACTAATCTTATTAGAGTCCAAACATTTAGGTGAGGGAGTTACCATAGAGGGGAGTATTTAGAAGGATATGGGAAGGTCTCTAATCAAAATAATACACTAGGGTGTTAGGACTCCTAGCCATCTACAGGCATTCTTAAAATGAGGCCAGTCAATGAGTCCTACAAATCTTACATTTTCTTGAACGATTCTACAAGTAACTGCCCCTCCTGCAACTCCACCTAGAAACAAATGTTGAGCAATTTGACTATAAAGTAAGTAGTCTTACCAGTAGAAGTTCACCGAATCCAAATGCACTTTCTACAGAGGATGAAGCTTTGCCATCTTTATATACAAAGGTTGCCACGCCGATAACAATTAAAAGCACACAGAAATACTTCAGCAGTGGGTAACGTTTTCTCGCTAGTAGGACCCCGAGAATCATGACTGCATTCAAAAAACAAAGAATCATAAAAAGTTTAAAGAGTCAGTAATTATACAAAAATTAAGCTTTTGATTATTTTAAAATGTACTTAATATAAGTAAATTAAGTAACTTGAATATGAATCAACAAAATAACAACAACAATACTCCATTAGCACGGGACGTGTTGTCTAATACAGATTGAGAGTAATGTCAGAAGACAAGATTCTGACGTTTAATCCAGAAACATTATTTTTTTAGAGGTTTAAAAGAGGACCGACCTACCTGGTATGGGTTTACATGACTTTCCCAAGACCTGGAAAGGATAGCTGACGTATTTCAGGGCTGAGTTACTGGCGACCATAGCGCCGAGGTAGCTGAGTGAACAGAGGACGTACAGTTTGGTGCTGGTTGTGTCCTGCCCTTGCTTGTGAAATAATAATACTGTGGGGGATGGCAGAGGACAACAAAAATAGGTCAACAAAAGAACAATGTTAAATGTTTTAAAGATTGTACAAGTTTGGTACATTATTGACTCATTCATAAATACCTCAGACAGTTTCGCTATTCCTATTGGTGGAGAGCGTGTCACGTGGGTGTGTATAAACCTTTGTTTATGACCAGTAGAAAGTGTTGAAACATGGGCGTGACACGCGAGTTTGCACCTGTACTTATAAGACAGTTTCTTCATTCCTATTGAACAAGAGCAACGGCCGAGACAGTTGTGCCACATCACGCGATACGCACCACGCGAACACCGCATTCCCTTATAAGGAGTTTTTTACCCGAGGGCCTTACTATTTCATAGCTGGAGGGGTGTTGTGTTGAAAGAAATTACTGAAAAAGTAAAATTTTTGCATTTATTTTACTTTTTGACCAAAATGGGAATCAAAGTGTGTTGAATCGGTTTTCAACTAGTGGTTTAAACCTGCCGAGGCCTGGTTCTTGATCATTTACCTCGACTTCGTCTTGGTAAAATTATCAAGAACCAGGCCTCGTTGGGATTAAACCACTAGTTGAAAACCTCTTCTCCACACATTAATTCCCCTGTTATTGCTACATGGATATTGTGACCAGGGCCTGATTTCATAGAGCTGCATAAGGGAGAAATGTTTCTTGTCTGCTGAGCAAAGGTAAAGCAGGATATCAGTCACTAGTGTACAACTAGTCACAATGGTACATTTGAGATGGTATTTTGGGTGGTAACCTTACTCCGGTAAGCATATAAATATTGTTGTGTTTATAAGTGTAGCTAGACTTATCATGCTCAAGCGTATCTGTGAAATTGGACCCAGGGATGAGGAAACAAGTCTGTGGGTTCCAGTCCCACAAGAGTAGCCTGTGGTGTTTTGGTTTTTTACTTGATTTGTAAAGCCCTTTACATCTGTTAAAACATAATGTGTACGGGTAAATATAGAATATATATGAATCTTTATCTTCGATGCAAATAATTACATCTTAATCAAATTAACTTTACCTGATTTTGCAAATGTAGCATTGATGATGCATTGAACGAGGACGAGACAGAAGAAGTAGGTGAACCTTTCTTTGGTTTCTCCGAATCCATAATCACTTCTGGTTCTAGTAAAGAAAATAAAACAAGAATTTTTGTTTTTCAAGATGCAATTATGGCCTTTCAACAAGTTCTTTCAATAAACAAAGTTTTCAAGAGGGGTGAGACAACAGTGTCCAGAAATTATAAGTATAATACATTTTTTCCAGCCTCTGTCAGTGTGACAAAATCTTAAAGAAATGTGTGGGGGTCTACCATACAAAGTTTACGCACAAATTCTAGGTGCTAGATCAAGGTGCCGTGAAGATTTATTGCGAGTTAGAATCGTTCTAAAGTTCAGTTTTTAGCATTTTTTTTCTGAGATAGAAAAGCATAAGTTACATGCTTTTTGTTGGGAAGATCGATCAAATTTGTTACGCCAATTTGCAATTTGTACCTGAAGTAACACTTTACTTTTATTATTACAAAAAAATTAAAAATAGGGCATTGTTAATCTTTTCAAAATATTTACTGTGATCATAAATCGTACTGAGCAATCTGACTAAACTCAACACAACTGAATTTGAAGACAAGATTTGTTTCCCTCCATTGGTTTGTGTACAATACAAATTGTGCATTCTTCCACATTCAGGATGTTTGGGCTCTATGTGATTCCTTTGCATGTTTTAATATTGTAAAGTAAACATGATGTTAGTGAAGTTGGGGGGGGGAGTGAAAGACCAGTCTGGGCTAGGATGAGCTGCTCAGTTAATGTAGCTCGGACTCAGAGATGAGATACGTAGACTCTTGTGTTGAGAGGGTTATGAGCAGACACAGTGGGTAGGTGTAGGGGCGGCCCCGGCCGGGGGATGGATCATGGATGGATACAGTGTTATCATGGAGTTAGTCTACAGTGGGTAGGTGTAGGGGCGGCCCCGGCCGGGGGATGGATCATGGATGGATACAGTGTTATCATGGAGTTAGTCTACAGTGGGTAGGTGTAGGGGCGGCCCCGGCCGGGGGATGGATCATGGATGGATACAGTGTTATCATGGAGTTAGTCTACAGTGGGTAGGTGTAGGGGCAGCCCCGGCCGGGGGATGGATCATGGATGGATACAGTGTTATCATGGAGTTAGTCTACAGTGGGTAGGTGTAGGGGCGGCCCCGGCCGGGGGATGGATCATGGATGGATACAGTGTTATCATGGAGTTAGTCTACAGTGGGTAGGTGTAGGGGCGGCCCCGGCCGGGGGATGGATCATGGATGGATACAGTGTTATCATGGAGTTAGTCTACAGTGGGTAGGTGTAGGGGCGGCCCCGGCCGGGGGATGGATCATGGATGGATACAGTCTTATCATGGAGTTAGTATAGCCCTGGTACTAGGTAGGACGTTCTTTACAATGCAAACACAAATTTGACAACAATTATCCTTATTTTTTACCTGATTTGAGAAGTTGAAATTCCGTTCATATATTTATAGTGTCCCTCACTAGACTTTCAACGAGTTCACAGCTAACAAATATATCTCGTAGGAGGTACTGTTTTCGATGTGTCCCTAAAATCGTGGCAAATCTTTACCTCTCTGTGCGCGATGTAAACAATCCCTAGATAAAAAATGTGTGGTTTTATTTGCCATGCAAAGAACACAGAACACTCACAGAACACTTGTTGTCTCTGCAGATGTTTCTTCCATGTGTGGCTTCACCGGGAAACCATTCTTTGCCGTGAAAACAGGAAAAACTCAAAACAAATGGGGCCAGTTGAAGTCATCAAAGATCGGTGTGTGGTGTGAACATTTCATCGTCCATCAAGTTTTAATATTATGTTTGCATACTTCATATTAACAAATGAAGATAATTAGGAAGTGGGAATGGGAAACGTCAATTTCAAATTTCTTTTCACAAAATATTAACACCAAAGTCAAAGAAGAAAATTCAACAATTTTAAACAATGAGCGATTGGATTTCCGACTACGTACAAGAAACATGTGAGTAAAAGTTCAGCTACTCTGAGTCTGAGTTAGGTAAAAATATTTTTCAAACCTTTTTGAATGTTTTTCGCAATGGTACGGGACCTTTTATTTACCCTGCTGGACTCCGTCGCGTTCGTTGCATCCAACGGAGGAGTCCAACCTGGGCTAGGAGTTATATTATTATTAGTGCAGTGTTATTATTATTTAATTAAGTTCAGTTAGCATGGTTAGTGAGTTACTCACATCTTTTCCTGTAGAATACCGTAGTAAAAATAGCACACGAAGATCCCAGCGAAGCACAGGATAAGGGTTCTAGTGGACCCTTCTTTATGATTTGACATACCGGCTGATGATTGGGGGCTCGTCGAGGGAGAAAATGCAAGATCAACTTGTTGACTGTTTTTCTGTAGCTCTGTTCGATAATAACCAACATCAGAAGAAGTTGTGCTGTCACGAATTGGAACTACGACGTCCAATTTACTCATTTAGTAGTAGAAAGTGTTGCTCTAAACATTGAACTTTGAATTCTTGAGTAAAGGTTAATTCAACTGTTAGACAGGACACGTGGTCTTAAAAGGATCAAAATAAGGTCACAATTTTCTCAATGAATACATGACGTGTCATTACTTTATTGCAGCACGTTAAATACCGGAAGACACTTTAAAAATGAGTGCGCCACCAAGCGGCCAAATATGTTTATGAAGTCCTGCGTTTCGCAAAGATTCTTTTCCCCGGAAGGAAAAACCTGTGTATTCTCGAAACGTCTCACTACAATTGTCAACTTATAATACTTCTCAGAGCTTGATAACGTTGCTTTAATCTCTGTTATAACCCCCCCCCCCCACCCCGTCCAGAAGCATGATTTTGTTAAATATTTTTGAAACTGCCACGCCGGAACTTCCTATGGAAGTGATGATATACACTTTCGGAACAGAAAAAAAAATAAAAGTTCACAAATTTACAAATACGCTCTAACTAACAGGGTTTACAGAAGGTAATGGTGAAAGACTTCCCTTGAAATATTATTCAATGAAATGCTTTTCTTTTTGAGAAAACATTGAAACAATTATCAATTCTCGACAACGAGAATTACGGATTTTATAGTGTTATATAGGATTTATAGTAAACACATGTCATGCCACGGCGAAACAGTGCGGAAACAAGGGCGGGTTTTCCCGTTATTTCTCCCGACTCCGATGACCGATTGAACCTAAATTTTCACAGGTTTGTTATTTTATGTATAAGTTGTGATACACGAAGTGTGGGCCTTTGGACAACACTGTTTACTGAAAGTGTCCGATGGCTTTAGATTAAATCTGCAAACGTACCTTTAGCGGGCGACGGATCGTGTGAGGTTTTTGTGACTGTTTGTATGTAATTCTGTTTTATCCCTGGTGAGTTTATTTGCATTCGCGACTGACTGCGCGCGCAGGAGGATATAAACAGAAACAAACAAACTCCACCGGCGGGACCCCACCCCAACCTCGTAGTGACGAGAGGTATCGATACGGCGCGCTGCCCATGGCAGCGAGGCTGGACCCCACCCCACCCCAACCAAACACCAAACATTGAGGGCGCGCCTCTTAAGTAGAAAAATAAAAAAATATTTTGGAATACTATAACGGGACTTGTCGTGATGTGCACTGGCCGAAAACGAGGCTGGGTGAATAAAATGGCACTCTGTATGATTCAAGTATGATTCTTTTCACGAAATAAAGATAGGCATTTAAAATAATTAATAAACACCGAGGAGGATATCAGCTATTAATTTTCGTGGTGAACTATAATATCAATGACACTTTAAATTAAGTATTGAACTATTGATTGCATAATATTATATTGCGACTCAACTTGCTCGTTGATATTCCCCAGGCATGACTGTGGACTCTTAATTCAAATATTATAGAGACACAAATACTCTTACAAAATAAACATGTCATTTTATCATTAAAAATACTTGGGTTTAATAGTTCCAAAGTACCAAGCTCATTGCATTATATAAGGCACAATCAAACCGAAATAATGCTTTATTAAATTCCACGGTATATCAAACTGTCTGGAATGTCAATCAAACGTTTGGACGGTTTGTGCAAGGATGTATGGTTTGTGTTTGAAGCTTGGACAGCCCAGACGGAATTAATTACTTACGTTTGTCTGGGGTGAAGGTTGGCGATGCAAAAAAAAAACACTTGAAGCCCGGGTACGGTGCATCCACAATCTCCCCCGTTCTGACCCCTGCCCTATGTTAATCAATACAAAAGATGAGCTGGTTTGCCATAAATGGGATGAACATTTAAAAAGAGGAAGAGATAAAACATTAACAACCATACAAAGGCCGTTGCCGTTGAACTTTGAAATGGAAAAAACACTCTAACTTGACACTCAAATTAATTCAAACAATATTGTCGAGTTAGTCTGTTCAGCCATAGAAGTGTCGAGTATAGACCTTTATCACGGTGTAGTCATCTTAATTTTACTCCATTCCAACTCAATGTAACCAAACTGAGGCTGGACGAAATAATAGTCCGGTGCCATAAGCAATGAATGTTAGCATTAATTAATGTTAGTGGAAACGGGAAACATCACACAGATGGTGACAGTATGATAATGGTCTATTGTTCTTACTTGGGGAACATTTTTAGCACAACGTATTAAAAAAAACTAGTGTTTTTAAATCTCCTACGTGAATTAGGTTTATAAGCATACACAGAACTACAATGCTACTTTACTGACTAAAAGCATACAAAATGTGCTCCATGAAAATGTAGTGTTTTAATTTAGTGAAAAATAAACATTTGATGCCAATAACTACTTCTTCTATAAAGTGAAGGCTTTAATCTTAACTTGTTGGTCATAAATGGAAGACATAATGACCTCGGAAGTTATTAATTTTCAATGTTACAAGCTTTTTGTTGTCAATATTTTAATATTGCAAAAATGATGATTCTATCTATGACTATGTTTATTCGGATTCATAACTTGCATAGCTGTTTATTATATAAAAATATTAATATCAACACTGCATAATGATGTTCAAATGGAATTTGTTTTGCTTCGACAACAAACATGAACTTATAATATGGAAATGTTTGTAGTAACAACATGTAATGACTGTCTCTAATGAGTTGGGGTGGTTCTGAAAAGAACCGTTGGTTTCAACTCAGTTGAACCACCCAAACTCATTAGAGATAGTCATTACATGGCGTTACCGCAAACCTTTCCATATCGTATTTCCACAATGCAAAGTTTCAAATCCCACTTAAACATGAACTGAATAAAGACAAATTTTAAACCAATACAAAGAGTTAAATCACATTAATTCCTTCATAAAAAAATACGACTTACTTCCCTATTCTATAAAACCCTTGCCATGATTTTGTACATACGTGCGCACCCACTATAATAGCAAATCACGGGAACATCACGTTATTTGGGGCTGATAGTGGAGACGTTCGTACGGTCTGCCCAGCGCACATCTCCACTGCGTTTACCCAACAATAGTGTTTTCTGCATGCTTGCATCAATTATTAGCATAGTTCATGGGAAGGGCTATGAATGCCAACTTGAAAAAGTGCACACAGTGGCTGGAACTACGCCAGTAACTACCACTGCGGACCAACTTGGATCAAATGCAATAGGAGACTTTCCGCTGCCAACCCAGCCGGTCACATTACGAGTCAAACTGTACGTATGGCAAACGTGTGCTAATTGCGTGCGCACTTGAGGGCGGCAGACTCGTGTCTGGATGTTTTCAGGTTTTAGTTCAAACACCCATAGTTCACTCTTCTCTTTCCAACAACTATGGATCTGCCCTGATTAAAGTATAACTCTAGGTCTTCAAGTGGAATGAGATAGTAAACTTATTTTTGTTTAAATCATATTATTATCTGCTAATGCTGGGAATCAATGCCAATGTACTACAATAGAGGGCGCTGTCTTTAAAAAAGGCACCATCAGCATAGACCTTTTCGCAAATACTGGGGCGTGCGCGTAAACCATGGAATTAGGTGCATTGTGGTCTTGCTGGTATCCAAATTTGATCCATATCTATCCCACAATGCACCTCATTCAACAGTCTGCGCTTGCGCATTGGTATTTGCGATAAGGTCTATTACCTAATACTAACTGCCTTTAAAGGCAAGTGTTGGAGGGTCGTACCCGAACAACTGAAAATCTAACCGGAAACGCTCATAGAGTTTTTGCAAGTCCACAAGCGGCACGTCCTTAAAATGCAGTTCCAAGTAGGTCTGATTTGAACTGCCCGTAGGACTGCTCGAGTCTGATCCGGGAAAGACAACACCCTCAGCGTTAATTAGATTCAGAATAAACTTGGAGTCCGACTGTAAAGTCTCAAATTTACCGATGATGTCATAGTCGATGTCACAGGGAAGGCACTGTTTGTAGATCTCCGACCAGTGAAGATTGTTACCATTGGCTTCAGGATCGATAAGGTATTTGATGAACTCATTGAATGTCAGATCGTAATTATCGGCAGTCTGGGGTAGATGATCCTTATCCCGATACCTATCGATTATCCGCTTGCCCACTGATCGCTGCCAAAGGACCGCTCGCTCAAAAGACGAGTCTGGTGCCAGTTTGTTCTTAAATGCCGACAGCACCCGCGAAAACGGGTGCCTCGCGAACATGAACTTGGTATAGGTTTTCAATATCCTGTCGATTTGGAAGGGCGAGAAATCTCTCAGCTCCTTCAACTGTTTCTTCCCAGCCCGGTTGGTGTAATACTGAGATATCTCTTCGGTCGTTTTAAAAGCTTTCATTAATACTAGGAATACTTTCTTCCAGCTCGTGCAAGCGATTTTCGGCACGGAACAATACAGAACCTTATATTCCTCATCTACATATATTCGAGCTGGTGGGTTATTCCTGACATCCACTCCTGAGCTGATCTTCTGTTTACACGCCTCACGGAGAGTTGCTTTTCTCTGCACCTGTTCCTTCTTCTTGGTTGTGGTAAAGTCTAGGGTGACCGTTTCCTGGTCTGCTGCACCGATGGAAGATGGACGTAACGGTTCCACATGCTGCTGCAAGATAAAAATAAAAGTATTAGTTGAAACAACTAAAAGCGATGACAACTGTCTCTCTTTAAGGCATTAGGCATGCCTAACGCTTGCACTGCTCATCCAAACCCCATCGGGTATTCAAGCAGACTGTTGTCAATCCCAGATGACCAATAGAGTAATTATTCGGTCGACGCTACCATCAGAAAAAGAATCAAACATCAGTATGAAAACAGTGTGACTAACAAAAACTACAAGACCCACAATAATATCTTAACAATATAATGTTAAAACACATCTTCTTCTAAGAATAAAAATAACCAACAATGATTTAATAGACACCTTGAATAACTATTAGCTCGATCGAGATCATGACTTCTCATTAGAGCTGCACGTCAGAGAGTCAGAGAGAATCAGCTTAGCAAAACTGAACAGAAAACCACCTATAAAAGGGTACACCATTATACCCACAACCATTGGTATTTCGCTATTGAACTTATTTGAGCTACATGTAACACGAACTTGTGCCCACTTCAATCTTACCGTGATATTCCGTAGCTGTTCCTCGACAAGGTGTCTGTTTGTAGCATGAGTGATGTGTCTTTGTTTTGGTTTAACATTACCTGTAAACACGAAAACAATATAAATGTTATTATTGTACAACTTTATGGTATCAGTTTGTTCTTAGCTATTTTTGTGCGCGCAGCTCTAAAAAAAAACTGTGCCTTTGTTTGAATGGCAGATTGCCCACAATGTGTATGTATACAATCTGGTGGGAGCGCGGTGCTGATTGATTTCAAAGCACTCCATGGGCATACAAGCACCAACGTACATCCTATAGATAATCTCAACATAAACCGTCCCGTATTTGATCTGGAAATAAATATCTTTTTCAAGAAGTAAAAAGTCTCTTAAAACACACCTCATGTCTTTATTATACACCTCATGTCAAAAGCATTGTTATTCTTATCTAAACATTTAGTTTGATTCATTTCCCATTTGTTTTTCCCTTCTTTTTGTTACAGCGCCTAGAGCACCTTTGGAGGATGTACAATAATTCTCATCTGCCGAAATGATGTCAATGTTAGGAGAAGAAATCTCTGTAGTATATTGAATAATTTCCGCGTGCTACTCCAAGCCGGGTATCTTCCCCAAGCCCCCAAAATCAATAACCCATTTCCCTCTCGCAATTTCATGTCGCAAGAGCTGGATGAGTAAGATGTCTAACATTTCAGTGGAATCGAAGCCAGGTCAAGTGAAGATCACTGAAAGGAAATAAGGCCCGCTGCATGGCGAGACATTAAAGGGTTGCTCCGTACCTGGTCCACCGTTTATTATAGGAAAGACAAGGCAGTGGTGGAGCACCCCATTGGAGAAGACCGAGCGTTAGACTAATTAATACTTGGAATAGGTCTTCAACATATTAAATTATGGACATTGATAGCTCAAGAAAAGGGATACAGTGTAATCTAGAACAAACTTTAATTCAAATTGTGACCTGGGGTTGTGGTGTTTTTGGATGGTACATACAGACCCTGAAATAAATGGTCATACTTGCCGAAATAGAGGTGCATACATTTTCATTGGTACTTTTCAAGATTGAAGTTCGGACGATTGGGAAATTACACCGGTGTATTGGATGTTTTTTATTTGGAGGGAAAATAACTCAATGGGCACTGGAACTCCTCATACCAAAAGCTGTAACACTTGTAGTTATATAAGTTTCGTGTAGGCCTACATGTATTTTTAATCCTCAGCATTTTGCACTGTATTCTGGGGAGGTTTATTTAGTGGGTCCACCCATAGGGCACTTCTAAAAACAATGGGGAAATTTAAATTCCTTTGTGGCAGTTCAAAAGGTACTGAACCATGGGGGTAAGGGCCGAGAGCACCGTCACTCAGAACACATCCCTCTTGCACTCAAATGGAATCAACAAATCAAGTAATAATGATTCCATACACCAAAAAGCCCACCACACACAAATGAAAACTTCAACCAAAGAAAATACCTAGTTTATACGCCACTGCAAAATTAACGTAAACCTTGTTCCTATGTGTTTTTGTGTAAAGGCCGGTTTATAGTCGGTCATAGTCGGAAATCTTGCGCGCAATCCTAACACTGAGGCCTAAAAAACGTGTCTTTTTATGATCGCGCGTCAAGATTTCCGACGCCCGACCATCGCGCGACCGACTAAACTCGGCCTTAAGTCGACGATCCCAGTGCATTTACAGTACAAAGGGGATTGCTTCTAACGTACGTTAGGCTTGGTCCGACGGCAAATAATGCGTCATCTCACTTTGAAAAGCTTTCAGGTTGTATATATAAACCCTAGGTTTGTATATTTGCAACCCTAGGGCATCGCAATACTTGCAAGCCTATGGCATTGCAATACTTGCAAGCCTAGGGCATTGCAATACTTGCAAGCCTAGGGCATTGCAATACTTGCAAGCCTAGGGCATTGCAATATTTGCAAGCCTAGGGCACCGCCATAATTGCAAGCCTAGGGCATTGCAATACTTGCAAGCCTAGGGCGTCGCAATACTTGCAATCCTAGGGCATCGCAATACTTGCAAGCCTAGGGCATTGCAATACTTGCAATCCTTGGGCATTGCAATATTTGCAAGCCTAGGGCATTGCAATACTTGCAAGCCTAGGGCATTGCAATACTTGCAAGCCTAGGGCATTGCAATACTTGCAAGCCTTGGGCATTGCAATACTTGCAAGCCTAGGGCACCGCAATACTTGCAAGCCTAGGGCACTGCAATACTTGCAAGCCTAGGGCATTGCAATACTTGCAAGCCTAGGGCACCGCAATACTTGCAAGCCTAGGGCATTGCAATACTTGCAAGCCTAGGGCATTGCAATACTTGCAAGCCTAGGGCATCGCAATATTTGCAAGCCTAGGGCATCGCAATACTTGCAAGCCTAGGGCATTGCAATACTTGTAAGCCTAGGGCATTGTAATACTTGCAAGCCTAGGGCATCGCAATATTTGCAAGCCTAGGGCATCGCAATACTTGCAAGCCTAGAACATTGCAATACTTGTAAGCCTAGGGCATTGTAATACTTGCAAGCCTAGGGCATTGCAATACTTGCAATCCTTGGGCATTGCAATATTTGCAAGGCTTGGACATTGCAATATTTGCAAGCCTAGGGCACCGCAATACTTGCAAGCCTAGGGCATTGCAATACTTGCAAGCCTAGAGCATTGCAATACTTGCAAGCCTAGGGCATTGCAATACTTGCAAGCCTAGGGTATTGCAATACTTGCAAGCCTATAGGGCATTGCAATACTTGCAAGCCTAGGGCATTGCAATACTTGCAAGCCTAGGGCATTGCAATTCTTGCAAGCCTAGGGCATTGCAATACTTGCAAGCCTAGGGCATTGCAATACTTGCAAGCCTAGGGCATTGCAATTCTTGCAAGCTTAGGACATTGCAATACTTGCAAGCCTAGGGCATTGTAATACTTGCAAGCCTAGGGCATTGCAATACTTGCAAGCCTAGGGCATTGCAATACTTGCAAGCCTAGGGCATTGCAATACTTGCAAGCCTAGGGCATTGCAATACTTGCAAGCCTAGGGCATCGCAATACTTGCAATCCTTGGGCATCGCAATATTTGCAAGCCTAGGGCATTGCAATACTTTAGGGCATTGCTATACTTGCAAGCCTAGGGCATTGCAATACTTGCAAGCCTAGGGCATTGCAATACTTGCAAGCCTAGGGCATTGCAATACTTGCAAGCCTAGGGCATTGCAATACTTGCAGGCCTAGGGCATTGCAATACTTGCAGGCCTACTTTTTCGAACTATGCAAATGCCCATTAATTGATTTAGTCTTATTTTAAATAAAATCCAATTTGACTTTAACGGTTGTCCTGTATAGGTTATTTTTTCTTTCATTTTCGCCAAAACGGCAACAAAATGTCGAAACGATTGGGATTAGATTGTCAACAATCATGTCATTCGACAACCAGACATGGTGTATCAATATGACATGCCATTAAAGGGTACATGCCTAGGATTGGGTCAATAGTTTTGGCTAAAATCTAATTCCGAGGTCTCGAAATCAAATTTTAGGAAAATTACTTCTTTCTCGAAAACTTTGTTACCTCAGAGGGAGCCTTTTATCACAATGTTTTATAAATCAACAGTTCCCAATTACTCGTTACCAAGTAAGATTTATGTTACAGTCATTTTGAGTAATTACCAATAGTGTCAACTGCCTTTAAGGAATTACAATCTTGCAATATATTTTGGAAATACTTCAACTAAAAACTTATTGAAATTATGCGTTTTGTTTGTTGTGTAATTTTATGCCAGAACACGGTCTGCTATGGTCTGTATGAACCAAATTGTTAATTCAACAAAATGGCGGACCATATGTTCCACTTGCGTATATCAGATGCAATGTTTTTCTAATAACTACTCAAGCCATTGCAAAACACTGTAGCCCCATGTGTTTTTGGTACAACTCTTGAGATAAAGATAAATAATTCCAAACAGCCAACTTTAAAGGGATTTGACGGCAACGTCATTCAAAACTCCATTCGTGTTTAAAAAAAAAATAACATTCATCTAAAAAAAACAACAGTTGAACGAGGTTGTTGTTTACCAGTGATACCGGGAGCTCAAATTAAAGCCCAACAAGGTAGATACCATTAAAGGAACACGCTGCCTTGGATCGGTCGAGTTGGTCTTTGAAAAGCGTCCTGTAACCGTTCGTTATAACATCGATATGGTTAGAAAGATGTTGTAAAAGTAGAATACAATGATATACACAAATATGCCTCGAAATTGCGTGGTTTTCGTTTAACCTCGTCGACATTTATGGAACTTTGACTCCCATAAATGGCCGACCATGTCAGTTCGCGACGTAAAATGAAAACCGTGCAATTTTGAGTGATACTTGTCTGGATCATTATATTCTACTTATAAAACATCTTTCTAACCATATGCATTTCATAACAAACTGTTTCAAACGCTTTTCATAGACCAACTCGTCCGATCCAAGGCAACGTGCTCCTTTAAGTAAATAATATGGAGCTTTATTAATATTATCGGTCTGTGCGGAAACCCAGTGAAATGGACACAACGTTTTTAATTCACCCTGCGGTTTATTACATATTTAGTTTACCGAAATTGATTACCCACACCGTTTTGAGACACGCAAATAAGCAAAACTAAAACACACACAGACAGAGAAATAACTCGTTATTGTTGAGTGGCAAGTTGGTAACAAAACGTTCTCTGTATTCATAAAACAATTAAATTGGATCCAATCCTTTCATGTGATACACGACACCGGTTTATCACAAGGTCCCTTTCAAATAAGACCTAAGCAGGAAACAGTCGCATATAAACTTGATTAATTTATTGCTTACGTTAATTTTTTGTAATCTGACACAAGTCTTGTCATATTTTACTTTATAGTTGGCTGAACGACATCGCTAACTAGCTGGATACAACAAGGCGTATAAAATTGATGACATTTCCATCATTTTGGAAACAGTATCCTCAACGCTAAAAGTATCAAAGTGCAATATTTCCATTTCATCAGACAGACAAAAATGCGAGTACATTTACAATTCTAGAATTTACAATCCTGTTTACACTACCATCCGACATCGGGCATCAAAGTATTGTCAAACTTGCAGTGTAAGATCACCAGGCTGGTTGACTCTATTCCGGTCGAGTCTCATCTTAGTCCAAAACGATGTCAGCTGACTTGATTTGAGTCAAGGTCTTTATACGCACTGGTATCACTTAGATTTGCATAAAATACTTCACTTTATGCAACACTGATTGGACTCAAGTCAATTCCGTGTTTAAATACACTTCCAAAGAGTAGAACCACTCAGTAAACTTCAAGGTAAACTATGATATGAGCCTGGTTTAATGTAGGCTACTAAATAAATGTTGTTAAAAGTCTTTACAAAACTGACTCAATTAGAGTCCAGACGTTTCTGCTCTCTGTAATTTTCAATACTCCTCATCCCCATGCTATACTGACCTAAATCGGGTCAAGGCACTGACATAAATTATATAAATCCCAAAATGCACATAACAATTGACTCAATTTGAGTCGAGTTTTCTTACCTAGAGGAATCTCTTGTATTTGTCCAAAGGGAACCCGCAAATAAAAGACAACACTCAGCGCCGTGCATAGAACAAGCATCACTATCACTGGCAGTCTGGTCCGTGCAGTAACGGCAGGTTGATCGCTAGCCATCTCAATATCTAAAACAAAGTCAAAATTATCAAAATAAATAAAATACGACATCGTGTTGAGCTCACAAACCGCCTTACTTAAAACGTGGCAACCGACATGGTTGTTATCAATTATATCTATTCGTACCGCATAAAAATCATGGAGGTATAAAATGTCTATCTTTTGGATAACACAATGTAAACCAACAACAACAGAATATGCGGTTTGCGATGATTTCAAAGTGAATGTTACAATGTGAGTTTGAACGAATCCAAAGAAAAGGTAAGTTTATTGACGATTGTCGCGTAGAACGAGTGAGTGTTTTCGAGACAGTGTTAGACGTGCACTCGTATACGGTGTACAATGTATACGGTGTTACGAATAAACACGTTAACATGACGTTGCCTGGTACGTTGTTCTCATGCTATAGGCCTATTATTGGCTTCAGTCAAAAATACACAAAAACTGCCGATGTTCTGATCGAAGTGAGTCCGTGACGATCATGTGGTTATAATATCTCTAGATCCGTGGTGACATCTCTTGTACATGCACTCCAGGGGAAAAACCGAAGACAACGTGCACACATACCAACAACCGTTTAGCTCGGCTCTGCACACGAAGCAGCATACAACCTGAGCTAGCCGAGAGGTATGGGGAGTATTTAAATGTTTGACCAGCGAAAGTTAATCTCTGGATGTTACGATGCCACACCGTTGGCATTTATTTTCCGTCCGTAACGCCCATAATCACCTCCATTGAGCCGGGCTATGAAACAGTGACGTTCTGCAAAGCAAATATACTTTAACAATGAAGAGACTGTATTTAAATCCCTCTTTATGACAGCTGAATACAAAAATACACTTACGATGTTTGTCAGACATGCCACAAGACAAGTACCACAAGATGGGACAGCAAGGAGCACCGGTTGTTTCGATGTGTTATGATCTTAGGATCTTATTTAAGCCATGTCAATTGTCAAAGTCTATTCACGGTTGGAACAATTGTCACGACTATTCAAACAAAATATGGACACGTTTTGTTGCATATTGAAAACAGCATGTGTATGACTTAACGATCCGCAAAGCAATAGTATTCTCACACACAAAGACTCGACGTGCACAACAATCGACCTTAATGGTGTTTTTACTCTATGAACATGACTTGGTGCGTTGCGACCGATACGCTATTTATTTCCCGTTCAATCAAGCATATACTCCTTCTAAGTGTTAAGATTGTTACTATGGCAACTGGCAATTTCATATCTATGCAGTGACGGCTGTCACAGGTTTTCCCTAAAGTGTCAAATGTAATCTCACTTCTTACGCGTTGGAGTGGCTCACTCGATATCATTGTTATATTATGTTCGCACTTTTAGACATTTTAACATGTTTTGCTCTCTTGCATTTTGCATGGTCAATAATGTTCAGCTATGTTGCGAGTACAAGCTCAGCATCTGTATCAGGTTGTTGAACCTATTTCATTTCACAAAATATCTCCTATGCATTTGTGTGCTGTTGAAGTCTGTTCTGTTTGTGTTGGTTTACGTCTTGCTGTAAAAGGGAATGCATACTTTTTTATTTAAAATAATCAAAACGGTTAAAAAAAACAAGGATATGTTTTGTCCTTCGTTATTAAATTCAAAGAATTCCAATCCTGCTGTTTCGATGAGAACCTTTGGTTTAATAAACATTTGAGCCGCTTCCTGAGGAAGATTCTTCTTATTATGCCATAAGTTGATCCAGTGTCGATTACTGCATTAAAGGTAATGGATCATAGATCAACGTTGTGCTAATATATTAGGCAATATTATAATGAGATATAAAATAAATTGTAATGGTTTGTTCACAAGAGCCTTGAAATCCATCCACGTTAGCGCGGTGGCAGCGGATACCAACCGCATCATTCGCGAATAGACATCAAACCAAATAAATCTGAGTAACGGTAATTCATTCTCTCAGATTCAAATGCTTTGAAAGTATCCAACCGTATATTATTACTTTATAGGCAATTATTTCCGACTAACAACAGCTACAGCGCGTAAGTTTTTGTGCTCATTATTTTGTGTATTCTGTTACCCTGCCTTTAATCAACTCAAGGCTGCAATAATCAAGGAACAAGACATAGCAGTGCTCATTTATAATAAACAATAATATTACGAGAGATTCCCTCGACATAATCTACACTTTCCACATCAATTAAGAGAGAGATTGTGTACAGTGCTAGTCTAGTTATTGAGGTAGAATGTTGGCTGGTTCGGGGCTTATTTCTGCTCAGCAAATCAAGGTTTTAAGCAATAATTCTGTTCATTTAACAGCTTCGCCATACGGATCGTGCTCTGTTAGCTCTATGGTAAGACAGAGTGTGTTGCATTCTGTTCGTTTAACAGCTTCGCCATACGGATCGTGCTCTGTTAGCTCTATGGTAAGAAAGAGTGTGTTGCATTCTGTTCATTTAACAGCTTCGCCATACGGATCGTGCTCTGTTAGCTCTATGGTAAGACAGAGTGTGTTGCATAACTGGACATAGTGTGTAACTGCGGAACCGTACGAGAAGACGAATGACCCACGGGATACAGCGTGGAAATACGAGAACTCGCATCGCTGTACGTTTTGGCAGATAGTCTGTATAGTTACGTTATTAGGGTTATTGTCTTGAACGTCGTACGTTCAAGCTGTCACACCCTTGCCGTGTAAGTGACCGAGCCCTATAACTGTGGTGAATACATCACACAAGGGGATCCTCTTTGCACTCACGCGGTCTAAGATTGGCGCTCTATCATATCAGTCCATGGAGGCCTAGGGCCAATAGAATAACACAACGTAGAAAAATGGACAACAAACGGGAGCAAAGTGAAAATTATTGCGTTAGTAAAAAACATGACATAGTCGTGAAGTTCGGAACTCGCAACCTAAATTCCCGCAAGCCAAATCGGTACTTAGTATAAGTCTGATATTATATTTTACTATACCTCATACATAATGCTCGTCCCGGAAAATGATCTCGATTGCAGTACTGCCAATTTTGAGAGTTGTTTTTCAGATAATGTATAGATTCATGGTGCACGCCTTAATCATAACGCAGTATGTTTCAAATTTATGGGAGTGCTTGTTAATGATTGAAATGTAGACTTTTTCTCACCATTTACAGAGCAATCTTTAAAAGCTTACAGTTTGCAATTCCCTATAGATCCATTCCATAATTATGTACCAGGTGGGAATATTGAGAACGCATCCAAAGAAATTATTGAAACGTTCTATACCGAGAAAAGCAAACATAATTACACGCGGCGGTACAAAGTCTATTCTCTCGCGACGAAACACAAAATCACAATCGTGCAAATAAGAACGACCCACAATAGTAACACAATAGAAATGCACTTCAAAGGTAATGCGAATTTTAACTCTGTTCACATTACATTACATTTATAATTTCATAATGCATAACAAATTACCGGAAACTGTAGATGCCAACGTGCGGAAACATAACCTTTATTGGATTTCCATAAAGTGGATGGCTTAATATTATTATTCTTTCTAGTTGAAGAGCGTGGGCCTAAGACCTCCTCGTGAGCAACCCTCTAATAAAACCACTAATGATTAATAACACGAAACAAGTATCCTCCACAATACATCCTCAAGTTCAGTTTCCATGACAACTGTTAATTAAAGATGAGTTGCGAGGGTTTTTTGCGGCTCTTCTTATATTCGTGGTCTTCATCTTTTCACCACCATGCACTAAAGATCAAACTAAATGATGCGTGTCTTGAAGTGATGCATAATCAGAACGGTTTCAAGACGCTCTCCATCTCTATCAAGACAGATGTTTTCCACGGCCAGAGATCGTGATGCTCGCTAGCTACAACCTTTGATCATAAGCATCTTGGGTTGTTTCCATCAACGTTGTAAAAGGGTATTTTCCAAACCGCGGGTATGGGACTCCGGCTTCGGCTTGAGCTCCAGTGTTCATCTGTGCACGGTGTTTCCATATCAAACGGAGCCTGGACCAGAACACACGCTTGCAAAAAGCTTGAAGCAAGCTCAAAATTTAGTCTGGCACCTCAGTGTGCTTTCGCCTTGGTGTCATTTTAATCTAGGCGTAAAAAGGAAATAATTTTATGACAAAGATGGTTGGTCTGTGTTAAAATCATTAAATTGCTTTCTAATATAATTTTACAGGGCCTTTTCGAAACCACGGCTTCGACTCAGCATCCAGCTTAAGCTGTCGGGAGGACTTCAAACATGGATATTATTAATCAAGCCCGAGCTGAAGACTATGTATGGTTCAACAGACAGATTCAGTCAACGGCAGTGTTGAAATTGTAATATGGTTTCTCAAATGATCGTGGCTTTAAGTTAAATGCTCCTGGTCGTCACAATGACTTCAATTGAGTGGGAAAATACCTCTCTAAAAAGGTTTTTGCCAAAACCGAGATGTTCTTTTGGTTTTGAAGCACAAGACTGCTCCGAATATTGGCAAATGGAGAAGAGCAATAAGCAAACCAGGTTATAAAACGGAAACGTGTAACTCGTTTCCTGTTTCCCATCCATCCATTAATAGTGTTTCTGGTTAACAGAGTGTGGGTTTCAGTTTTATAACACCCCTTACAAGTATTCTGCCCGCTCATTGGTTTAGAGCGCGTCACATGAAATGTCTTAATTTTGCTAGACGACGGCCGTGTGATAGTGCGTCGGTTTGCCGTGCGCTAGTCCGAAGACTAGCACAAGGCGTGCATTACCCAGACGTCCGTTGCGTGTACGAGGATGATAATAGTCTGTAACCATTTCGGATTGTACGACACTACATGCAGCACAATCAAAGTTTTTGCAATCTGTATTCGCGTCGTCCGTGGATTGTATCATTCAGGCCTGTAACTTAATAGTACAGTATTTAGACATGTTTGGGGTGTTATTAAACAAATATTGACTGCTTTTACTCGTGCAATGGTTAAACCTATGACTCCCTCGGTGATCCCCGTAGCGCTCTATTTCCCCTCGGCTTCGCCTCGGGAAAATGAACGTCCGGGGATCACCTCGGGAGTCATAGGTTTAACCATGGCACTCGAAGCAGTCAATATTTGTATACTAGTCGTAACACTTTTATCCTTGAACAAGATACTTCAAGTGGGACACTAAACTGTGGGTCCCGGTTTATTCTAGGATTGGTAGTGCACGATAAGTTAACTGTGGGTCCCGGTTTATTCCAGGATTGGTAGTGCACGATAAGTTAACTGTGGGTCCCGGTTTATTCCAGGATTGGTAGTGCACGATAAGTTAACTGTGGGTCCCGGTTTATTCTAGGATTGGTAGTGCACGATAAGTTAACTGTGGGTCCCGGTTTATTCCAGGATTGGTAGTGCACGATAAGTTAACTGTGGGTCCCGGTTTATTCCAGGATTGGTAGTGCACGATAAGTTAACTGTGGGTCCCGGTTTATTCCAGGATTGGTAGTGCACGATAAGTTAACTGTGGGTCCCGGTTTATTCTAGGATTGGTAGTGCACGATAAGTTATCTGTGGGTCCCGGTTTATTCCAGGATTGGTAGTGCACGATAAGTTAACTGTGGGTCCCGGTTTATTCTAGGATTGGTAGTGCACGATAAGTTAACTGTGGGTCCCGGTTTATTCTAGGATTGGTAGTGCACGATAAGTTAACTGTGGGTCCCGGTTTATTCCAGGATTGGTAGTGCACGATAAGTTAACTGTGGGTCCCGGTTTATTCCAGGATTGGTAGTGCACGATAAGTTAACTGTGGGTCCCGGTTTATTCTAGGATTGGTAGTGCACGATAAGTTAACTGTGGGTCCCGGTTTATTCTAGGATTGGTAGTGCACGATAAGGTGGGTCCCGGTTTATTCTAGGATTGGTAGTGCACGATAAGTTAACTGTGGGTCCCGGTTTATTTTAGGATTGGTAGTGCACGATAAGTTCACCTAGAACAGTAGAGTATAAGGGTTACCTCCTCTGTGTTTCTGTTTCACATTTAAAGCAAGCACCTTTTGTTAACAGAGGTTTCCTCAGGCTTGCAAGCAACATCCTCCGACAATTTTCCACGCAACATGTTTTTATGGACGATAATATTTCGTTCTCTAAAGAAAATGTTAACAAAATCCATCCGAAACTTCTAGACATTTGACTTAAAAAAAAAAAAAAAAAAATTGTAAAGTTTCTGTAATACTTGGTTTCATGCATGCCAAGATCGCAATATTTGTCCTTAGTTGACGGGTGGAACAATTTTAACTTGGCAAACCTTCCTCTCGTCATTCACATCATATAACACATAGATATTTCGATTGCAGAATTTTTTTTGTTTCCATAAATGGCCAACGTTGTTTTAACTCCGCGGGACTTAAAAAGTGAAAATGTTAAAAGGCAAACATGGTGGCCGTTTGAGCAAAATAACTTTCCAAACTTGTCATTTAAAATGTAATAAAACATGTCATGCACACAGTTGAGATGTAGCAATTCCTTCATCGTCTGTTGGCTAAAGCTGACATAATGTCCCATTTTTGATCAAGACAGTTGGTTGTGCCAACACTCTGCGCAACTTAACGTCACCGTAATTTAGAAATACCCGGCGCAATAATTGCCCCTTTTCATACTGTTCACTTCAGACGTCGTTTCTCGATACATGTTTTGCTTTGATGGCGAGCTTTTGGGATGCACAGTGTCGCTACGTTGTTAAAGCTTGATCTATTGTGTGATTGAAGATCAAGTTTCGGCGCATGGTACAGCTGCCGAGAAGAGGAAAGAAACGAACGGGGAAACCGACTGAAACATTCCCGATAAAAAGGGAGATGGATGTCTGGAGGGGAAGGTCGCCTCTGGCACTGACGTCAGCTTAGATTTCAAGATGGGTTGACGCTGTCTCTGTACACGATGTCGATCATTTGGGGCTATAAAGGGCCTTGGTTTGATTAATATTATTTTCAGATGCGTCTGGCAAACGAAATTTCATAAGCCATGATAAATGAAATAACTCAAACCAAATGGCACGGATATACTTTCGAGGGAAGGGCTTACCTTCTTAGACCCAAAATCTTCAAATGGAGTGCAGCGCACACAGAGTAACCTATATCGCGGTGCCATCTTTAAACACTGTAGCTGTGCACAAACTTAAAAGTTATATGTCTTCCCCTTAAATTTACAAGGCTGCCACCTAGAAAGTGTGTCAGTGTAGTGCAACAGAGGCTTACGCGCTATAGCGACCAGGGTGCGAATTACCTTTTATAGTTAACCAAAGTTGCACTCCTCCGTTGCAACGGTGACTGGAATCATGGCCACATTTTAGTTACAACAAAAATCAAGTATCAGATATAATGTTAAGACTTTCATCAAATTAAGATACGGAACTCCAAACCTTCTACTCTCGGTAAAAATATCTTGTTTGACCTTAAGAATGATTCCTACCTCTCGGGAAGGCCTTTATTTCCGTTAGACATCTGAGCCCACTTCTTCGTCAGTAGGCCTACTTGTCCCACTTGTTTTATTAACTTTTGTATCTGCCAAGGAAATGTACTACTGTATGTACACCATTGATCTCCAGTAGACCTAACAACGTGCATATTGAAACAAATTAACCAACTTGCCAAGTGTCCGGCCGCTTCGCATTCGATATCAAACGCAGGCCTGTCACGACGCAAGCGTTGATACGCGTGTTTGTGTGCAACGCTGGCGTAATTTGCGGGGCCGGGCCGGTACTTCAGAAGAACTGAAATAAGATCATAGAGCTATATATATTGACTAGAGAGCGCTAACTTGCTCTGCGTTTTGAAGCCACCCTGGGCGCAGACATGTTTGATGTGTTGCGTGAATTTGGAATTTTAAGAGAACACACATTGCCGCGATTATTTTACATTCTGCGTGTGCGTATACGTACGCAACTGTCCACTCGCGCGCGTACGTCCGCGCTACGAAAACCGTAACTTCGACTTGATTGCCGTTCTAAAAAAAAAGTAAACGCGCCTTTTAATCATGACGCACATGACGCTCGCAGTTTTGTACGCTCATCAGCCGATTGTGCATTCACATTTGCTGCATTTTTTGCTTCGATGACACATAGAAAAGAACTAACGCACTATCATGCAAATAGCATTACAATTGCCGTACAAAATTTCAAGCTTTTGTATTGGTTTGTACATAAACATGGATGCGCCCACACGGCTTCACAACCTTAGTGCGTGTTGTTAGCGCTCTAGTCAATATATATAGCTCTATGAATAAGATGAATCTGAAAGACGGAATAAATGACGTAATACTTGAAATCGTCGTTCACGGTTTTGTATGATTGAACGAGACAGTTCTGTACAACTAAATCAATGCGCTACTTTGATCATTGGCAAGCTACAGCTAGGAAGTGTCATTAACTTTTCATTTACAAAATCATTGGAAACGCGAAACCCCTTCGTTTCCTGTGCTAGGCGCGCGTCTCACTCAAAAAGCGCAGTGCAAATGCCTTGTGCGTATTTCAAATCAAAAGATAAAACACACGCCAAGAAATGGATCGCTTTTGCATGACGCGCAACGCTGCTGGTACGATGAGGTCACGCGCACGCTGTAACGCACCGTGATCAGCTAACTGCTGCCATCACCGCGCGCCCACCACCATTAAGGCCCGGTCCCACTGCATCGCGATAACGAGAACGATAACGCACGATAACGACGCAAAGATATCGCATTATATTGGTTGAATGAGAGTGAGCGTATTCTGCGTGGAGCAATTCAACCAATAGAATGCGTTCTCTTTGCGCTAAGAGCGCTGCAGTGAGACCGGGCTTTTGCAACACACAATATTGTGCGCACATTCCGGCCATACGTTTGGCAAAATGTTTTGTCACCAAAGAAAATCACTATGGTAATATTGACGCTTTAAGCTGAATCTTAAGATGAATCTCAAGTGCTTTGTGAAATCTTACCACAGTGCCATATTTAAAGGGGACCAGTCTAATGATCTGCTAGACTGGTCCCCCGTACTGTCTTTATCAGCTAAAAACTGCACACTGTCACAGGCCCAATTATTTCATATACATTTAGTTCATTGGAGAAAGGAACAGTGAAGTAATCTTCCATATCTAAATCTGGGCTTGTTTTCAGCTAGTAGTCCTATTCGATCGTCTGCAATGCAAGTCACCGTGTACATAATGTTTATACGTTTATGCATGTATGTATGAAGTAACGACGAATCTCCTCCGAGTGAAATGGATGCAAGGTCAAAGATACATCTGGCAGGATCCGACCCAGCGCTTAAATCATGTAATGGGGTCCTCCTTCACGAGCCTCAGCGAGGGCACTGGGCCTAATTTCATAGAGCTGCTTAAGCACAAAATTTTGCTTTAGCAAAAAATGCATTGCTTAGAAAAATCAGATTACCGGCCAAGACCCCACTCAATTGTTATGCTAAGTAAACAACAGCTAAATACTAGTCATAAGCAATGTATATGGCATGACATTTTGGCCAGTAACATGTGTAAAATAAGCGAGCTATTTTCTTGCTTAAGCAAAATTTTTGCTTAAGCAGCCCTATGAAATTAGCCCCTGATCGGCAGGGTAACGTCATAGATACGGGGCCAGTCTGCGCCACATTGCATCGCACACGATATGCACAAATTCCGAGAGAATACGCAGATACAAAGTGCTCTCTATAGACCGATCCGACGCGCACCGGGCGCGCAAATGTTTAGCACCGCGCGCCATTGCAGGGGTGCACATGTGCCAAGTTTTGTGCACAAAGACATAAGGAAATCATGTTTCTTTTTACTATTTATGGAAATTAATTGTTTTCCTCAACGAATAACACAATTTCCTTAACAGGACATCATGATAATACCAATGTAGATCACTGACCACAAAAATTTACGACACAATATAAGCCGAATCATCTTGAAAAAGTGCTTGTCTTAGGGGAGTTAGGGGTCAAACACGCGGAAACTGCATAAAAGTAGCTAATGCGGTACATCGGCAAGGTAGTTTGTCAGAATTTCAGTATTTTACTTTCTGCTTAATTAAAACAAATTATCAAGATTGTAATACGTTGTTATATCAATCAGCCATATCACGGAAATTTCATAGATGATCGAGGAAGACATTAAATTCCCATAAAAAGTGAAAAGGAAAACGATTTTCTCGTGTCTTTGTGCACAAAACTAGGCACAAAGAAACCCCAGCAATGGCGCGCAGCGCATGGCGGCGCCCAGCACTTGCGCGCCTGGATCGGTCTATAGGCGATATTTTGTAGGTGACAATACTCCTTGGATTAATTTGAAATTGGGGTTGAGCTACTACACCGTCGTCTTGGAAGTTTCACGTAGCTAAATGTCCTATGCTAATTTCTGCCTGAGATTCACCCTACCGCACTTTAAGCAGTGCCATGAAATTGGGCCCAAGAGATGAACTACAAGATGTTATAAAATCTAATTTACCTTTGGATTGACTGAAATGAAGCGAAGTTGAGCAAAACACCTTCGGCTCAGGACGGAGGTATTGACTGCTTGGGGTTATCACTTTTCACTATAGACCTTCATCATGCTTGCCGCCATCTTTGTCGTGCACCCTGTGTGTAGTAACAACATTGAATACTGATTATTTCTATTATGTATGGCACCAGACTATTTGCCCTTGCAGCCTCGGTTTGAATACGCTAGTAGAATTAGGAGTTATAGCTGCATCATTAGGAACCACTGCTACTCAATATAGCAGGGGACCCGTTTGGTTGTAACACATAGAACGTCACCAGCATAAAGCTGACATTGATAATAATTAATAATTTATTCATTTATTATGCGCAAGTTTCATACAGATATTTATAATTATGGGTACAGATATTTATAATTATGGGCACAGATATTTATAATTATGGGCACAGATATTTATAATTATGGGTACAGATGTTAACAGTTAACAACCATTTCCAGCATGGTTTCTATTTCAATTTTTAAGTGCGTTGTTTACATTGTCCATGTGTATTGCCTAGGTTGGGTTAATTTCAACGTTGTTTACATTGTCCATGTGTATTGCCTAGGTTGGGTTAATTTCAACGTTGTTTACATTGTCCATGTGTATTGCCTAGGTTGGGTTAATTTCAACGTTGTTTACATTGTCCATGTGTATTGCCTAGGTTGGGTTAATTTCAACGTTGTTTACATTGTCCATGTGTATTGCCTAGGTTGGGTTAATTTCAACGTTGTTTACATTGTCCATGTGTATTGCCTAGGTTGGGTTAATTTCAACGTTGTTTACATTGTCCATGTGTATTGCCTAGGTTGGGTTAATTTCAACGTTGTTTACATTGTCCATGTGTATTGCCTAGGTTGGGTTAATTTCAACGTTGTTTACATTGTCCATGTGTATTGCCTAGGTTGGGTTAATTTCAACGTTGTTTACATTGTCCATGTGTATTGCCTAGGTTGGGTTAATTTCAACGTTGTTTACATTGTCCATGTGTATTGCCTAGGTTGGGTTAATTTCAACGTTGTTTACATTGTCCATGTGTATTGCCTAGGTTGGGTTAATTTCAACGTTGTTTACATTGTCCATGTGTATTGCCTAGGTTGGGTTAATTTCAACGTTGTTTACATTGTCCATGTGTATTGCCTAGGTTGGGTTAATTTCAACGTTGTTTACATTGTCCATGTGTATTGCCTAGGTTGGGTTAATTTCAACGTTGTTTACATTGTCCATGTGTATTGCCTAGGTTGGGTTAATTTCAACGTTGTTTACATTGTCCATGTGTATTGCCTAGGTTGGGTTAATTTCAACGTTGTTTACATTGTCCATGTGTATTGCCTAGGTTGGGTTAATTTCAACGTTGTTTACATTGTCCATGTGTATTGCCTAGGTTGGGTTAATTTCAACGTTGTTTACATTGTCCATGTGTATTGCCTAGGTTGGGTTAATTTCAACGTTGTTTACATTGTCCATGTGTATTGCCTAGGTTGGGTTAATTTCAACGTTGTTTACATTGTCCATGTGTATTGCCTAGGTTGGGTTAATTTCAACGTTGTTTACATTGTCCATGTGTATTGCCTAGGTTGGGTTAATTTCAACGTTGTTTACATTGTCCATGTGTATTGCCTAGGTTGGGTTAATTTCAACGTTGTTTACATTGTCCATGTGTATTGCCTAGGTTGGGTTAATTTCAACGTTGTTTACATTGTCCATGTGTATTGCCTAGGTTGGGTTAATTTCAACGTTGTTTACATTGTCCATGTGTATTGCCTAGGTTGGGTTAATTTCAACGTATTTGTCCACTCAATATTGTAAGGCTGTAATTTATAGTTTCATCACCCATTTTATACACAAAGGATGCTGGCAAATCCTCCTGCCCCTCCTAACCAAATCACTGACCGTGTTGATTGACACCCCTCTAGGATATGTGGTTTGGTCTAGCGTAGGATACCAAGCCATGGTAGATCACATGACCAGTGAATGTATACGACATGGTAAGGCAATAGAATTATTAAAGTCACCTGGAAATATAATTGTTTTTCTTTCAAACATAAGAGTATAATATGCTTACGAACAATAAAACAATTTGTTAAGTAATTGTTTGTCACGATTTATATGTTTAAAAAATATATAAAGTTGTTTGGGGGGGGGCTGACTCTGCCTACCCCTTTTGTGACGTCAATCGAGGCAGACTTTGCCTGCAATGCGTATAGTAAACACACGTGCAAAGTACATGTACGTCCAAGTCGTGAGTTGGTACATTTCAAAATTTCAGTTTGGTCAATAGCTTAGGGGCATCGAGTCGATGATTCATGGTTGTGATTCTAACCGTTATTTGTGGGTCACTTCCTGGGCCCAATTACATTGAGCTGTTAAGCAGAAAATACTGCTTAGTGACTGGGGCACCAGTTGCAATTATTGTACATTTTATGGAATGTAAGCTGATAACCAGTTTACTGTTCACAGCTCATGAAGTCTTAAATGAAATGTGGTCATGTTCGTTCAGGGCACCGTTTTTTAAGCTGCAGCAACGAACAGTACATGATTGAGTCGGTTTAAGGCACTGGACACCTTTGGTAAATTCTCAAAGACCAGTCTTCTCACTTAGTGTATATGGAGGTAGAAATGGTGTATAGTTTCACAGAGGGAAACTTCTTATGGATTTGAGCAGAGCTGTCTCTTGCTGGTTCAGAAATGGAGCAGACCCACCACCCCCTCTCCCCTCCCATATACACTGATTAAAATTCGGACTGGTAGTGGATGTAGACCCTACGAAGCGTACATCAAATCAATAATTACTGGGATATTCACACGGGATCTAATTCCTCGCTCGTTTGCCTCAATCCATTTCAAATAAATAATTCAGGCTTCGGGGGGGGGGGGGGTTGTAGGCGTCGAGGTTGGGTTTGATCTCCATGGTTTGATTAACTCTAAATGTTAGGAAAGGTTGGTCATCGACAGCTGCGTCCAGGAAAACATAATTTCACAATCTGTCTAGTAATATGTCTCGTTTCCAATCGAGCCCCACAGAAAATATTCGAACTTATGTGGCGTTTTCCCTGTTTTGTTTGGATCCAGACCCATGTTGTCTGTTGGATCTATTGTCAATATCGCCTTCCCGTCTCCTTTGATTTAACATTTCTGTTTCTTGTTTAAAGTCATATCTGGGGCTGCCTCCTATGTTGTATTTATACTGTAATTTCATTTAGACCATTCTAATTAAATTAAACTGACGTCTGCGAAATGAGGGCATGCCTACGTTTCTTGGTAAAAAACTAACGAGGGGTAGAGAGGGGAAAAGCTTCTTCCTTGTTTACAACATTCAACCGTGTACTTACAGTAGGCGAAAAGGCAAGACAGACAAGGTGAGACAACAGACATGTAAACTGACGTATGTCGCCCTTCAGCAGCTCCATGTGCTAAACATGGGTCATTTATTTACAGCCAAGAGTTTCATAACATATGAATGTAAAAGCCAAGAGAATTTGATTTTTGGTTTAGCTCTAGACTCCGGTCGATAAGCTTCGCATGGAGTCACCAGACAACATCGATTCAGTAATGCACTGCATGGGTGGACAGGTTGACCCTTTGGTATGGTGACCTTAAAAACTGCACTCTTTTAAACACATCGCGTGGTGCAACAAATTCGGGTGCACAAAGTACACGATTTTGTGCATAACATTAACCCAAGGAGACTATTTTCAACGAGCACCAGATGCGGGAAAGTTCAGGGCCAAATTTCATGGAGCTGCTTAACGGTCGATTGTGTGCTTACCGGGCGCGCCATGGCAAAATTGTTAATTTCAATGTTTTTTGCTTAAAGCGGTAAGCAAGCAAAAGGGGTTCTTAAAGACTAACAGCGCATATAGTGAAACAAAAGTTAGTGTGGCCGCACAGATGCGTGTATTTTACGTGTGTGTGGTAGGTGCAGAGAAGTTAACTGTTGTCTAAGATGTTTCAGAAATGTTGTACAATGTATCTTCTTCTTGTTTACTCTCAAGTTAGTGTGAAACCTTTCAAGGGGTGCTTTGAACCATTACAATTAATACTACTTTTAAGACAGATAAGGTGATGATTTGTTTTCATCGCCAGTTTGCGCGCACAGTTAGTTTACGTGCTTAAGCTAGCCAGCAACCGCGTGTAAAAAATACATTTACGCTTAAGCAAATTTTGTTTGCAACCGCAAAAAAAATTGCTTGTCGTTAAGCAGCTTCATGAAATTGGGCCCAGGCGTGACATGAGCTGTCGAGTACAGGAGCTGTCGAGTACAGGAGCTGTCGAGTACAGGAGCTGTCGAGTACAGGAGCTGTCGAGTACAGGAGCTGTCGAGTACAGGAGCTGTCGAGTACAGGAGCTGTCGAGTACAGGAGCTGTCCAGTAAAGGAGCTGTCCAGTACAGGAGCTGTCGAGTACAGGAGCTGTCGAGCACAGGAGCTGTCGAGTACCGTAGCCGTCGAGTACAGGAGCTGTCGAGTACAGGAGCTGTCGAGTACAGGAGCTGTCGAGTACCGTAGCCGTCGAGTACAGGAGCTGTCCAGTACAGGAGCTGTCGAGTACAGGAGCTGTCGAGTACAGGAGCTGTCGAGTACAGGAGCTGTCGTGTACAGGAGCTGTCGAGTACAGGAGCTGTCGAGTACAGGAGCTGTCGAGTACAGGAGCTGTCGAGTACAGGAGCTTTCGAGTACAGGAGTTGTCGAGTACAGGAGCTTTCGAGTACAGGAGTTGTCGAGTACAGGCTAGGAGCTGTCTAGTACAGTAGCTGTCCAGTACAGGAGCTGTCGAGTACAAGAGCTATCGAGTACAGGAGCTGTCGAGTACAGGAGCTGTCGAGTACAGGAGCTGTCGAGTACAGGAGGTGTCGAGTACAGGAACTGTACAGTACAGGAGCTGACCTACCATTTGGTGTAGGCTTGAGACTTTTCAGGCTTTTTAATCATGAGGTTAATTTTTTTCTAAACTACTTTCTCTTAATTTTCCCATGAAGAGTGAAACAAATCACCAATCGGCCTAAAGAAAAAATAGAATGCCTGCTTTAGGTCATGTGGACATCATAAAGGAGTCAAGTCGGGGTCTCATGGGAAAAACAAACCACCGTTAGCATTCGAGTAGCCCGATGTTACATGACCTCGGATATAGCGGAAACTAGTCAAAGTACCAAGGCAGAATACTCTAGTGGCAGAGAATTATGGTTCCAGTCGAAATGTCAAGGAGGAATGGATGCAAAATTGTACATGATTTACCACAACTTCCTATCAGATGTATGGTAGACCGTATCAATTTATAGGCCGGCTCAACCTAACTTCATTCATAAGTATTACAAGAACATTGCATGCAATTTGTTACGGTCGAACAAACACATTGTAGAATAAACACATTGATCATTTTGGTTCTAATAAAAGAAAAATCTTTTTCGCAAAACCAAAGTTAGCTTTGACTTTGTTGTGCATTAGTCTTATCTTGATGTCGACCTTTTAATTACCCTGAACACCTTTGGTAATTGTCAAAGACAAGTCTTCTCACTTGGCGCATCTCAACATAATTCATTAAATAACAAACAAACCTGTGGAAATTTAAGCTCAAAGTTGCGAGATAACTATACAAGAAAAAAACACCCTTGTCACACGAAGTTGTGTGCTTTCAGATGCTTGATTTCGAAACCTAAATTTCTAATTCTGAAATCTCGAAATCAAATTCGTGGAAAATTACTTCTTTCTCGAAAACTACGTCACTTCAGAGGGAGCTGTTTCTCACAATGTTAAATACTATCAACAACTCTCCATTACTCGTTACCAAGTAATAAGGTTTTATGCTTTAAAATAGTTTGAGTAATAGTGTTCACTGCCTTTAATATGGATGGGGTCATTGTTTAGGGTTCGTGCCAATCATCCTTTCAATTCCGAACAAAGTCAGAACAAAACCGGAAATCGGAAATTATATTTGCAGTGCGTACACACTCAACACAACAGGTGCAAATAGTATACATGTAGGATAATTTTCCGCACATTTACTGACACAAGAAAGTTTGTAACGTATGAAAGGTTCACGTTGTGGTCTCTGTGATGTTGATACCATGGAGATAAGACACACTTACAAACTGAAAACTTTGTTTGCGCAGTGTCTTCTTTCGTGGAACCATCATATGGCGATCGTGCCTTTTCCGCTTGTGCTCCTAACCTTTGGAACGCTTTACCTAATAACATCAGGCGCTGTAGTTCTCTTCCATTGTTTAAAAACTTGCTTAAAACTCATTTATTTAAATCCTCTTACACTTAGCTCGTTACGTGTATTGACAGTAGATTATTCATTGTATAATTTTGTATTATGTTTTACATTTCTTTTTTTGTTGTATGTATTGTTTTTTTGTTTTGCGCCTCGGAATAGGGTCTTGTACACTAGATAAATGGCGCATTATAAATGCATTATTATTATTATTATTAACCATGAATGTTCATTACACCTGTTTCACGTCAATACTGTTGACTGTATGCACATCTGGTGGTGGCATAAAAACAGTTGTCATATATCAGCAATGTTACAATTTACAAATGTACTTACAGAATTTTAGAAGATATTGAAACAAAACCGTTACCTGTGTAATACTCCGGCCAATCCCTGTGGTCTAAACACAGTCAGTCGTGTAGTACATCGAGCAATCGTGCACTATGAACTCATTCGAGGCTTTGCTAGTGTGTGTGTAGACAACACTAGTATCAGGGGTCATGCTCCACGTCGTGTGTACTATGCATGAAGGCTATCGATGGACGACTTGTCTTCTTCAGATCTAACCATCATACATAGTCCATTCAGTTGAGACTACAGACGTATGGGGGTGATATAAACAGAGTAACACACAATCCCACATCAGGGATTACGAATAATCTGTAATGCATATAACATTACAACAATAACAGTGCAATGCATTCATAGTTGTACATAACACTACACGCTAAGAATGTATACACTGTGTACACAGTGTACATGTGTCCTGAGCTCGCTCAGCAGTTTCTTTGGAAAATCTCAATCCGTCGCTGGTGCTCCCTTCTACAACGCAATGAAACCGCACATTGCGGGTTACCAGGAGACATAGGAAGTAGTTTATACCCGACCAAGTTTGAGTGATACATTTCCTGTGTCGTCCACCCCCCCCCCCCCTACGTTTTCTCCCTCGTCACGTTTATACCTTGAGGCGAGACAGTGTTTCTCGCCATATCTAAAGACTCTCTCGTTATGGTAAATTCTGCTCAATTTAAAAGCCAAATTGAGACAGCCTTTTTCATCAGCTTCTTGTTCTTTTGTGGTAATGTTACATGGCATCATATAATGATTTAGTCTTTCCTGTGTGCGGTTGTCAGCGAATGATTTTATGACGTATGACACCACTCCATGGAAAACCAGAAATCACCGTATTTGTAATGATAACGTGGTTCAAGGGGGTTGGAAGGAAAACAACATTAATACGACGATGATGATGCGTTTAAAGGTTGCGCGATCGCACACACAAATAATGAAAACTCATATTGAAAGCATGTGGTGATCGTTGTCGATTATCGAAGACCAGCACACTACACTCTGGTCTCAGTAAATGAGTAAGGCATACGAAACAACAAACCTGTTATGTGAAAAGTTGTTGTTTGGGTCTTTCAATGGCCAAACACATAAATCCTTACTTGGTGTAGCCCAACAAAAAGCATGAAATAACAAACATGCGAAAATTTGGCTCAATTGGTCGTCGAAGTTGTAAATAATATTACAAAAACACCTTGTTGCATAACAATGTGTGGGTTAAGATGCCTGATTGCAGATTTAAAAAAAATCTTGAAAATACATAATACATTGCTTATAGTTTATTATATCAACATCTCAGATCAGCTTATTTTACCTGGTAAGTTGTTGCGGTCATTAGATTGTAAAATAATTCCAAACGTACTTGTTACTACCGGTCTGCACAAATTTGACCGAAAATGTACTTTTCGTATTTTAATACACGAAACATTGTAGAACAACGAATGATTCCACAACAAATATGGATCGTGTTAGTTCACAAATTTTATTCAAACAAAAAATTGATTCTTCTTTGAAACCATCTTTCCAAACCATTCTTTCCAAAACAAACGCTTTTTGAATAGCCCAAAGCGCCCGATCCCAGGCAAAAACAATGATCCTTTAATTAAGGGGTCCGTAGCCCAAAGCGCCCGACCCGAACGCAACATGTCCCTCTAATAGCTAGCTCCTTCTTCATCTGTCGCTGCGGCCTCCTTTCTTCAGATGAAGTCTGTAATCTGGAAGCCTTCGTCATTTCTCAGGTCACTCAATCCCTCTGATCCATACGTTGCAAGGGAGATTGAGTGTGATTTACGGTTGCCTTAGCAACCGGTTACCTCCATAGGCTTTGGGTGTTTCATGACCAACCCGCATCTGACTAGGTTTTCGGTTTGTATTTAAAGGAGCACGTTGCCTTGGATTGGACGAGTTGGTCTTTGAAAAGCGTTTGTAACCGTTTGTTCTAAAATGCATATGGGTAGAAAGATGATTTAAAAGTAGAATACAATGATCCACACACATTTGCCTCGAAATTGCGTGGTTTTCCTTTTAGTTTGCGAACTAACATGGCCAACCGTGTTTGTCGACGAGGTAAAAGGAAAACCACGCAATTTCGAGTGATACTCGTGTGGATCATTATATTATACTTTTAAAATATCTTTCTAATCATATGTATTTTATAACAAACAATTACAAACGCTTTTCAAAGACCAACTCGACCGATCCAAGGCAACGTGTTGGGCAAAAAAGAATACAAAATGACAAAACAACTGTCTTGGGATGTTTTGTATCTTTTCCAACTTATTTAAGTATGTACAATTTAAAATAGTACTTCTAAGCAAGATTTTTCTTTGCTCACCTCTGAGACGGTTATTGTAAGATGCGCTATTATAAGAATTTATTATTATCATTATTTGGTTATTGAGGGATGTTGTATACAATAATACCTAAACATGGAACAGTCTAAACTAATTGTAACGTGAATGATCTTTTCCAACTGCTTGAAAGTATTGTCATCAATTTTTACTCACAAAATTGCTTTGTATAAGAATGCTGACTGTGTAACCATAGTATGTGTGATAGAGTCAAAGTAAAACTATTCATTTCGTAACTTGGAAACTTGAAATCTGGAGACATAGGAAGTTCGATCATTTGACAAAACAGGCTAATTACTGTTATTTTGGGCCAAACAAACACTGACTTTAGAGCCATTCAACTTCCACTTCCCTCTAAAAAAAATATAATAAGATGTTGGGACTGTAAGAGAAAATGTCTTACCCTGATTTCACTCCTAATGGCTGCACCTGTTTGTTCCGTAAAATATTAACTTGGTCGCATGATGATTATGTGTCTTGAAAACCAGAGGATTCGTAATATAAAACTGCACCTTTTACAAACCAATGGTTGGCCACGTTAAAACTATGTATTGTATTACAGTCACCTTAATCAAATCAGTTAAGGTTTCCAGTTGGAAAGGCGATATTTATTTGGCAAGGTGGCAAAGCTGGCGTGTATATCCATCCTTGTACATGACCTCTTTATAGACTTTATTACGCCCGTTCAGATATTTTGTTATCAGTTTTCAAATATAGACAAAAAAGATGTAGTCCTTTAAGTCGTAGACACATAATACAAGCAACTTTTCGTACAGTGAGATTTATGCTGAGCGTTACGCGAGCAAAAACGTGAACGTGAACGTCATACGTGAGCATGATATAAGCCCGAAGTGGTGACGTCACCTAGAAAATTAGTTTTCTGACATTCACGCTCACGTTTTTGCTCGCGTAACGTGTGGCTAAACCTCGCTGATCTGTGGACATTCCTTTCAAACTTCAACTGTGTGGAAAATAACACTGTGTGGACGGTGTAAATCCACATTGTTTCAAGTCCGAAATAATGAACTTCTTTGTGTTTCCCAAGTCCATACTTCGGGAACAAATCCCATTCTTTAACACTGTAAATAACACTGTGTGGACGTGTGTAAATTCACATAGTGTTCCGAGTCCGACATGTGTTTCCCAGTCCACGCTTCGGGAATGAATCCCATTCTTCAACCCTGAAAATAACACTGTGTGGACGTGTGTAATCCACATAGTGTTCCAAGTCCGACATGTGTTTCCCAAGTCCACGCTTCGGGAACAAATCCCACTATTCAACCCTGAAAATAACACTGTGTGGACGTGTGTAATCCACATAGTGTTCCGAGTCCGACATGTGTTTCCCGTTCCACGCTTCGGGAACAAATCCCATTCTTCAACCCTGAAAATAACACTGTGTGGACGTGTGTAATCCACATAGTGTTCCGAGTCCGACATGTGTTTCCCAGTCCACGCTTCGGGAACAAATCCCATTCTTCAACCCTGAAAATAACACTGTGTGGACGTGTGTAAATTCACATAGTGATTCAAGTCCGTAATAATTAATTCTTGGTGTTTCCCAAGTCCACACTTCGGGAACAAATCCCATTCTTCAACACTGTAAATAACACTGTGTGGACGTGTGTAAATTCACATAGTGTTCCGAGTCCGACAAGTGTTTCCCAGTCCACGCTTCGGGAACAAATCCCATTCTTCAACCCTGAAAATAACACTGTGTGGACGTGTGTAATCCACATAGTCATTCAATTCGGAAATCATGAACTTCTTTGTGTCCACACTTCATATAGCGTCAAAACACACACACAATATTGCAAAGTTCTGGGCCCAATTTCATAGATCTGCTTAACGGTAAGCAAATTGTTTCGCTTAACGTAGCAAAAATAATTGCTTAAAACCATTCGGATTCCATGCTAAACGTACACGAGCTTAAGCACGTAAACAATCTGCGCGCGGAGATTTTAGATCGTTTGCTGTAGCAAAACAGAAAAAGGCAGTGTATTTTGCACTGTGTGCATGGCCTAGAGCTGCTTAACGGTAAGCAAATATGTTGGCTTAACGTAGCAACAAAAATTACTTAAGCGTAAACCTATTTCACCAGCGGTTGCTAGCTTAAGCACGTAAACAAACTGCGCGCGCAACATTTTAGATCGTTTGCTTAAGCGAAAAAGAAGAAGGTGCTGACAAAATGGCGGGCGAAATAAATGCGGAGTGCACTCGAGTGGCGATAAAGCAATTCTTCACCTTCTGTGTCTGATATGTATTATTTGTAATGGTTCAAAGTGCCCCTCGAAAGGTTTACACACTAACTTGAAAGTAAACAAGAAGATAATACATTGTACAACATGATTCTGAAGCATTTTAGACACTCGTTTATTCGCTACACCTACCGTACAAACGCACGTACAATCACCGCTGTGCCGGCACAAAACATCGTTTGCAATGAGTGTTACACTATGCGCTGTGTGAATAGGGTGCTTAAGCAAAATAGAGGCTTTAAGGACCCTTTTTGTTTGCTTACCTATGTAAGCAAAAAACCTTGCTTAAGCAAGGGTATGAAATGAAAAATTTGCCAGGTGCGCCCGTTTAGCACAAAATCGACCGTTACGGGATGCAGCTCTTTGAAACTGGGCCCGGCGCTTAAACAGGGTGCTTAAAGCAATGGGGCTTTAAGGACCCTTTTTGCTTGCTTGCCTCGCCGTTTTAAGCAAAAAACCTTGCTCAAGCAAGGCTATGAAATGAAAAACTTGCTAGGTGCACCCGTTAAGCACAAAATCTATCGTTAAGCAGCTCTATGAAATTGGGCCCTGGGAGAGGGAATTTCCACAATACGGGACGTTCCACCTTTCCGGGAAAGTACAGGTACATAGAACGTCTCGTATTGTGATCTTAGAAACTTTAAGGATGATCGTTCAATTCTTAACACACTCAACAGTCCAGAATCGAAACTATTTCGATTGTGATTGCATTTGCAACATTTATTTCCTGAGACACGAAACCATTGTGTCGAGTGTTAAAGTACCAGGTTAACTTCAACAACAAAAAAACACGTGATGTGTGAAAACAATCTGGAAATGTGCGCCTTGCACACAGTAACAATATACTTTAGGTACTCTTTACCAGGAACTGAAAGCAAATAAACACGGACTCAAAATGAGTCTACAGTTTATATTTCATTTGTTGATTCTAGTTCAAGCTGAAGGGACGAACCTTGCGCCCTTGCTTCTTGCAACGTGTACCAGATCAGATAAATAAACAGATAAACATGCATGGTTTCGTCATCACTCAAACTCCACATATTCTTGGTGGAACTGTTTTTCTGCTAGTCTTCGTCGCGTTTATTTCACAGGCGACTGGACATGAGGCGAACGAATGTGACAGCGATAATACATGTTGGTATGTCATAATCATTACTTTTTGTCTTTGTAAATACAAAGTCCATGGAGAGAGGGTGGGGTGGGGCGGGGCGGGGCGGGGCGGGGCGGGGCGGGGCGGGGCTGGAGGGAGGCGAATCAAAAATCAAAACTATTTATAAGAGCAAATCATGAGCCCTGAAGAATGTCGTGGCTCTTACGCCCTGATACCTAGCACACAACATACTTGGTTTCAGTAATAAAATTATGCTTTCCATAAAAGGCTCCTTTTAACAAAAAAAACATATCACATGGCATTTAATATGACATTTCTGTTGCTATATAGAATTACCCCAAAGACATTTTCTCTCACAACCCTGCATAAATTAACCTTCCTAGATGAATGACAGAAAACTTATTATTTTATTAAATTTTCAAACTCGGTTTTCCTTGAAGCGCATTTTGCTCATCAAATTGCTTATACATGGCTTTCTCAAGTGATTTTACATCGGGCACACGGCGGGTTGTTTGGTAAACCATTTGTAACAGTGGCTGTTTTGCAACAGCTTTCATTGTTACACCTAATGTATGGGAACACTCACCCAACTTGGGATTTTATTAACCATTTTGTTGTAGGTATAGACCTTTACATTACACAACAAAACAAAACATGTCAGAATGTCATTCTATCTTTTCGTTCAGGATGCCGATCAAACAATCTATTTGGAATAACTATTGCAAAGCACAGTCCAAGTTGATTTCTGGTCTTTACAAACAAACTAATTATAGCTTTCTGTATAACGGGATTGAATACGTTTGTTTCATAATTGGGTAGCGCTTTTTAGATAATTGCCGAAAATCTTGAGCGGTTATTTCCACGCAGGAAGAATAATCTGCATTGGAATTTGATAAACTTTACTTTCAGTAACACTTCTAAGATTCAAACTTTTTGGGATCAAAAGTGATAACGTTTTCCAAAACCGCATTACTTCGAGGAAATCCAATCTAACCTAAGCTGCTGTAGTTTCTATATCAAGTAAGTTTTTATTTGTATGATTTAGACGAGTTATTACTAAGCGCATACAGACCCTTTCAAGTTGTCCCTCATCTTTTCCAAATATTTCACGTGCAGAGTTTTCCTTGAACCACTTCGAATAATACTTGGATGATATCATGCCAAGTATTTTTCTTTACGAAATATTTAATTGAATTTCATATCGTTCTCGAACATTATGAATCGAGTCCGTGGGTTGAGGTCCAATGACCAGCGTGGGAGGGCAACCTGAGACGGGCGAAATGACGCGGACAGTCGGCCAGCGGAGCCAGGCAGGAACGGTATGAGCTCTCTCGATAAGAATGGAAAACCTCGAAACCTAGACTTGTGGACATGTCCCACGCGGTGAGATAGTCGAGTTATAGACCTTTTTGCAAATACCATTGCGCAAGCGCAGACTGTTGAATGAGGTGCATTGTGGGATAGATATGGATCAAATTTGGATACCAGCTAGACCACAATGCAACCAGCCGCAACCATAGATATAGAATAACCAAGTTCGCACGAGAGCACCGCTGCAACTCGACTATCTCACCGCGTGGGATTATTAACGACTTGTCCACAAGTCTAATAAAACCAATATTCATTGCTTATTGAATTCAGTGGATGCGCGGCATGGGGACCGGTTACGAGTATTGCTCATTTTGCCATTATGATGTTTACCTATGACAATTTCTGTTTAATTCTTTTTGTTTTAAGGGGATGTATATACGTTTGGTAATTATTCTTAAAACTATTGTAAATTAAGACTTTCTTGGTTAGAAGTACACTCAGCTTTCGAAAGTGTAAATCAATTTGATCATTGCGTGTGGTTATGAAAAATATCTCAGTATCTCCCAAAGTTGAATCTGTGGGTACATTTCTCAGATTGTGTATTCCAACTAGGGTTTATTCCTGCGTACTAGGGTTTATTCCTTCGTACTAGGGTTTATCCCTGCGTACTAGGGTTTATCCCTGCGTACTAGGGTTTATCCCTGCGTACTAGGGTTTATCCCTGCGTACTAGGGTTTATCCCTGCGTACTAGGGTTTATCCCTGCGTACTAGGGTTTATTCCTGCGTGTGTGGACATCGGAGGTATTCGGAGATGTCTCAAGAAACACACCCACCCTTTAAAATAATTTTTTTAAAGATTATTTTTAATTTTAGACATGTACGTTTCGCATAGGATTAAAAAAAACGTCGACTATTCCCTAAAACTAAAGGATATACTTTCTCTTTAATTCGTGAAAATCTGCCTCGCGCATGACGGAGTTTGCTGTGTCACCAATTGCATGAGTTCAGGCAGAAACGTCAATAATTATAATTGTAATAAAATAACAACGATGAAAACAATCTAGTTGAGAAACTGAAAGTAGGACCAGAGTGACTGCCAACTACATCCTGAGTTTTGCTTTCATTCTCAACACTTCCCTATAGTTATTATGAAAGACACAAACAATCGTCGGTTTTGATGAAAATCAAAAAGAAACAGAACTAACCAATACCGTACTTTCACAAGACCATTCACAATGCATCCCATGTGTGTCCACACTAGTTTTAATCAATTTTACCAATTAAAGGCAGTGAACACTATTGGTAATTATTCAAAAAAATTATAGCATAAAAACCAACTTCGTGTGACAAGGGTGTTTTTTCTGTCATTATTATCTCGCAACTTCGACGGCCATTGAGCTCAAATTTTCTCTCAATACATCTCTGTGCACCGTTGCACGATGCGGGGTGTAAGTGCTGCACAGACCCTGTCTTAAGGGCAAGGGCTCTGTCTTAAGTAGCCATTTTAAACCAGGTTGTTCACATATCAATATTCACGTTTGTAAAATAAATATGGTCCATCAATAGTTTACATATTAAAATAAAATAAAGTTTTAATCGTCTCTTTCCAGGTATGTTGAACAAGGGATGAAAACAGTCAGCGTTCGATCATGGCGTTGTGCATGGCTTTGGAAATGGTACCATCCTTCTTCTTGTTTACTTTCCGAACTAGAAATAGTAAAATCGCCCCGCCACACGCACCTGTCAGGCACACAGTTTGCAGTTAGCCAATTAATTATGATTTGCATTCAAACAGTAAACGCTCATCGCTCATACAAATTTACCGACTTGTATCCAATTTCTTTTGTCACAATAAATCTGTGTCATACGAGGCAATTTACAGGCGATATTCAATATTTCTCATCTTGTGGACAGTGGGTTGCAGTTAGAAGAATACACCTTGCGCTGCCAAAGTGTTCCTTTTTGTGACGTCCAGTGAATTTGGTTGTCTAAAAGTTCACTGTTATTATTATTGTCCGTGTGACCTGACCAAACCAATAACCATAAACGAAAACTTACTAGCTTGACGTTTACGTTACGTTACGTTACGTTACAGCTGGACGTACAAAGTCTCAACCAGACATTCTAAGCCAGTTTGCCGCTGCTGCCCGGGATGGGAAGGTGACGCTAAAGATTGTACACGTATGTCATTTTGAAATTATTCTATAAACAATTTTGTAAAAGGAATTTTGACCTAATTTTTTAGAGTAGAAGTTAATTATTCGTGACGAGTATACCTCAAAATAATATGCAACCTATTTTACAAAGTACGATATTCAAAACCATAAAAGGGTACAAGAGTTAGACCTCGTACCTTTGTTTACATCTTTTAATGGCAATTATGTTGCAATTTTAAGGTTGTCGTCGGATTGATGGGAGCTTTGCTTGTGCTATGGAACGAGTTCGCTGTGAACTGAATAGTTGGAAAGATGTGTCAAAAGTAGAATAAAACGATTCACAAACCACCTGGAAAATGTGTGGTTTAACTTTTAATTGTGAGCTAACACGGTTCGCCATTTTCTATAACCTTGACTCCACAAAATGACGGACCGTGTTAGTTCAATTAAAGGAAAACCATACAATCTCAAAGGAAATGTAAATCATTATGGAAATTGTATCGTTTTAAGAATATTAATCAAATTCTATTAATTTCATAACAAACGCGTTTATAGCTCAAAGCTCCCAATCTGGAAGCAAAGTGTCTTTTTGATCGCCGTGGTGTTATCGTTGTTTCAGTTTCATGAATCAATGAGTTACGGATTTCAGAAAAGTATTCCTCTTTTGACTCTTTTGATCACATTGATTCTATTGCTGCTCAGATGATCCCATGGTATCGATTCTATTGCACTAAAATAACTTTGTGCCCATATGAGATTCAACCCCCCCCATCCCCGCCCCATCCAGTGGATGTGTGTTCTCCGTGTGGTAAATAACTCGGGTTGAACTTTAGTCAAAAGAGGGCGCTGTCAGATGAACATTCTACACACGTTGACTGTAAGTTAGAGGAGTGCGTCATGAAAACTGGCAGCAAGTAGGTTTGGGTGTCTCAGGCAAAAATTCCAAACTTGGGCTGAATTGCTCAAATATTCTTGAAGACTTTGGTTGGTTTTCAAGAGGCTGAGAGAACCCGGCCTTTACTGCTTGGTATGCGCCTGTATTTATCTAATGGTTGGTGTCATTTTCTATTGAAGGCTGTCCCGATGGCCAATTTGGTTATGAATGTAGTAGAACATGTGAATGTACTGACGGTGACTTGACCCAGTGTGATCCACGGAGTGGTGCATGCTTCAAAGAAGCATCGTTTCAGGAAATAGACGACACAAGCTGCAGCAGTAGTATGAATTGTACCAACGCACAAATGTGTAACCCACAAAATAACACATGTGATTGTCCTGCTATGTGGAGAGGAGAAAAATGCAACATTCACTCGATGTAAGTATGTAAGATATCGTTGGGAGATCGGTAGAGCTAACACAATAGTCACAGACAGTGTTCGGATTTTTGTCACCGTGGTCCAGTGTGGTACCGCAGGACTTGCAATTCTAAGGTTGTGTGTTCAAACCCTACCAAGCTAATCGCTGATTTCACAAAGTCTCAAAGTCTCATGAGTGTTGTAGTCTGATTAACCAATGGGAGAGACTGGCTGTTGCCAGCTTGGTGTTTGCCGAGTTACCTTGACGTGAAGATCACGTAAAACTCTTATAGGTCTATGGTTGGGACCAACTGGGGTCCCGGGAGTTCGAATACACGCAAGACCATCCATTTCGGATTATCAAGTGTGAATCAATTTTGTCACTTCATACTAGATGTCCAGATGGATTTTACGGGGAGCTTTGTGGCCGTGAATGTCAATGCAACGACGGAACATCACAATGTGACCCGTTGACAGGGAAGTGTATGTGTTACGGAGGCTGGATGGGACTTACATGCAATGAGACATGCCCGCAGGGGTCCTATGGAGAGAGCTGCTCCATGGTGTGTGAGTGCCCAGCTAGTGCATTAGAGTGCGATCCAGTTAGCGGTGACTGCCTCTGCCAGGCTGGGTACTTTGGTTCAAGGTATGTCACTCTAGTCAGTACCATTTTCACGCCTCATCCCATCACCCTCCCAAGACGATGATGGCCACTATCCCAAACGAGTTCACTCATTCCCTAGGATTGGTTGGGATATAATCGGGGTGATTATACTGCTGATTGAGGCAAAAAAAGGTAATACTTTTGGCTGAGATAAAACCTCTGGTGGAGCTCAAACCTGAGGTTATACCTCAGGTGGGGGTTATACCTCTGACTATGAAGTACGCCTCTGAGTGAGTTAATACCTCTGATGGATGCGGGCCTAACACATATGACTAGTGATGTAATAGAACTGAGCCGCTGATGACGTAGTGACCTCTGAAAGACGGGTTGAGTTTAAGGCAGTATTGGCTAATGACTTAAAACCAGTCCAGAACTTTGAGAGCTGGAATCAGAATTATCGCATTGCTCCACACAGCATGCATCAAATTATTTCATGGTGTAGGCCTACTCCATTTTAATCATTCTATAATGTATTTTCTAATAATTAGCTGTTCGTCCGAATGTCCCGACGGCCGTTTCGGTCCGAGTTGTCAGTCTCCATGCACGTGTGACAACTCTACTGAGACATGCAACAGGATCAACGGGACTTGCATAGGTAGGCAAACGCACAGGCGTGTTTTTATTCAGATTAGAGTCAATCTATTAAAGCTCGTCACGCTGGTTCATCGGTGCATATCGGGGGTTGAAGATTTTTGTTCCCCTTCCATTAGTGTCGTCTTGATCCTGGAATGGGCTGTAGGCCTAAGGCTTGACGAACTTCTTTCAGTCACACTTAGCGTGTTTTAACCCGTAACAACAGAACACCCATGTCACCCTCTACGTGAAAATGAGTCAGATGTCGACCAAGTTATGGACAGTTTAATGTGGAAAATATTTAAAAAATTAATAATTAAAAAAAAAAATGGTTTTACTTTTTAAGATCTATATTAAGCAATTGCCGCTGATCCCCAAAAAGGAGCCTGGAGGGGCGACAAGTTTTGGGAAATCGTTCAGTGAAGAGTTTACCCTGTGACTACGGTTGGGAAAGGATATTATTGTTACACTTTTTGTCCTATTCCAATGCAGGATTTTAACTTCCTCCATAATGTATGGAAGAAAACGAAAGAACGTTTACTTCACAGTTCTTGGAACTAACAATGTCCACATTAATTGCTGACGCAGAGGTACATTATTTGTAACATCCTTCCTCCAGGCACACAAAGAGCTTTTAATTGAAACAAAATTACCGTTTTGTTCTTGCAGAAACCTACATCGGGTTTGTGTTAGAAGAGAGTTCTAGAAACAGTGCACTGTAAAGTGCTCTCCACTTTTCTTTTTGTAGACAAAGATAATTCGGAAGTGACTGCAAATGATAATTACCCTTTACCAAACTCATCAGCTGGTCCAGTGGTAGTTGCCGTCATTGCCAGCGCCCTCATTGTTGCTCTTCTTGTCTTCGTTATTTTGTTTCTAAGAAGATCGAAACAATCCACTCAAACAAGGTGTGTGTAACAATGTCTACCATTTCCTAGCCATCTGACTGTGTATAATACAGCAGACACTGCAGAATGCAGACGACCGAAAACTTTGTTTTGATTGGACTGAGGCGAAGTCTGTCAGGGGCACTCACATCTCACTCTGGACCAATCAAAGCACGGATATGTATACATGTAAAGGAACGTCACTGCATGTTTACCAATGCCATCATTGTATCCAACGAAATCACTGGTTCTGAAACGAAAGTATGTCTTTATCCTTGCGTAATAGTGACATGTGACTGCAGGCCAGTGCACTGCAGCATGGTGTTGTAATAGTGACATGTGACTGCAGGCCAGTGCACTGCAGCATGGTGTTGTAATAGTGACATGTGACTGCAGGCCAGTGCACTGCAGCATGGTGTTGTAATAGTGACATGTGACTGCAGGCCAGTGCACTGCAGCATGGTGTTGTAATAGTGACATGTGACTGCAGGCCAGTGCACTGCAGCATGGTGTTGTAATAGTGACATGTGACTGCAGGCCAGTGCACTGCAGCATGGTGTTGTAATAGTGACATGTGACTGCAGGCCAGTGCACTGCAGCATGGTGTTGTAATAGTGACATGTGACTGCAGGCCAGTGCACTGCAGCATGGTGTTGTAATTGGAACGACTGATAGCATTGTGCGCGGTCAACCACAAAATCAAGTATAGTGATGGCATTTTGTCAAATTCCACACAATTCAAATCAGCCTCTCCTTGTACTGTTTACTTGTAGTTATTTTGCAAAAAGCGCCCTCTTGTGTCGAATTACGTTCTGAATTGTTACAATTGTGTCTGTTCTATTCTTGTACAATCGCACGTGATGAGCATGGCACCGACAAACTTACAATTTTAACTTGGAGATAAAAATTACGAATTTTGTGTTGGCTTTGTGTTTGTAATTTGCAGGGCCACACTTGTGAAGAATGATCCTGGGATAGTCCAAAATCCGTGCTATGCCAATCCCATAGGTAAGTAAGTCCACATACTTTCATTCGACACATGACGCAGTGTCAAAAGTATAAAGCAGGAATTCCATTACATTTTACAATAAAACAGTGACTGCTTTTAAAATAAGCAAAATGGGTTCTGTTTGAAACAAAGCATGATTTTTGTTGTTCTTTTATCACATTCGTTTACTGTCTTGGGGTAATTTTTCTCAGTGCAAAAGAATACAAAACAACATAGGGTTTGTGGGTACGATTATTATGTTACAATCATTTTCCCGAACAGATGAAGGTGACATGGTGACGTCAAGCTCACCTATGCCTATCCAACATTTCGTCGTTGGGGGCGCTACCTACGCCGTGCCCGATAGCGCAACTGGAGATTCTTCAGGTTGCAACGTGGGGGGCTTTGAAGAAAGCTACAGCCACCTTCAACCTACGACTGTTTACAGCATCAATCCCTATCAATCTAGAGATCAAAATGACTACAGTCACCTGACCAGAGATGATCGACAGTTGCAGGCGAAACACCCTCCACCAACTGACATCTCAAATGACGCGCGTTACGCAGAGACCACCCGCGTCATCCAATCCAAACCGAATGAGTATGACAACCTCAATCGTGGGGTCAAACATCCTGGTGGCGTCAAGTACGAGGTTGTAATCTAAAGCAAATAATTATGACTTTTCAATTTTTATTAGGCCGCATAACAACTTTTCTCGTAAAAGCCAACAGAAAGCTGGTCAACCATCTTAATGGGTAGTAGAACAAAAATATTAAGTTTGGTCAAAGTGTAGTCTGTATTACCTAAAATATAGAACTTTTTTTTTTTTTTTTTTTTTTTTTTTTTTATTGTACATGTATATTAAAAAAGTACGACAACGCAAATCATAATTAGCCGATTCGACCCGAAAATATAAATTAAAGTTATACAAAACTATTTCTATAGATTCCAGAAAGTTGTTAAGCTGTCATTTAAGATATTGTGCACAATTGCCGCCAATGATGAGTGGTCGCTGCTATTGTTATTATTAAAAAAAACTCGTTATCTTGCGATCAGTATGCGCAAACAATTGCGTATACATGTACACTGTACATATACATACATGTACATGTATTTTGTGCATTTGCCGGTATAGTATGAAAGTGTTTGTACGTACCCTCAAAATGATCTGTCTGCAACTCGGAGTAAAATAAAAGAGATATTCTACCGGCTTAGTGCTGATCCGGATTAGTATTAATTCGGTCATCGGGCCTAACCAAGGAGGTGTTTCAGCATGTTTTTGATCGTGTACTGTCAGCATGACTTTTTGAAAGGGATCATTTGTTTAATCTAGCAACATTAATTCCCCTTTGACACCGAACCACCCGGCATTATCGGTAACAAGTTTCCACTGATTCTTACAAGGAACTGCGTGTTGTTGCTGGACTCGTTCTCATTATTTCACTTCGCGTAAAGTAGTTTTAATTAATAGATACACTACTAAATAGAAAATAAAACAATTTAAGCGGTCGTCGTTATTAGTTTGTAGAATTATTGTGTCCGTACCTTCAATTAATATAGCAGATAACAGTTATTATGTTGAAAGAAACTGAATTGAACCGATTCTCGTTGTTAAGGTTGGTCAGGCCTCAGTGACCAAAATTACCTCTTCATTAGGGAGACACAAAGCAGAGGCTAGATAATAACAGAGGTAGAAATAATAACGAGGCCTGACTGCGGCGAGCACATCTCCGACAGTGGGTTGATTTAGTTCTTGAATGATTGACGAAATAGTGTGCTTTAATTTTATAATTATAAATTACACGTAGCAATCAAAATAAGGCTGGCAACGTAAGGTCAAACAAAACAATAACTGTGTTTCGTATTACCCCTCCCTATATTCGTAACCAGAGGGTCAGGGCTGTCCCAAAACAGAACCTCCGGGCCAAAATATAATAGTTTATAACTTTACTCAAAACAGCATATAAAAGAACAGCTGTTGATGCCCCAACCCGTTCCTTGTTTTTGCATTCGAGCCGTCCTGTTTGACTTATTGGTGCAATATTCAACAATTTAACTATGAGTTAAACAGGAGAATAAATTACAGTCCTGAAATGACACTATTTCTCAGAATGAGAGCGCAGACAACAAATCCTTATCTGTGTACCTTTTACGCAAAAAAAAGTTACTACATTTTGATAAACCAGTCTTGTTAAAATAATATTAATTATTATACTGCCCCAACAGTAGTATTAGGCCCTTCATATCCGGCTGGTTTTTATAACTCCATCAAGCTTTCAATGCAGGACAATTCTTTTTAGAACTTTACGTATGTAGCAAGCAAGGTACTCAAGAACAAATCTGCATCTCGCAGTAGATGGTGATACTGGAAACTGAATAACTTATGCAACCAATGCCTCAAGTTTACCCACGTGCATATCTTGCAACTAGTGAGATTTTGTCCAACAATCAGGGACATATTCTCTCAAAAGTTTACCATTATCCATAAAGGGATATTGTCAAAACAGTTCTTCGGAATGGCAAGCTGGTTAAAAGCTCAGCTGGTTAACTTCCAGTGAACTTTCAGCAGAAGCAGCTATATAGCTCTGTCGTGCACGGGCCTTCCTCCATCCATGCTCTGCGCCGACTGTCCTTCTCTATGCTCTGAGTCTTTCTATGCTCGAACTCTGAGCAATAAATTGATCCACAAACCTTCAATCCTATGACTCGCCTCGTGATGCCATAAAAACAACCGTAACTTAAAGGGACACACCGGCCGAATTGGGCTATTTGGGCTACAAAATAGACTTAAGATATGACTTCAACGGTCTTGCAGGAATGAAAACGAACAGTCCTTCAAAAAAAATCATCAAATTTGGCCTATTTTGAGCATTTTAAGTCAAGTTACGCTTACGTTCCATACGCAGCTACGTTTATGTGCCAAAATACCCAGCTACGCTTACGTTCCAATATATTCTTACATTTAAAAAAAATATAGTTACGTTCCAAAAAATATGGTTACGTTCCAAGCTACACAGCTTCTCAGCTACGCTTTATCCAAGATACAATTAGGTTCCAGTTACGCTATAATCAAAGGTACGCTTTCAATCCCGAGCTAGGCTTACGTTTCATACGCAGCTACGTTTACGTTCCAAAAAACCTAGCTACACTTACGTACCAAGATATGCTTACGTTCCAAAAAGTATGGTTACGTTCCAAAAGAAATGGTTACGTTTAAAGCTATACACAGCTACTCAGCTACGCTTATACAATCCAAGATATGTTAAGGTTCCAGTTACGCTATAATCAAAAGGTACGCTTTCAATCCCGAGTCAAGCTAGGCTTACGTTTCAAGATTTGCAGCTACGCTTACGTTTCAAAATACATTCTCACAAGGACGCTTTTGAATCCCTCAAGATGCACTCCCCCCCCCCCCACCCCCCCAAGATAAAAAAATATTTCACTGTGAACAGGGCCCATTGATCAGTTTGATCTGTTTAGCAGAAAATAATGCTTACAAATTTTCTTTACTGTTTAAAAATTCAGTCGGGCACCAGCCAAAAGTATTCAAATTTAATTAAAATTTGGCTGGTAATCAGTTTCAGCTTTGCAATACTATTTTGTGGTATGCAAGTTGTTTGCCACTATGAAGGCATTTATGAAATTGGGTCCTGGCACGTCGGGAGCACATAACGCCACGATCGCATTCCAAACTGCATCATGGCTGTGCGGTAGTATGTCTAGTTTATTGGGGCCAGGGATGCGTTACTTACTTGTCCCTGTCCAATCATATTCTGGGTTAGTTTCTTTGTGTTCTTCGTGACGATCTTTGGATGTACGTCGAAGCACGAAGGTCTACCTCCATCGTCGAAGGATTTGCCTGATCCGTACCAAGCTGAAGATAGCCGCGAATTCTCAGCCGCGAATTCCCAGCCGCGAATGCCAGCCGCGAATTCTCAATTTACGGCCGAAAAGTCCAGCCGCTAATTCGAGCCGCCACGCCAGCCGCGAATTTCATTACCAAAGTAGTTTCACGAAGCGACAGGATTTCCTAAGTTGTTCACACACATAAGCCACTATTTCTTAAATTTTGTAAAATCATGGCAATTTTGAATGTTGGTTTTGCAAAATTTTGGTCATGGTAACAAAATGTAGGCCAAATTGGGTTAAGATAATTGAAATTTTTAATGCTTCAGTCGATCCATCAAACTTTAATGGTTACATATCGACTTTCTGAATATCAGTTGTTTTAAAAATAAAAAATAATAATAAACATTGCATTGAACAAAATGTACCTAATATGATCCACAGATAATAAATTTAGTGTTAAATCTTTAGACACTAAATTAATATTCCATTGCAGCTTTACTAGGCCCACTAATTAGTTCCTAATTACATTCATTTTGTGTTTTTTGTTAATAGCAAAAGTAGTCACTTTAAAACGCAATTTACCTCGCATAATTAACAAAGAATTAATTTTAGTGGTTAATTATTAAGACCATTTCATATCACATCGAAATATTCCGTTGAAGCTAATTAAACCAACAAATTAATCATAATGAGACAAAACCCACAACATATAAAGTGGTTTAATTAGGCACCAATTAGATGGTGTAATTAGCTGCAACGATATATTTCGATGTGTTATGTGATGGTCTTGATGATTAAATACTAAAAAGTAATAATTTGTTAATGCTGTGAGGTACATTTTGTTTTAAAGTGACTACTTAAGTTATTTTTTAGTCTAAAAATTCCCTTCAAATGAGACAAAAATCACAACATATAGAGTGGTTTAATTAGGCACCAATTCGTTGGTCTAATTAGCTGCAACGGAATATTTCGATGTGTTATGTGATGGTCTTAATGATTAAACACTAAAAAGTAATAATTTGTTAGTTATGTGAGGTACATTTTATTTAAAAGTGACTACTTACATTGTTTCTTTGATTAAAAGTTCCCTTCAAATGAGACAAAACCAAACACTTATAAACTGTTTTATTTAAGAACTAATTACATGGTCTAGTTAGCTGCAACGGAATATTTCAATGTGTTATGAAATTAATGGTCTTAATAATTCAATACTAAAAACTAACAATTTGTTAATTATATAAGGTACATTTTGTTTTAAAGTTACTACTTACGTTATTTTTTTGATAAAAATTCCCTTCAAATGAGACAAAACTCACAACATATAAAGTGGTTTATTTAAGAACTAATTAGTTGGTGTAATTAGCTGCAACTGAATATTTTAATGTGTTATGAGATAGTCTTGATGATCAAACACTCAAAATTAATTATTTGTCAATTATGAGGTACATTTTGTTTAAAGTGACTAAGTACGTTGATTTAGTTAGTAAAAATTCCCTTCAAAAGAGACAAACCCCACACAATATATTAAATGGTAAAACTAGGAACAAATTTGTTGTTCTAATTAGCTCAACGGAATATTTAGATGTGTTATGAAATGGTCTTAACGATTAAATTATTTGTTAATTACGTACGGTACTTTGGTTTAACGTTTGTCTTTTTCAAAACAACTGCAGAGAGTCGACTACGTTACTATTAAAGATAAAGCATAAAACAATCAATTATCTTACCCTAATTTGGCCTCAATTTTGTTATAATGAACGAAATTTTACAAAACCAATACCCAAAATTGCCATGAATTTACCAAACTAAAGAAACAGTGGCTAAAGTGTGGGTGAACAACTTAGGAAATGTTGTCGCTTCGTGAAACGGGAAAAGCGCGGCTGGCGCGGCGACTCGAATTAGCGGCTGGACTTTTCGGCCGTAAATTGAGAATTCGCGGCTGGCATTTCGCGGCCGAGAATTCGCGGCTAGCTTCAGCTTGGTCTGATCCGTTTATGCTGGTTGTATGGATAGACTGGATCCTTATGCTGCGTCATAGTAAAACGTTGCTATAAACAAAGCACCAGTCTACTTACAACATTGTGCGACAATGTCACGAATATTTCACAGTTGCAACGGCTGGAAACAAGTATACGCTGGCCTTTTACCGCTTTGGGTTTTTGAAATCATTTTTCGCTAAATACGTGACATTTTGATGATTTTTTTTTTACAGCAACCATCTATAAAACATTATTTATGATTATACACCCTTAAATTGCGTAAACGGTGAGCCGGTGTGTCCCTTTAACTGTAGCTATTCAGTCTACTGACCACCACAGAGCAAACGCTGAGACAAAATCAGCCGAGTATTTCGTCCTTGGTGTGTCTAGCTTTTAATCATGAGCTGTTTACGGAGAAATCCTTGGACGGCTAATTTGAATATTATTATATTCAATCGACGTCTGCCGAGTCCTTCAACACTGCACAACTCCATGTCCAAAATCATGACATAACACAACTGACCATCTGACCAAACGGGTCAAAGTTCGGCATGTTTAATTTTGCTGTTGTGGCTTCCGTCTCCATGTAAGCATTCTGGTGACATCACGGCCCGTGTCCCTATCCCTTCCTCACAAGTCTTGCATAATCTAGGTTAATGAATACGTAATGTGCACTGCCCGCTCACGCGGTTGTATGTACTGGTCAATGCATATGCAGATTTGAGCCGGTTCCAGAGCCTAAGCACTGTGTGCGGACCTTGTAGTGACCACAGCATAATACGTACATTGTCCGAGCCTATGAGACTCACGTAGTAGAGCCCACGCAATAAATGAACACAACATAATGACAATGTGAAAATGTAAAACCCTTTATGTGTTGGTGGAAGGTATACGTGTAGTAAATTCGAGCTGACTTTACCCTAAGACAAGGACTTTAGCAGAAAATGAGCGAGGATTCAGATTACAGAAGTTTTACCCAGTTTGGTGATTCACAGGAGGCTCAAACTATACCACCAATCAGTTCATTTACAAACAGGAACACACGACGATCCTCTGCAGGTAAGTCAAATCAAGAAGATATCGCTGCCTTGTTTCGCCCCAAACGGGAAAAACTGGTCACATCTCATGAGGAAGTAGACTTGGTGTGACTCCAAAACAGCTCTTTTATTTGGATACTATCAAACTTGAGTGGCCAAAAAAACTTTCAGTTGATTGGAAACCTGGCAACAAGTCCCTTCCCTTAGGTAAATGCCCTCACTTTTTGCCATCATTTGGTATTTCAGCAATAGAGATCGAGTAGGTTTGTGCGCCACAGACTAGACCCGCAAGGAAGCCTTCATAACGCCAATCTTGCCCGGTTGTTGTTTCCTAAACACACCCAAAAGTTTAGTCCCCGATGTTTCCCTCTCGAAACCTGCCTCCAAAATGATTCCCATGCCGATGTAAACATTAGAGCACATGTTCTCTATGTCCTTGTGTCTTGCAAGTGTGGTACAGTGGATGCTATTTTAGAAGTTTCATTACGTAATTTCCCGTAATTTTCTCTTCTTGTGCCTGGCGTGCTCCATGGATGGTCGGCTTAAGGATTTGCCTTGAATGGCCGCTGTGTTCAATAACGTGTACAAACAATGGGCCGCCATCTTGCGTAATATTGCCTAACCATCATCGAATAGAAAGCGTCCCTTATAAATGGCTCATTGGTCCCCCTGGTGGTTGGGTGGGTTCTAATCGACGCGTCCAACATAAACGTAAACAGGGAGGTCATGTCTAGACGGCCCTTTTAGGAGTGATGGGTAGAGGTAGAAGTTTATTCGGCGATTTGGACGGGATCTGTGAGGATTCTTGGGTGATTGGGAACAAAAGGTAAACATGGTAAAGGGCCTACTGTTGTCCTTTCATCCCATCCCATACACACGGGACAGCAGGATCAACGTGATGATATCCACCACATATCATGACGACAGGATATCACCGCGTTTTTATTCATCAAATAATATATTCAAGCAAACATTTTGGTGTCCGAACATTTAGTTGTTACGAATAGTGAAAACAGTCGATCCATTGCGACAACGTCATAGGACAACTTGTAGATGGCACATTTTAACAATGAATATGCAATCCATGCTATTTTCGATTTAATAATAATTGTTCGTTTTTTCTTGGTGTTCCGTGATTTTGTCGTAGGTTTTCGTGCCATTTATTTATATTTTTAACATATTTATTCAAATATTAATGTGTAGTTCAAATTCAATTCAGCCTTTGACCTACAATGGTCATTTATTCATTGATCATTTCTCGTCAATATTTTGAAATTTTAATAATTATTTTGTTTTGACACGATCAATTTAATTAAAAAATATTGTTTCCGATTGGAATCTTCAAACTTTTCTGTTCTTTAAGATCTGTTTTCTCAGAGTTACGTTCCTAATCCCATTGGGGCACTTTTGGGCACCTAAAAAATAGTATACACATAATGAATGTTTATGAGTGCAATGGTGCGAATATGTTCATGAGTTGAAAGATGGAATGTTCTATTCAACGAGGCGGAGCCGAGTTGAATGGAACATTCCAGCTTTCAACGAATGAACATATTCGCACCATTGCACGAATGAAAAACATTCATTATTTGTTTTATATAACATCCAAGTAGAACTTTGTCATTTTGATTGAAAGATACAACTTTCAAAACAAACAATTTCAACTGTACAAGCCGAATGCTAGTAATTTTACTATGCCTTCTTGCAGTAACACCTGCTGCGTTACCAAAGACACGCGCACGCAGTGATGTTTTTACTCAGCTTTTTCGTTCCATCCGAAAAGTACCATTGCACGCTGGCAGCGTGCCAGCGTGCAATGGTACTTTTCGGATGGAACGAAAAAGCACGGTGAGTGACTCAGCGTGCAATGGTACTTTTATTTGCTATCATGTGACGGACAATCCTCCAATCAAAAGGCAAGGATCTGCTTGGGTGTTATATAAAGTGAACTATTCACTAGTTATTGTTCCCCTTTCTACCTCCATGGTTTAATCTTAGTGTTTAATAATGGGGCAATGGTGCACTGGGTCTTTCGAAGAATTGTTTTATTGAAACCATCAATTGTGTGTCTTTACAGTATTTTACTACATGTACATTGCATTATGTTTTTGTTTTTTTGAGGGGGGCGGGGGGTAGTTGCGAGGTAACAAATTTGAAAAAGGGGTGGTAGGTAGAGATGAAGAATGCTTACAATTTTGTAGAAAACCATTTTTTGTTGGGGGGGTGCCCCTGTAAAACAATGTACACGACCCAATGTCATGCTACATTTGTGTAGTTGATGAGCAGAAAATACTTCTTAGCAAAAGTCTTGGCTAAGTAAACAATTAGTGCAGTGAGGCACCAGTAACAACAATTGGAGTTTCAAATGTTGTTTCTCTATATTAAATTATTATAAATAGGCCTAAAAAAGAAAACAATATTATTTATTGGTTTTTTTTTTAAGGAAATATAAGGAAATATTGGGGGTGGGGAAATTATATTTTATATTGGTAACGAAGCCTTAGTGGCCAGGTCAATATTAAGTCTGAGATGAAAAACGGCAAGATGGAATTCATAAACTCTTTTTAAACTGCTAAAATGCAGAGTTTAATTTTTTTTTACATAAAACAAAACTGAACGGTATAAACGGTGTATCCAGCAGTAATATACATATATAATTGTTAAACTGATATAGATAGCCAGCAAGAATAAATGAAAAATAAATTAACTATTCATTGTAAAAACTGCCGGTTTCAGACAGAGTATTCAATTTGAGATGTATGTCGCCTCTTAAAACACGATCGCTGGGACTGGTCAAATAACCAATTAATATGGTAATTGATGGATTACATGAGCCTGCCTTGTGCTTTGTGTTTGAGAGGACACGGGCACCAAGGCGGGTTCTCCTTACTGGACTCTATTGGTAATTGTCAAAGACCAGTCTTCCCACTTGCTGTATCTCAACCTATATGCATAAAATAACAAACCTGTGCAAATTTGAGATCAATCGGCCATCGAAGTTGCGAGATATATGACAGAAAAACACCCTTGTCACTCAAAGTTGTGTGCTTTCAGATGCTTGATTTCGAGACCTCAAAAATCTGAGGTCTCGAAATCAAATTCGTTGAAAAATACTTCGTTCTCGAAAACTACGTTACTTCAGAGGGAGCTGTTTCACACAATGTTTTAAACTATCAACCTCTCCCCATTAATCGTTACCAAGGTTTTATGCTAATAATTATTTTAAGTCCACCTCCATGCCAATAGTGTCCACTGTCTTGTGGTAAAGGGCATTCTTATAAGACATTTCCGCTGTAACATTTCAAGGGGCAACCGTTGCCACCCTGAGTATCACACTGAGATAATCTTACAACCTTTCCGGTCGAGTTAGGAAGGAAATTCCTCCCAGTGACACTAGATTGTGACTGATGCTACATGTACATGTATATGTAAAACCCAAATGGTATCTATTTTGAAAAACGTGTCTAAATACGCAGACGTTCTCTTTTTACGTGAAATTCAAAATATCTTTATAACTGTTATTTAAACAAGTACGTGTATAACGAACTGATGTTGACTGTTTGATAAAAGGTAGCTGTAAAAACATGTGTTAGGAATTGTCCCTTTTTCCTGAAACAAAAAAAAAAAAAATACACGGTTGTAGCCGCAGGTTTTAATATACATGTACCGGGAAAATATTCACACGATGCTCCAAACGAAAAAAAAAATTATTTGATCGAAAGAAGGCATATGGAATTGTTGTTGTGTTGACATGGTTTTAACCATGTGCACTGTGCCAAATTAAAGCATGTATTTCCAGCTCTTCCATGACTTCTAAATGTTGCCGTTTTCATACTGTAGGTTCTGAAGATTGTACCCAGCCTGGAGGCTTCTACCGGGAGTTGACTCTTGAAGTCATTGACCCCAATACATCAGACTCCAACTCCAGTCAGTCTAGTAGCCCAACGAGATTGACCATGCAGCCGCAGTCACAACAGCAACAGCAGCAACAACAGCAACAACAACAACAACAACAGCAGCAGCCGGTCGGCACTCATCAGCAGCAGTATGCAACAGCTGTAGCTGCTGCTGTTGCAGCAGCCTATCAAGCTCACGCCCAGGAGATGAACATGTCAGCAACAACCATGGTCCCCAGTACGGGAAGCACACCCATTATTACGTCGGTGACCAGTGGTGCAAACATGGTGCAGCAGCAACAGCCTCAAGCTCTACCTTTACATATGCAGGGTTCTAATTCGTCGCTACTCGGTCAGGCACTACAGGCTGCCAATGACATGGGTGGCATGCCGGTGCTGCAGCTAGCTGTGCAGCATCATCAACAGCAGCAGCAACTTCTTCATGCTGTGCAGGCAGCACAGCAGCAACGGCAACAACAACAACAACAACAACAGCAACAACACTGTGATACGATGATCTCGCCCACGCAAGCTGTCAGCCACAATGCTGGTAAGTGTATTCACTTCTCAAGTTCCAAATTGATTTCTATTTTTGATGTTTGAGGAAATGGATATGCGTTAAAAAAACTATCGTGTAAATTGCAATCGGCCGAGGAAAATTGAACAATTTTCCCGTTTGATTTTGAGAATTTATTGTAGTTGCTGATATGAGAGAATCAACCTGGGTTTTTTTAACTACAAAATAATGTCTTATTGCTCGTTTTCCCAACAGAAAATGTCACCACAAACGAGACCGAACAACGAGAAAACAAGTCTCCTCTTATCAGTTTAATGCCTGCCGCTAGCCTATCAACCCCGGCGTCCACCCAGTGCCAAGACCAGACAAGTAACATGCTAACCCTGGCCGCCTCAGCACATCTCCAGACCCCTAGTTCCATCAGTCAGCTTTCTACCACCTCCACCACGTCCTCAAGCAGCCTACCGAGCAATGTCTACGGTGTACCCACGGCTACGGTACCATCAAGCAACGCCTGTGTCTCGCCCGAGATGACGAGTATTTCCATGGGCCTTATCCCGTCCCAATATATGCAGCTCACCAACAACGTCATGCCGCCAATGCAACAGATGCAAAGCCACGCACAATCTGCAGGCACGGATCAGGGAATAATACCTGCAGATCAACAACTAATGGGACAGGCTATGCCAGACGTTATAACGAATAATAACAATATTGATATGCTAAACAGTAAGTTTGTTCTAACATGACAACATTCAAATTATCTCTCTTGTGAAAGTTTAATTAGAACCCTTTGGAGGGGTAGATGACGGTAGTAAAGAACAACTCAATACACTGTACATACATTTGTTAACTTGACTTTATTAGGCTTGCAACTGTTCAGCAACATTCATAAGTGTCCTTGTGGGGTATCCCAATATTCTTGTCCTATTTTTTTAATTATTCTAAACTGTCAAACTAATTGCCATACATTTTGCGTTTGGCTAATTATTACACGAATTTTTTTTAGATTCCAATATGGAAAACCACATGGCATAATGGTTGAATATTGGGAGAAGTGTTTTTTCTAAGTTTATTTTTGAACTAAACGTGAGTAACAATGGAATAAGACTACATTGTACATGTACTGTATATTGGAGATGGGTAAAATCTGTTTCATATCTAAGTCATGGTCCCAGTGTGTGATAGGTGAATATAAGAGGAAGAGGGCCAGACTAGTTCACAATGCAGCCTCGTTTGTGTCCATGTTCTGAACGTTCTTAATGGCTGCATCTTTTATTAATGCCAAGACCTCGCAACAGTTCTGAAAAATAGTATACCATAGAGAAATAAACTGACACACTGTCACGAGGCCAGATGGCTTGACGATTGAAAACAAATCAAAGAAATATGTTGCAAAATGCCTTTTTTGATTGAACACGTATCAGACTACGGTAAATGCTTGTCTTTGTTTACCTACAAATGTTTTCGGTAAACACATTAAATCTGTTTGTATTGATGTTGTTATTGATGTTTTGATCTGTTTATTCCTAGTGTCTGTAGGGAGCTCATCACGCAGCAGCACTTCATCAAAGAGACGAAACAACAAGAAGCCAGTCCCACCCTCAGATAAAGATGATAAATACTTTGAGCGAAGGAACCGCAACAACCTGGCTGCTAAAAGATCGCGAGATTCCCGCAAGAAACGAGAGGATCAAGTCTCCATGCGGGCCACGTTTCTCGAGAAAGAGAACGAGATTTTACGAGCTCAGTTGGACACACTACGTCAAGAGTTCAACTCCCTGAAACATCTTCTTGCACATCAGCGGCCTATTAATATGCAGACACAGATGCCGGTACAAATGATGCAATCTCATCAATCACATAAAAACATGTTACAACAGTAAATGTTTACTACGGAGCTCTGCAAACGCCTTCCATCTTGCTGAGTGTATATCAAGATGGAAGGCATGACAACATCATGTGATGCATCTTACTTTTATGACATCCTTTGATAATGTTTATCAAGAAGGTAACAATCTGCATTCAAGACGTCGTTATCCTAAGATAAATCATATCAGGATGTTGCCATCTTTTAAGTTTATGCTGTCCTCATCCGCGGTAAATTATCTTATAATCTTAGCAAATTGGATTACATGTCCAAAAGGTCCAGAGCTCCCTAGCTAGATGAACACAACATCAACGAATAATTTACAACCAAAAATAATTTTACCAACGGATGGATGTTATATTATTTACCCAAAGAAACTGTTTTATATAGATTTATTATATTATCTTCTCTTGTTGATCATAGTTGCGTTTCTTAATTATTTGTTGTTTTCTTAATCTCCTTGAGTAGTTGGAGAACGAGGAAACAGTTTGTCTAAAGTAAAATAAATGAATAAATGAATAAATCAATTGAAGCGAAATGGCATGGTACCCGCATAATGCTTTATCGTCAGCTGCACCGTTCACCAGTTATTTCTGTGAGCTGCTCATACAGTCGCCACTGCACAGTGTGTACATCACGAAAACATGTTTAAATTGATATCATAGTTCATTTTAAAGTCAAGATTTAAGTAAATTCTGCCATGCACCCTTGCCTGTAAGATTTGTCTTGGGCAAAGGTTTAAAGCCAGTGGACACTGTTGGCAATTGTCAAAGACCAGTCTAGTCACAGTGGTTGTATCTCAACAATGCATAAAATAACAAACCTGTGGAAGTTTGAGCTCAATCGGTCGTCGAAGTTGCGAGATAATAATGAAAGAAAAAACACCCTTGTCACACGAAGTTGTGTGCTTTCTGATGCTTGATTTAGAGACCTCAAATTCTAAACTTGAGGTCTCGAGATACACGTTCGTAGAAAATTACTTCTTTCTCGAAATCTACGTCACTTAAGAGGGAGCTGTTTCTCACAATGTTTTATACTATCAACCTCTCCCCATTACTCGTAATCAAGGAAGGGTTTATGATGATAATGATTTTGAGTTGTTACCAATAGTGTCCACTGCCTTTAAATGGCGTCCAAAATAAGTCACAAAATCCCCAAATTAATGTTCACTAATACGGAAAAATTTCCATTATTTTACGGGTAAATATTGATATCTTACCTTTTTTATACAGTTGTTTGTTTTATTATTTCAGGCCGATTGGTATCGGAAGTTTTGCCTTAAAGCCTTCTTTTAATTCTGGTTACGTTTCTGTCAGGAAATAATTTGCTCAAAAGAAATGTCAAATAATTATTCTTGAAAAATTATTCACGGATATAATCATTTTTAAAGCGACCTCATAGGCTTATCAATTTGTTTAAACGTTGTTCCGCGAAATTGTAACTTGCTCGTAATTGGTAGTTCGACTTTCCTTGACATTGACTTTAATGTGCAGCAAGTGGGTTATTATGTGGACACTCGTTTTCTTATAGGAAAGTATACCCTTGGTTTTCGGAAGCGTTTGATTGTATTATAAATATAAATATACATGAAAACTAACCTGTGGAGAATCTTCATTTTATTTGTCGCGTTTTTGAATTATCGCCGATAATACCAGTCACAAGTTGTAAATTTCACATGGTAGTTTGGCTGGTACCCTTTTTCTAGTAAGCTTAATTATTTTGTTGTGCTTAGCAAAGTCCTTGCTCTATGGTGAAACCAAGCCCATATGTTTGTGCGATTTAATGAAGCTATAGTGGCAAAACATTACTTTCGACAGATGCAAGCATTTCGATTTTGGCTTGTTATAATTGATACCATGTCTTTAATCTTTGTAAATAATTGTATTTATAATATAATAATTTGGGGGGAGGGGGGCAAGGTGTTTGTCCTATGTTAGCATGATACGGGTATCATCATAAATATTTGCAAAGTGTAGCAAAATGAAATCTCATATGTGTTTGGTTGACTTTACTGAAACTTGACCCGCCGATTTGTATTGAATAATATTATTGAACCCGGGTGAAGGGCTATAGAGTTCGTGTTATGTAATAGAACAAAGACGATGAGACTTGGTGAATGGTCACTTTTATTTTATTTTATTCTTTTTTCTCACCAATATACATCCACCCACAACGTGGATGGCTCCAGACCAGCTGTACTGAAGGGGTCTGAGTGTTTGGCTAATTCACTGTATAGTGCAAAATGGGGGTAAAGGTTAAAGGTTGTTTGATAGTTAATGTATATTGATCCAATACGATAATTTCGGTTGCGTCATTTTGGAAGTCAACGTCCCCTCGCGTTATACCGTGTTGTGCACATTTGATGCGATGTGGTGTGCAATTTGAATTCCAAAATGGCAAGCAGGGTAGATGTCCTTTCATGGCCACCATAGACAGGAGACATGTGTGGCATTCAGTGTAAAATTTTAAAATGGGCCAAATAGTTAAAAGATTAAGGATTCTAAAATATTTTACTTAAATGATGTATTTTCCTTTAAAAGGTTTTATTTTCTGTGCCTTTCCCGACGAGGGCACACATTTTCATCTCATTGTTATTACTGTACTTAGAATTCGTGGTAATTTTCTACCCTACTGAACTTTGCAGCTGTTTAATAACGATATCGTGTTGTGTTGATTTATTTGCCTTGTGCATCATCAGCTATTATTGTTTAATTTCCCCACTACGTGTATTGTAAGATAGGTCACTGGCCCTTTAAGACCACACTGCCTGGTTTTGAGGGATAGAGTTTCTGTACATAAAACGCACGTTTTTATGCATATGCTTTATAGATATTTGTCCCCACTATTAACCATAAAATGTTTTGTGATAGAATTGCGAAGGAACTGCTTAAAGGCCAGTTTATAGGCCTCAGCCTATACACAGGAATCCGTGCGCGTACATTTCTTTGCTATGCAGAGCCAAGAAACTGGGCCCAATTTAATTTGAGAAAGCAGAAGCAGAAAATACTGCTTGGCAAATTTCTTTGCTAAGCAAAATTCGATTCGGGCAGTAGCCACAACAATACAAACGTAATTTAAATTTTGGCTTGTATCTGATTCTGCTAAGCAATACTATTCTGTGTTAAGCGAGTTTTTGTGCTAATTACAAGCTCACTCACTTGACGGTTTTAATAACATGATTTTTATGGCATATGTCTCTGTACACTATTTCAGTCAGTCAATCACCATTGTTACCACCACTTGTTCAATCACAGTGCCTTTATGCAATGGGGGGGGGGGTGAACTTGACAGTTTCATTGTTTCTTATTGTTTAAATCTTCTGATGGTTGTGTTCATTGGAGTTGAGTGACGATGATTATTGGTGAAAATGTGACATCATTGTAACATAAAAGAATACAATTTAAAAAATTTAGTTGCAGCCGCGATACAAATAATCTTGAATTTAACATGTGTTTTGTCATGTACGTCGATGAACAATGTCAATGTGTGTTGGCGTGAGCGAGTCCGTCTATGGCCCTCTTCGAAATCACGGTTGGGCTTGGTCTCAGGCTCCGTCATGTATTTGAGGGAACGCACGTGTGTTTTCATGAAGTCATAGTTTCGAGAAGACTCTAGAGTTAACACGACCACTAAGCTGCATGTTTCTGAATACTGAGGCAATAGGACACTTTTGATTAAAGGACCACGTTGCCTTGGATCGGACGAGTTGGTCTATAAAAAGCGTTTGAAACCGTTTATTATGAAATGCATATGGTTAGAAAGATGTTTTAAAAGTAGAATATAATGATCCACACAAGTGTAACTAAAAATTGCACGGTTTTCCATTTACGTCGCGAACTAACACGATCGGCCATTATGGGAGTCAACAATTTGACTCCCATAAATGGCCGACCGTGTTAGTCGACGAAGTAAAAAGAAAACCACGCAATTTCGAGGCATATTTGTGTGGATCATTGTGTTCTACTTTTACATCTTTCTACCCATATGCATTTTATAACAAACGGTTACAGAACGCTTTTCAAAGACCAACTCGACCGATCCAAGGCAACGTGTTCCTTTAAGGCAGCAATCATGGTGGCTTCTCTCCGACAAGGAGTGTATGTATACTATATGGTGCGTTAAACCATCCTCCATGGTTAAACCTCGTCCTTAACAATATGGTTGGACTGCCACAACATGGAAGTCTTGCCAGTACCATGTATGCAGTTATCAATGAACACCGATGAAACAACAGCTATAGTCCGGCCCCAGTTCGGCAAAATATAAATAAATGATGTTTTTAATGGCCCGACGTTCCGACTCTTGCAACGGTTTTTTCAAAAGCTAAAGTAAACAACACACACGACACTTCAAAATTCAGCATTATAGAGACTTTATCGAAGACCCCCAAAATGACGAGACCATGCCAAAGAATTGTACATTGTACCATGCTATCTAGGAGCCGCCGAGCCGGAAAACGGACGGGAGGGAGTCGCACGGGGCAGCTCCGGTTGAATTTTGTTTTAAAGCCGAAATAAACTTACAAGTATCACACTCATTTCAACAGCTTGTTTTGTCTTTTATTACTCGAGCTGTGAACAGAGAAACTTTTATTAACTACACTACACATACACATGTTATGAAGATACCCTCGCTTTCGAAAACTGGCTTCGAAAAATACATCCAGGGTTGTCGTTCACGTTTTAGTCTTAAGATAGTCTTACGATACAGCAAGTGCTTCCGAGGAAAGACCACCGTTGCTTTTATTTTACACCAAGACCAATCATTCCAGATTTACAGCTTTTAAAAGAATTGTATCATGGCACTAAGTTTGTCATGATTTATCAACAAGAATTAAAATATTTAAATTGTTAACAGTCAGTGAGCTTTATGTTCGACCATATGAGACGACTCATTATGGGTCGATACATCAATAGTCACGTGATACATTTCTTAAAAGGCGATGCTTGGAATAAATGTGTTCCACAAACAAACACACCAACAAACAAACAAACAAAGGTGGACTTTGCCTCTTCAAAGCTCATTTCTTTTCCGGAATTCAAAATAAGATCGCACTACATGTTGTTAGAACAAATAGATATGTACAATATTAACCAACCTGTGAAATTGTATTTTATTAAATTAATTAATTGTATTACCTTTACTTTTAATGATGCCACAAGCGGAAAAAATAAAGATTGCCCGTTTGTTTTGAATGACTAGGGTGTCCAGTGCTGAATACCATTACTACCTTGCTTATGTAGAATTGCTGTGTGATGTTTTATCAATGATATTTAAGAACACTGTGTGCACATGTTTTTTATGATACCAATTCTTTGAGTTGTAACTGTCTACAGATGTTAGTACACCTTTAGCATGCTAATACCCATTATATCTGATTCCCTGTATGAACTGGTAATATTGACTACTGATTATCACAGTACAACAGAGGGACCAGACTGGTACCAATTCCATGGTCATCTGAGGTCAGTACTAAACACTTTCCCCAGTTAAGTCTCAAACAAATATAAAAGTACATCTTAAAATTGTATATTATTACAAATGTACAGTTACATAATGGATCGCACTATTAACAAAGATTCCGTGAAAATAGCTTTTTCAACTTCTTCTTTATAGTCACTTTACATCAAAACCAAAAAGCCAATTTACTAATGTGATTTAATTCTTCGTTAACATGACTTCTGTAAAGCAGTTTTGGGGTTGGGGTGGGGTTGCAGCCATAAATTGACAGTTTGAGCTCGGTTCAACAAACTCCTCTAGGCGATGTGTAAGTTCAAATAATAACAAAAACCTGAAAAGTAAAGAAATTCCATTATAAATTACCATAAATTGATTGATAAATTAAAGATTAAGGCAAAATGCCAATGCGTTCACCGATAACGAGGTATGCTGTTATACTGAAAGAGTAAACATAAACTTCAAAAGTCAAATATTCCATCACAAATATATTTAGGCAGGACCTACAAGTTTAACATGATTTTATTTAAGTATCAATCTTCACCTGTTTTAATGCGAGTTAGTCATGTTCACCAGAAACTTTTTTATTTGTTATTTTTTTTGTTCTTCTTCTTTCGCTTTTTAGTTATTATTGGGAGTTTTTAGGGGGGTCTAGCTCAAGTATCCTAGTTTGATTTAACGAGATTCATTTCCCAGCTGAGATATAAAAATACTTTAATTTACTGAAATAACATTTGCAGAAGGGGGTTCACGAATTCCTATTTAATGATCAAGTCACATTGATTATTCTTGCAGGTACACTGACAAAAAACAGCACCCAAAACAAAATCTTGACTTGAAATAGTCAGGAAGTTATTAGTAATACCCTTTACGTCTTCCTTTAAATTTTCATGAAAAGTTATTTATAATAAAGGAAAAAATGAATGATAAATGCGTATAACACCTAAGGTCATAAGTTCATTACAAGTGACATAAAAAGTATTTTGATTTTTGTTTAACGATGATTCTTTGATGTTTTTAAAAGGTGTTTCAGGAGAAAACTGAATTGTACATGAGTAACTATGATGTGTATTGATACGTTGCTGTGCTTGGCCTTTTTGAGACCGAAAAAAAGAAAACTTACAAGACTTTGATCAAGTCTAACCTCAAAAAACCCATCAGCAGACTTTGTTCAAGTCTAATCTGTCATTAGCCATAGACTTCACTCATATCAATCAATCAACGGACTTGGAACAAGTCTACAAATACTCAAAAATGCCAACAAAAATAAGGTCTCCTGTGATTAATAAGGTTTACCCATGCACAGGTTTGATGACAAGTGGGTGACTAAGGCTGGCTTAATCAGATTCCTGGAGTTCATCTGCCAGTGCCGCAGAGAACTTGTTAGGTTGACTCCAGTCCTGGTAATGAAAACAGAGAAGGGGAACCAAGAATGTTAAGGAACCTGTCCAAATAATCAGTGTTCAAATATTTAGATTTGACAATATTGACAGACTATACACTAGAGAACAGAGTCATGTATACTAGATTTGACAATATTGACAGACTATACACTAGAGAACAGAGTCATGTATACCCTGCCCATGTGGGGCTTAGGGTACAATACACTCTAGTCCTCTTGAAGAAGTACCCCAGCCCTCCAATCCTCATAAGAAGTCCTAAGACTCCAAACACACGGAAAGGTAAATGTCATTAATCCAGCACCAAATGGAGCAATGCCTCAAATGAAACAGATATTTAACATCAATTCCCTCCAGTACATTAATTTTCAATAACTTTTCCAGCATTCACATTTGCAGTTGAAACAGACTACAAAAAAAGCAATCAAAGACAGTGGGCAACCTTCCTCAACTACGGTCAAGATGATCAGCAATCGCTGATAAAACTTAAGACAATATTCTAAACGAGGCAATCAGACATGCAGCTTCCCTGTCATTGTGTGCCAACCCACGCATATGAATGCAGTCAGTCGTTGATAAACAATAACAATTAAACCGCTTTTATATAGCGCCATTAACCCCAAAGCGTCACAAGGCGCTTTACAAAGGTTACAAATTTTGAGTAAGTTAAGAGAAAAACAGAACAATTTAAGATAAACAGATTAAGAATTCTAAAGAAAATTACCACCGTCCAATAACAATACTTAAAAACATATGAACATTTTCAGATAAACAATTCAAGAATGCTAAAGAAAACTACACATCTAAGAGACTTACCGTCGGAGCAGGCTGCTCATATTTGGGCATCTCAGCTGGCTGTTTCCTTGCTGGTCTATCGTCACCCTCGCTACGTCTATTCTCTCGTCGATCATCATCCCTTCGTCTTTCTCCACGGCCAGCTCCCGGCCCACCCTGGTCTCCTGTCATTGAAAAACACACAAAAAGCAGAGTGAATAAAAACTGATAGTAACAACAAAAACAATGATGTCTCGCATTCGTCTTCCATCATCCTGTTGAGACCTTCTTACAAACTGTTGAGACCTTGACGAGGCAGTTACTTGTATTTATTTTTTGTGTGGAATCACACTGTTTAGATATCAGCAAGGTCTGCCATAGCATACAGGTATGATTGTCCTTGACACTATGGCCTTACTAGTCAAACTCGTCAGCTAACAGTAAATGCAGAGATCCAATTTGCCACTTGACCACAGACCTGATGCCAGTAGTTTTAGGATCGGCCATACAAACTCATGAATCAACATGGCGGTCTTGTGTTTTACAAATTGAATAATGAAACCTCACTGTTGTAAACAAAAACAAATATTTGAGTCTGACTAAATACCTTACAATTCTATTGAGTCGTGAAAGTCAAAAGCAAAACAATGAGAATTCGAACCAGTGAAATAATTGTTTGATAGTGTCAGGAAGATTTCTGGTCTTTTTAAAACAATGCTTCAGCCGATTTCAAGGAACGCTAGAATTAATCCCATCTCGAGTTAGGATGAGGAATCCCTCCTAACTCAGGATGGGTTCAATGCGTCCTAACGTCTATGGATAAGGAACTTAACTCGTCCTACATCCTAGGATTAATCCTAAGTTAAAAAGAGTTTGGTGAAATCGATGGCTGGTCCAGTAGCAATAATCCCTCTGGACTTGTGGATGTTTCTCCCAGATTCAAACTCTCTTACCTGGCTTTCTGTTCATCCCACCACGCTCTCCACGTCCGACTGGTCTAGCATCCCTTTTCCAGGCATTATCCTTGGGCGGGCCAGTCTCTCGATACTGCCTGTCAGATGACCCTTCTCCTTTATATCTACCATCTACATCCCTTGAGGGAGGTGACATCTGAGATGATCCAGTTGGAGGAGACGAAACAATCTCGCTCCTCTTGGCCCAAGCGTTCTCCTTGGGCGGGGGAGCTGGGATGACATTCTGCAAGTTGATTTCGTCTTGTCGAGGTGAGATGGGGGTCTTAGGTGATTTGGGTGTGGTCGGAGAGGTGGGCGAGAGAGGCTCGTCTTTATGGAAAGCAGAATCATCCTCGTTGGATCGTTCACTCTCTCTCCTTGCAATGACTTCATTTTACAAAATAGGAATATAAAAAAAGATGAAGAAAAATGTGTTACTGAGGTCGATAGTAGTTCTCTTTTTGATAGTAATGCAACACAACAGTAGTAGATTACACAAAGAAACATTGCACTAGAAATGTCTACCTCCAAGGTACAATTAATAACGAACATTATTTGTATTTGTGGTTAAAGCTCTTCTTTGAACCCTACAAATCACTTTTTCAATAACATAAACCATATCCAGCTTAATAATATTGAATTATAATATAGTTATGGTTCAAAATTATGTATAAAATGATTTGTAATTACTCTAATTCTAATTATTATATTATTATTATTATTATTATTATTATTATTATTATTATTATTATTATTATTATTATTATTATTATTATTATTATTATTATTATTATTATTACTTATATTTGGTTCTTGCAAACCTTTGGTATTGCAGAACTTGGGTTTCACATCAATTGATTCACACATGAAGGACACCAAATTAAAACACAAATGAAATTCGATTTGGATTTAGATTATCGCTTACTTGGCCTTGGTCCTCCTTTGCCTGAGCTAGAGCTGCTGTGTCTCGTTCTGCCCTCTCCTTCGCTCTCCCTGCGAGGGCGCTCTGGCCTGAAAAATAACATGCACACCATGGATGTTTAATTGCTGATGTAATCGTACAACATTAATGCTAGTGCACACTGCACTAAGCTCTTTTGGGCCTCTTTTGATGAGATAGACTTGTCCATTTACACGCCTCAATAATTTTGGTTTTCTTACTCTCCCGATCGGGCGAGTATTTTATCAAGAATAAGGTTTGATCTATGTGCACATAGAGTAGGCTTTAAAAGGCATTTCAGCAGCCGATTTCACAAAACGCTAGTATTACCTAGGATGGGTTCAATGCGTCCCAACGTCTATGGATTAGGAACTTACCTCGTCCTAAGTCCCAAGATTAATCCTAAGTTAGGAAGAGTTTGGTGAAATCAACAGCAGGCTATCTAATAAAATAATAATTGGAAATCCAAAATCAGACTGAAGAATAAGATTCGTCCTGACCTCTCCCTTCTCATGACTGGTTCCCTCTCCTTCTCATTCTTCATTCTCTCTTGCTCCTCAAGACGTCTTTCCCTTTCTAGTCTCTCCTCAATGGCACGCTCACGTGCCGCTGTATCCACAGGCTTAGCTCCGCCGAAGATGGCCGACTTGGTCTGTTGACCGGAGCCTGAGTCACCGGAGTGGTCTGATTTCTTGGTCAGGACAAGCTTCTTCCTCTCTTTATGCGGTTCTTATGTCAAATCAAAAAATATATTTTTATTAATTAATCAATATTTTAAAGAGCTAAATAAATCAGTCAAGAGAGAACATAACAAATAAAAATGATAAGGCACTACTCAATCAAGATCATAGGAAACATAATAGAAATTAACATGGATAGAGGCGAGTCTAATGAGATAAATTAATAGGTTCCCTAATGACAGGAGGAAGATTGTTCCAAATCATATTAGTCCGGCTACACTCAAAACTGTTTGACCTGGAACTTTCAAGGCACAGACAAAAACATTGAAAACCAATGAAAAACCAATCTACAAAATTAAGCTAACCATAAAAAAAGGTGTCAAAGAGCAATCTATGCAAGACACAAAGAAACAGAAGCGATTCAGAAGCGACAGAAACCAGTCTTGGAAAGGCGAGTCTTGAAGGAACAGTCAACAGTAAAATGTTTGTTTAACATTGATTACACATCACCATGTCCCATCACATAACAAAGCCATAATGGTTCTGTGTATGGTTCAAGGACACACGTGACATTATCGAGATCTGATCCCTCTCTGAAATCATAAGAAATCGCAACACTAAACCGCTCCAGCCATGACACTCCAAGTTGTCTCAAGTCCCCTTCACACTCCACTTTAATCCAGAGAATCTCCGAGACAAATCGAACACATAGAATCTCCAGATTAAGTGGAACATTCACACTTCACTTTTCAGGGCTAAAAATTCTCCTGATTAACAAACCCAAAACTGGTAACCCTGCCTAGGACCAGGGTTAACCCACTGTCGATCTTGGTGTTAGTATGAAACTGTTAACCCACTGTCGATCTTGGTGTTAGTATGAAACTGTTAACCCACTGTCGATCTTGGTGTTAGTATGAAACTGTTAACCCACTGTCGATCTTGGTGTTAGTATGAAACTGTTAACCCACTGTCGATCTTGGTGTTAGTATGAAACTGTTAACCCACTGTCGATCTTGGTGTTAGTATGAAACTGTTAACCCACTGTCGATCTTGGTGTTAGTATGAAACTGTTAACCCACTGTCGATCTTGGTGTTAGTATGAAACTGTTAACCCACTGTCGATCTTGGTGTTAGTATGAAACTGTTAACCCACTGTCGATCTTGGTGTTAGTATGAAACTGTTAACCCACTGTCGATCTTGGTGTTAGTATGAAACTGTTAACCCACTGTCGATCTTGGTGTTAGTATGAAACTGTTAACCCACTGTCGATCTTGGTGTTAGTATGAAACTGTTAACCCACTGTCGATCTTGGTGTTAGTATGAAACTGTTAACCCACTGTCGATCTTGGTGTTAGTATGAAACTGTTAACCCACTGTCGATCTTGGTGTTAGTATGAAACTGTTAACCCACTGTCGATCTTGGTGTTAGTATGAAACTGTTAACCCACTGTCGATCTTGGTGTTAGTATGAAACTGTTAACCCACTGTCGATCTTGGTGTTAGTATGAAACTGTTAACCCACTGTCGATCTTGGTGTTAGTATGAAACTGTTAACCCACTGTCGATCTTGGTGTTAGTATGAAACTGTTAACCCACTGTCGATCTTGGTGTTAGTATGAAACTGTTAACCCACTGTCGATCTTGGTGTTAGTATGAAACTGTTAACCCACTGTCGATCTTGGTGTTAGTATGAAACTGTTAACCCACTGTCGATCTTGGTGTTAGTATGAAACTGTTAACCCACTGTCGATCTTGGTGTTAGTATGAAACTGTTAACCCACTGTCGATCTTGGTGTTAGTATGAAACTGTTAACCCACTGTCGATCTTGGTGTTAGTATGAAACTGTTAACCCACTGTCGATCTTGGTGTTAGTATGAAACTGTTAACCCACTGTCGATCTTGGTGTTAGTATGAAACTGTTAACCCACTGTCGATCTTGGTGTTAGTATGAAACTGTTAACCCACTGTCGATCTTGGTGTTAGTATGAAACTGTTAACCCACTGTCGATCTTGGTGTTAGTATGAAACTGTTAACCCACTGTCGATCTTGGTGTTAGTATGAAACTGTTAACCCACTGTCGATCTTGGTGTTAGTATGAAACTGTTAACCCACTGTCGATCTTGGTGTTAGTATGAAACTGTTAACCCACTGTCGATCTTGGTGTTAGTATGAAACTGTTAACCCACTGTCGATCTTGGTGTTAGTATGAAACTGTTAACCCACTGTCGATCTTGGTGTTAGTATGAAACTGTTAACCCACTGTCGATCTTGGTGTTAGTATGAAAGTGTTAACCCACTGTCGATCTTGGTGTTAGTATGAAACTGTTAACCCACTGTCGATCTTGGTGTTAGTATGAAACTGTTAACCCACTGTCGATCTTGGTGTTAGTATGAAACTGTTAACCCACTGTCGATCTTGGTGTTAGTATGAAACTGTTAACCCACTGTCGATCTTGGTGTTAGTATGAAACTGTTAACCCACTGTCGATCTTGGTGTTAGTATGAAACTGTTAACCCACTGTCGATCTTGGTGTTAGTATGAAACTGTTAACCCACTGTCGATCTTGGTGTTAGTATGAAACTGTTAACCCACTGTCGATCTTGGTGTTAGTATGAAACTGTTAACCCACTGTCGATCTTGGTGTTAGTATGAAACTGTTAACCCACTGTCGATCTTGGTGTTAGTATGAAACTGTTAACCCGCTGTCGATCTTGGTGTTAGTATGAAACTGTTAACCCGCTGTCGATCTTGGTGTTAGTATGAAACTGGGTTAATTTTTCTCTTGGGTGAAATGAATCTAATCTGTGTAGAAAACTTTTTACTTGGATCCCCACACGCCAATTACACAGATCAAAAGTAGGTAGAGTGAAAAGAGCTTAAGAGTACTGCATCGATCCGACCTCATGAAGTTAAATTCATTCAATGGGCTGCTCATTCATGACACACTACTAAACAACCTCATGAAGTTAAATTCATTCAATGGGCTGCTCATTCATGACACACTACTAAACAACCTCATGAAGTTAAATTCATTCAATGGGCTGCTCATTCATGACACACTACTAAACAACCTCATGAAGTTAAATTCATTCAATGGGCTGCTCATTCATGACACACTACTAAACAACCTCATGAAGTTAAATTCATTCAATGGGCTGCTCATTCATGACACACTACTAAACAACCTCATGAAGTTAAATTCATTCAATGGGCTGCTCATTCATGACACACTACTAAACAACCTCATGAAGTTAAATTCATTCAATGGGCTGCTCATTCATGACACACTACTAAACAACCTCATGAAGTTAAATTCATTCAATGGGCTGCTCATTCATGACACACTACTAAACAACCTCATGAAGTTAAATTCATTCAATGGGCTGCTCATTCATGACACACTACTAAACGCAACCATTTATTACATTTATGCTCATATTTATAAGATGTTGGCTCACTCTCTCTCAACTAAACTCTACAAGCTTCTTACCCGATTCCATTTCTCCGTCTTGTTCGCTTCTTATGTATCCTCCTCCGCCACTATATCCGCCATTTCTATCACCCCCTGAAATGTCAAAGATGAATCAACTCTTGAAACTCATTGTACCCGCAAGTTTACTATTCATATTTATATTTTTAGTTACTCTCATGAAATCGACTAACTTAATAACAACACAATAATGATGCCGGATTGCAATTTCATCTTTGAAAGGGCAAGGAATTGATTACAAAAACACAGAATTAATTACAAAACTTTAGTACAAGCAATAAATAGGCTAGTTCAAAATTTTTAAAAAGAGAGAAAAACATTATCAAAAACTCACCATCACTGATTAAAATGGAAAAACAACTACTAAGTTACCTTACGAAAAATGTGAGTTAAAAAGATGAATAGCACTGGGTAAAAAGATAGTCTGAACCGGTTTGTGCGAGTAGAGAGAGAACGGTACCTTCCTGATGGGAGAATGTGAATGAATGAGTGTAGTGGATGAGTTGGGTCCTGGGTTATAACTTTCAATTTATTTACATACTGTTTGTCTAGGATTTCTCTCATGGGTTTTACTTCGAAACCTTTTATCTTGCTGGCAACCTTGGTGGTACGATCAATTTTCTTATGATTTTTCATAGTTAGATTATTATACCAAACACTACAGCTGAAAGTAATGACTGACTGAATAATACTCTGGTAAGACAGGTGTAAAATTGAATTACAGACATTGAAAGACCGTAATTTCCTTAGAAAATAAATCCTCTGATTTGCCTTGGCACACGATTTTTGAGTATTTTTGTTCCAATCCAGTTTGTTATCTATAATTGTTCCAAGATATTTATATTCACATGTTCACTGACAATTTCTACTTCGTCATTCTTTATACAAACCAGATGAATACCTTGACGGATCTTAAGAAAATCAAAAACAAGTTCTTTGGTTTTGGTTATATTCAAAGTGAGAAAGTTGTCTACGCACCACTGGACAAAGCGCTCTATTTCAAGCCTATAATGGATCGTTCCGGCTTTCCACTAAGCTCCGCCCACCGCGCACGTGAGCAAGACACTTGCATGCCAAATATACGCGCACGCGTGACCGAGTTTGTCCGACCACAATCATTGCTGTGATTGGTCAAATGGGTGAACGCGCAGTTTGATTGATAGGCCGGATCGGTCCATTAGTCTCATTGACTATATAATTAGTCTAAGTCGTACAAGATATTTATATAGCGCAAGCCACTTGGCCTACCATGGCCAAACAGTCTATTCAAAATGTTAGTTTTTTTCATTTTAAATTCATTTCTGGGTAAATTTATGGCACTTTCTCCACATCCAAATTTCAAAGGCAAACTATGCATGGATGTGAGTATAACATGTTATATCTCGGCTCCTTTTTGCACCTTCATCCTGTTTTTGTTTTTTATTAACTGCTAATCTTTATTTGTTTCTTTTCTTTGTATAATTTTTTCAAGTTGGGCTGTTTCGCCATGCACAACACACAACAATAAAATGAAACATATGAAGGGAATTGTTCCAAAATAAAACACACATTTCAACCAGAAATAATGCTTATGGCACCGTACAAGAAAACAAGATACATGTATGTACGTTAAGTTCAGTAAACACTACAAAGTGCAAGTATATATTCACGCAGGTAGTACATTCATGTACATTAAGTTCAGTAAACACTACAAAGTGCAAGTATATATTCACGCAGGTAGTACATTCAAATATTTAAGGACTTAAAACTAATTTAAGTGCCAAAAAGTTGTACAAATTGTTTTGTATAAAAAGGTATAATAGAAGTTCAATTTGCATCCAGGATAAGAAAAAAAGGCTACTAAAAGACATTGTTGTACATTGTTCACCAAAAGTGGAGTAAAAAATAATAAAGTGATCATAAGAAACAAATAATTGAAATATCTCACCATAATTTCTGTCTCGGTTTCCCCTGTCTCGTTCCCGATCTCCAAATCCTCGATCTCTGGGTGCGGAATAATTATCAAAGCCCTGTGATCTTCCACCGCCTCTATCTCCTCCGAAACCCCTGTCTCGATCGCCACCAAAGCCTCGGTCCCCACCGAAGCCACGGTCACGATCTCCACCAAAACCTCTATCACGATCACCACCGCGGTCACCAAAACCACGGTCCCTATCTCCGCCAAAACTGCGATCTCTATCCCCGCCTAAACCACGGTCCCTATCCCCTCCGAACCCGCGATCGTTTCCAAATCTATTGTCTCTACTGCTTCCGAAACCTCGGTCCCCTTGATCCCGGTCGAAGCCTCCACTTCTCCCTCGGTCATCAAATCCTCGGCTGCCCCCTCCTCTACTCTCAAAGGCACTACTGCCCTCTGCTGGTGTCTTACGTCTCCAAACACTGTCCTCACTGCTACCACCACCACCACCACCACTACCTCCTCCACTTCCACCAAATGCATCTAAAATTAGAACAAAGAAGATGACAACTTTACCTACACTGCTCTTCATCTTGCATTTGAGAAACTAAAGAGTTTGCATAAAGTAAACGGCAACCATGCCAGAAGAACAAAGTTGTACAAATTACAGCCTACACCCAGCAAGTGCTGATCTTGCACTCTAAATCTTCCTGCATTTGAGTCTAACTTATTTTGTGAGGACAACAATTTTAAACTCACCATCTCTTCTGCCACCATAAGATCCTAGAAAGGGATATCAAAAAATAAAATCAATCATCTGAAGACCAGTTGAAGACACATTCTTAAAAAAACATCTTCTTGTACTAGAAAACACAGACCAGGACACACTACAACACTTCTAGTGAAATAATTTATTGTGCTTTGTCAATGTCAAGGCAAATCTCTCAATTCAGTATAGAGGGGAACACTACAATTTACAAGCTAACACCAGACTGGAAAATCGATGTTACCATCGTTTGTCCCTCTGTCAAAGCCGATGCACCGTTCATGATTTGAACGATCGTCACTCCGGTACATGTAGCGACTGTTTCTATCGTAACCTGACCTGTCATAAGGTTCATTGTATTTATTGCCTTGTCGATCTGACCCTGTAAGAATAACACAGACTAAAGGTCAAAGGTCTCTACTTTTGAGGTCTTACAGTTTGGGCAATCAGCTTTCACAGGCATCTTACAGTAAACTTACTTAACTCATCATAAATCAACAGATAAAACTGAACTTTTTGTACCCTGCAACAACCCAGACCTTCCAATTTGCAAACTCTACAGCAGACACCCTGGTCAAGGCATCAGAAAACACAAACTCTAATTATAACAGCATGTTACTTTTTTGTTAGTACTTTGTAATATGACATTAAAACCTTAATACTATCGGTATACTCTCACACCGAACAGGCTCTTGCCCAACAGCTCCACAAGGGACTACGTATGTATACCAAGTCCACAGTACACAAACCATGGTGTTAATACCAGCTGTACAAACAGAACCCATGCACCTAATGCTATCATAAAAGCTAATGAATTTCAATCCAACAAAATAGCCCAGCATCCTACCTCGACCAAAAACAGATCCTGCATCCCTCCCTGCTCGCCAGTCACCACTAGTACGATCATCTTTGCCATCTAGAAAATTAAAGATGGCGATCAAATTCTTGTTAAGCAGAAGGAGAAATGACAAAACATTAAGCAAATTCATGCAGCGCCCTTGAATAGAATAGCCACATAGCAAAGAAAAATCTTTGTAGAAAATGAAATGTATAAAAGAACTCCACAGAATGTCCTGCCACACCGGCCTATGCAAGGGTGGTCTGTTAGGAAAGATTTGAATGTATCTCACCTTGATGACCAGGACCAGCTACATCGACTCGAATACGCCTTGATCTAATCGTCTAGAGAGAGCAAAACAAAAAATACAAGGTGAACAAAACAAACGTATACAATATTAAAGGCAAACTAGTCTCTGTGTTTTTGGAACCATTCAATTGTTTTTATCATATGTAAATGTATACAATATTAAAGGCAAACTAGTCTCTGTGTTTTTGGAACCATTCAATTGTTTTTATCATATGTAAATGTAGATAATACTAACCTTTAAAAATATCGTTTCAAAAGGTGCAAGATTTTTTTTAGATTTCGCTTGAAAACATTGAAGCGATTATGTCACTGCAGGAAGAATAATCCCTATTCCTGAGATAACATTCAAATTTTGGGGAGAATAACTTATATCAAGAACGAGATGGTTAGTTATTGCTATCTGAGAGAATTTAGCAATCCTGAAGATCTGACACTACCAAGGGATGAAAAACAGACTCTTGGATTTCCCCTTTGACCTTTTGGTCTTGAATCTTTGACGAAAACACATAATTATAGTTGTGAGAAAAGAAACACCTGCTTGTTAAAACCAGGGTCTGTCTTTATCCTTCCAAGATAAAGACATGTGACCAGACTTGATTCATCTTTGAATGGAAAGGGCTCCCTCAATAGGTTTATAATGTCCAATTGCTTACCTGGTCATTGAGTGCCAAAGCTGCCGTCAGAGACTCCAGGTCATCGACCTCTGCATAGCCAAATCCTTTCAGCCTCTCGCCCTCTCTTGGCAGCCGAACTTGGCTCACCTGTTAATATCATAACCACAAATAATGAATGCACAAACTACATGTCTGAAACTGCAGTTCTGACCAATGAACAGACATTATTGGAAATATTTAGAGGCAAGAAATAATAACAGCGCTTATAACCGTTACCAAGTGATGCTCAATGTCAATGTGTTTCAACACTCATTTTTCACTCCGGTGTTGTGGAGCTAGATTTTGAAGTATGAAGCCAATTTCTCTACATAATATCATGTAATGGTTTAAAAGGTGCTGTGGCGCAATGTGCTGCAATCAAACCAGGAACACCGGGGTGAACACTTTCTCTTTTAAAAAATTGCACTGGGTTTATTTACTTGCATTACACAATACACAGGACAAACCACTTTACAACACATCAGAAGGACACAAAAATAATGGTTATAATGATCAAGTGACTTGCCAAGTGCCACTGGCCTAACGACCAGGACTCGAACCCACACTTTTCTAAACAGAAACACCAGCACTCAGTGACGACATGGAACTGATAAAACAAAAATCCAATAAACTCTCCCTTACGTTACAATCCCTCAGGAAAAGTGTGATGTCATCTTCATCGGCATCAAATGGGATATTACCCAAGTACACGGTGTATGGAGGTTTATCTGGCAGTTTAGAGAAGTCCAGCTCAGCCGGCTGGGCACTGCGGGGCGCTGTCGGTAATGCAGCACGGTTTGGCAGTGGTTTGCTGTCCAAAAACGCAGACTCTGTCATGAAAAAAACAGAAGAGTACTAACAACACGAGTTGTTAACTCTTGAAGCTTCCTTAGCACCAAATTCCTTAAAGGTATGGTCATAGATTGGTGTTTGCCAACCTAATACTGATTTACAGGAAAAATTATCAAAGAAAGATACAATAAAAATCACACATTTCCGCTTAATACAAGGTGAATACTTGCTGACAAAACAACAAAAAACTATGACTGAAACCTTGACTTTTAAATAAATAAAATGAAGTGTGGCATTTTCACCCATATTAATACCACTATTTTGTTGTCCGCAGATTGATTCCAAAATTGGCAGGACATGTACCAGTACACCTACAAGAAGTCAGCGCAACAGGTCTTAAAGACTTTTTTCTTGTTTTTTTGGCCGGACTTCAAACTTCATTTAATTTAATCATTCTGTGAAGCCACGGACTCTCAGAATTGGGAACTTAATCACTATACTAGCAAAGAACCCAATGGATAGAAGTTTCAGTTTTAGATGTGGGAGGAAATTCCCAGATAATTATTCCAGTGAAAACCCACTCAATCAGTAGGGTCTGAAAACCTAATCCACCGTCTAGATTGGCACCGGGGGTCCCACAGGCGGAAAATAAGGAAAGAGATACATGTACCAGTACGCCAACCTGACCGCCACATATGACTTAGTTTACAACATTTCTGAGTATCTTAGTTTATAAGCCTTACCATCTGCTTCTTCAGTCTGGTCCGCCCATGACTTGTTATTCATAACATAACTGGTTCCCGGTGCACTGGTACCACTGCTGCCATCCGAGAGAAAATCATTTAGATTCAACGTCTTTCCTTTAACTGCTTTCCCCTTTTTTCCTTTCTTGGAACCTGTGGGTTTCACAAAACATTGAAAAACAGAAACAGAGATGGAAGTTAACCATTGTCTAATGTCCAACTAAACCAAAGTGCGATTTGGGGATGGACATAAGCCAAGGGGGATTTGAACCATTGACCTCTGGATTAATTATCGACACCCTACCAACTCTGTTGGTGGTCTCCCTGTTTTGTCAATATCTTTGTTTGGGAGTCCCAGTCAGAAGCCATGCAACTGTTAACTGCTGTGTAGCCAGGGATCATTGGAAACAGGGAAAATTGAAAATTAAATAAGGAAATTTACCAAGTAAATTTTTCTGTGTTCAACCCCAAATCATTCTAACATGATTTTATCCACTCAGTTTCCCTTGTGGTTTATTATTTTAAGGGAAGTAGGCCCCGAATCGCCAAGTGCTTCAATATCACAGGGTTAGGCATTGCTTTGTATCTAAATATTCTAATGTGCAGACGTTGATTTGAGATGTCACGAAGGAGACATAGGGGGGGTCATGAGGTTTAAGAAAGAGGGGAGGATTTGTTTAAATGGGAGGATGATTAATTATTAAGGACATACACATTTTTCTTTTCACAGGCAGACTAATTAAAGTCGATCTTCTTACAGTAAGGCAACAACCAAACAGCGTGACCCAACCAAACACGCAGCTGGACGTGCCATGGCTGTCGTATGCGTATCGGCCATTCCAGCTTGCAAACTCACCGCCTGTGTGTGTAAGCACCGATCCCCCGCACCGAGTGCGCAGCATGCAGGCATGGTACATACATGTACATGTACTGTATGAACATCGTGCGTGCACAAACTATACAGCTCGTAAGTACCGTGTGCTGCTCCATACCCCCACATGGGTCACGCTGATTGGTTGTTGCCAAGCAAGTGCGACGTTCAAAATCACTAGTTGGCCCCGCTATGGATTATGGATATATTCGGTCAGTCTTTTGGTAAGTTTTTGTCGTTTTTTCTGCCAAATATTTTCATGATGTTGTTTTAAGGGTTCCAGATGACGTTGTCATACAATAAAGATCAACTCCATGTGTTTAGAATGTCTGTCATGATTTTGGAAAGTGGAAAAAAAGGACGAATCTGATCACAAGTCTGGCAAAAACTGGTCAAAACTGCTAGTTACACCGATAATATCAGTCTTGTGTCTTAACCCTCCGGTCTCCGACCGTCGGGAGGATGGAGGGTTACGATTATCGCAACTATATGTAAGTAAGTAGTGGCATAGCCTTGGCTGCCCAGTCTTCCAAATCCAAATCAAATGTTCTTCATGACTAGCTAAAATAACAAAACCACCTCACGACCCGTGCCTAATTAATAATATCTGTGCATATGGGCTGCATGCAGTGCTGCTTTAGCGCTCTGGCCCTGCAAACGCATGCCGTCCCACACCACCACCACCCATCCACGACCACACACACACGCACCGCACGCCGTGTGGGTAAAATTCCAACTCAACTAAAACCCGAATCGTTCCATTCTAACACAAAATACTAAATAAAAAACATTCACGTCAGCTATATTCGTCTTACTTATACTCATACCAAAATTACACTTCAAGAAAATGAGGTATAAGTAGTGAAAATAACAAACATCGGGTAAAAATAATCTTGAAGTTTTGCGGGAAACATGCCTACCTTGGGAAGCCATCTTGAATGTTGGCCACGAATTAACTTCCCCGGATGTACAATAAACTTGTCTAGGTGTCTTTGCTGTTTTTGGAAATACCTTAAAATTTGTCTTTATTTCCTTGGAATCTACATTGATATTTTATAAATATTTACACACATAAATGGCTTGGAGTGTTGTATGGACCATAAATATTTTAGCTAAATTTGTTTAAATACGTTTTGTTCACTATTCGAAATTATTATATATTATATATTTTTTAGACTGGTACAAGTTTATTGTCGCCAATTTGACTCCATGCATTGTGTGCGCGAAAATAATGGGCAACCCGTTGCTGGCCATCGGGCGCAGCTCCAAAACAATATTAAATTATGAAGTCGATTACTTTGCATTATTTTTAATTTTTTGACAATTATTAAACATTTACCAAAATAAGCGTGATTTAATTTCAAGTTGAAATTTTGTGTGTTTTAAAAAATGTTCTATTTTGATTCTTTAGTGAATTTTGTGTGTGCGATTTCCCATCCCCTGCTGAGGCTGTTTTCTCGGTAATAATTATTGCCATCCTCAACAAATTGTTTCCCCGATTTTATTTTAAGAATTCGCTTTTTGGAATCGATCTACAAAACAACCACGACAGTGGCAATTTTTGACCAAAAAAACAACCATCTTTTTTTCAAAAAAAACAATCATCGGGCGGGCGCAGACAAGATTATGGAGGAGGATGATAGCTCCTCCATCGTTCAACATTGACCACCTCAAGGTGACATCGACACGGGAGGAAACAATTTACAGCATACAATCTAGAAATGATCACCCAAACAAGAGTTGTAGTAATAAAGATTGCACTATGCTACCAGCGACAGAAGCACAACAAAGGCAGTGGACACTATTGGTAATTATTTTCTCAAAATAATTATTAGCATAAAACCTTATTACTTTGTAACGAGTAATGGGGAGAGGTTGATAGTATAAAACATTGTGAGAAACGGCTCCCTCTGAAGTGACGTATAGTTTTCGAGAAAGAAGTACTTTTCCACGAATTTGATTTCGAGACCTCAGATTTAGAATTTGAGGTCTCGAAATCAAGCATCAGGGAGAAAGCACACAACTTCGTGTGACAATGGGTGTTTTTTCTTTCATTATTATCTGGCAACTTCGATTACCGATCGAGCTCAAATTTTCACAGATTTTATGCATCCCGCATGAGAATACACCACTTGTGAAGGCTAGTCTTTGACAATTACCAATAGTGTCCACTGCCTTTAAAATAGCCTCAATCCAGACTCAAGATGCCATTACCTATGAATCTGACCCAAAAAGTTAAAATTATTTAGTGTTCAGGCTACTGTATGTTTTGAAAGCCACTCCATGCGTTTTCATACAGTATAAGTTAATGTCTGATGTTTCTGAAGGTTCTGAAGGGCCGCGGGTCGTATCGGGCATGTATGGATCTAAGATAGAGGGCGTGGTCAGTGATGATGGTGGGGATACTGAGGGGGGCTGAGTGCCAATAAAGGATTGGTGGATCGGGGCTCGGTGCTAGTTCAACAATTTTGTCTTGTGTTATTTCATGGTCTAGAGTTGACAGTTGGGTTGAAGAAAAGTTTTGTCAAGTTTTGTCAGGTTGTATAATATTCAACTTGCATCCCATGAGTATGCCCGCAGAGATAGCCCCGAAGAAGTTCGTGCCTGGTGGGAAATGTTTCAACTTCAGTTTCCTTGGCTGCTGTTTTTTTTATTATTATTTTTTTTTTTTAGTCCTATTTTTTTCTCTTTTTGAGTCTCCGACAGATGTAAAAACCCATTTTTTCCAAAGTGGGATAATGTTTCGGTTTGTCTTTATTGACAATAAAAGGGTACTTTATACGAATGAGGTTGTATAGCGCCCCCTTTTGATAAACTGTAGTGATTTTAGATTGATACCCTGCTGAATTATAGTGGCTTTGTCTTGGTGTGGAGTACAGATACCATCCATATTTTCATGGTAGGCATAGTTTCAGTGTAAACGACTTCAGGTTTTTACAGTCACGCAGTTGGACTCAATAAACGCCGAAAAATTCAAAAATGGTAACTTGACAACTTGTTTTACTATCACAATTTGTGTTTATTATGTTTCTGTACTATTATATATTATTTGTTCTGAAAAATTGTGGAAGAAGGATTATTAAGAATATCTCTTTTTTTTGTTGTATTTGCACACATTTGCTGCCCTACATTTAAACCATGGACTCTCATGGAGCAATAATAAACTATGCTCCATGTTTAAACTTACACATTTTACAAAGTTTTATAAATATATTCAAATTATGAGTAGTTTACAGTATTACTTAGTATCTTAGGATATGAAAGTTTACAATGATTTAGATAGTTATATATCAGGAAGCTTTTAAAGTAGGACAACAATTAGGTTAGTAGGGTGAAGCAGAGGCTTTTGACGTGCCTTACCTATGGACAGACAAACAACATAAAATACTATACAGAAGAAAGAAAACACAAGACAGACTAGACAAACAGAGTACACGACAGAGGCTAATATATGATGGTGAGTAAGTTAACAATATACTTAAATAAACCTACGAATAAGCATCAAGAAGTTGTTTTTTAAATTTTCATTGCAGTCGTGTGGGTCATGTGTGTGGTCGTACGCGTACGGCACTCAATTTTTCCATGGATGGACGATATCTCCATCCATTTTTCAACCCAACCCAACACAAACTCAACATTTCACTTCAGTTTAACCACAGCACAGGGCTCAATCAAATTGTTTAACTTTAACAGTGTCTAACATTGTCAACTTTAGTTTTTGTACAAACTTGCGAAATGTATAAAATAAGCTGGTGGAACTGTACGATGGTGTGTTTGCCCCACTTGTGTGGCCAAGGCTAGCTGAATCCGTAGCCACACATGTCCATACCATTTCCAGTTATGCAGCGCCTCCCCTACCCTACGAGCCAATCGGCAGTATAAACCGGCTGAATGTGTTCACCTAGCTCTTAGCTTGCTTTGTGTGTATTGAATAGTCAAACAAATAAAATGTTAAAAAGAAATTTTTAATTAACGATAACTTTGCTACCTTTCTCCGACTCTAAATTCCTCGATTTGTACATGGCACAGCCATCTTGGAATATGCCAATCAACATGACATCATCGGCCTGCCGAGCTGTGGGCCTGTGAGGGTGCGAATACAAATCAACGGCTATTCTATGTGAATTAAGCTTGGTACTTTTTACGCGCACGCGCTCTGTAGTTCACGAAAAACACCCAAGCTTAATTCACATAAGATAGCCGTTGATTTGTATTCGCACTCCACACACTCCGCCCACAGCTCATGGGCCCTCAGCTAGGCAGGCCGATGATGTCATGCTGATTGGCATATTCCAAGATGGCTGCGCCGTGTACAAATCGAGGAAATTAGAGTCGGAGTAAGGTAGCAAAGTTATCGTTAAAAATTTCTTGTTAAAATTTTATTTGTTTCACTATTCAATACAGACAAAGCAAGCTAAGAGATAGTTGAACACATTCAGCCAGTTTATACTGCCGGGTGGCTTGAGGGGAGGCGCCAGAATTTGAAATTTATTGTTATTTCTTAGCTGCATAAGGAAATGGTATGGACGTGTAACTAAGGATTCAGCTTGCCTTGGCCACACAAGTGGGGCTAGATGGTGTGTCTGTGATTGTGGGGCTCCAGCAAGCCACAAAACCATGATCAATCATCACTGTATCAGTATGATGCACTGTAGTACTGTAGTGTTACAATACATGTAGGTACTAGGCAAAGACAAAAGAAGACAACAAAAACACCTTCTTCAACCCCAAATTAGTACAAAATTTACACAGTCAGCTTCCTTTGTGGTTTATTACTTAATATTTTGACTGATAAGGTCACTGTACCCTTAAGGTGGTCCCCTGGCTACCCTTCCAAGGTTGTATCGTAAACTTGGGTTTGGTTCTTGGCTACACGACTGGTAATGTTTCTGACTGGCACATCAACAAAGATATTGACAAAACAAAGAGACTGCCAAAATAGGGCTAGATAGCTCGATTGGTAGAGCGCTAGCACATTTATCCAGTCCAGTGGTTGTTGGGTTATCACTTCAAGCTGCTTTTTAATCAAAAGATCAATATTAACATAATTTTTCCTATTTTTTAGGCGAGTGCTTTGGGAGTGAGTGACCACCATCAGGAATCGCTGGTGAACTACATGAGGTTCAATCGCTACAAACGCAACCAGAATCTACGTGGTGTTGAAGGTTGCTTTCAGGATCTCAAAGACAGCAGGTAACTCGGCTGTTATGTGGAATTTACAGGAGTAGCAGTGATCAGCTGGGTCCAATTTCATAGCTCTGCTTACCGCCAAATTCTGCGCTTGTGATCACCATTCTTTGCTTGTAGGACAAGGGCCGAATTTCTGCTCAAGCTTTGTAAGCGAATAATGCCTAGTAAGGTGAAGTATGCATGAGCACAAGTAAAATTCCCTGCCAACTTTAGAAATATGCTTGAGTGCGGAATACCCTACTGAAAGGCGCCTATTTTTTGCTTACAGTTAGCAGAGACGTGAAATTATGCTTAGCTTGATGGATTGTTGTGTACAAATACTGCATTTATTACATTTTTAAAGTCAGTGGACACTATCGGTAGTTGTCAAAGACAAGTCTTCTCACTTGGTGTATCTCAACATATGCATAAAATAACAAACCTGTGAAAATTTGAGCTCGATTGGTCATTGGAGTTGCGAGATAACTATGAAAGAAAAAACACCCTTGTCACACGAAGTTGTGTGCATTCAGATGCTTGATTTCGAGACCTCAAATTCTAAACTTGAGGTCTTGAAATAAAATTCGTGGAAAATTACTTCTTTCTCGAAAACTACGTTACTTCAGAGGAATGTTTTATACTATCAACCTCTCCCCATTACTTGTTACCAAGTAAGGTTTTATGCTAATAACTATTTTGAGCAATTACCAAGTGTCCACTACCTTTAACTGTATGGATTATAAAAAATTTTTTTTAATTGTTCAGTGCCCAGGAGCATGCCAGTATGTACATGGATGGGCGCTATATAAATATCCATTATTATTATCATTATTAAGCTTAATCAGAATCAATTTGGTTGTTAGTTTCAGTGATTCTGAGGGGTTCATACAGGGTTAAACATTAAACCAATGCTTGAATTTAACACTGGACTGAAGGCCAAGGGTAGTGATTTTAGTATTAGGCCTATAAACTCATGCCTGGACAAGTCCGGCAGTATTGTGTTTGTGCTCAAACATTGAATGCTTGACCTGAGGGCGCTCTATACTAAGTTGGGTGGTCGGGTTGATGTAGTTATGTATTTTCTTACTTTTTAGTCTCTCGGTTTGATTCCTGCCGGGGGCACAAGGTGAGTTTTATGTCCTAACCTGATTGTGTAGTTTTCCCTGAAATATTTCTGTGAAGTTTTCATCCCACATTAAAATCAAAATTGTTTTCGTTGTTTTGTCTCAATTGTTTTTATGGCTAGTACTAAGTTTGATTAAATTCATCTTTCTTAGAGTCCCTGGCTTCACAGCCAGAGTTAATAAATGAAGTGAAATGGTTCTAAAGTCATTCAATCAATGTTATTATTTAATCTCTCAGGTTGACCGAAGACACTTTTACTGCTGATGAAGTGGTTGAGATGCTTGATGGTCTTGAGGCTGTAGTCCGAGGTGAAGTGGAGTCTGAACTTATTAACACAGCCCACACCAATGTCTTATTACTTCGTCAGCTGTTCCAACAGGCAGAGAAATGGCATCTCAAGCTCATGGCTGATATATCTGAACTGGAAAATCGGTAATTCTCTAAATGTTCCTGCCAGGGAATCATATTAAGGATTCATTTGGTTCATAAAGAGATATCTCCGCCAGGCCCTGCGTCGTATTCCTGTACCCCACAGCTTTAAGATTATTTTCATCACTTGCAAGACAAGTCAGCATGTTGTTTTGAACATTCCCCCTAATAAATACAACACCTTTATATTGAACATGTATAGTGATAGTCCAACAGAACGTTGAGTACAGTCAATCAGCAGATGCAGAAACAAGTCACTCTACTTTAGTGACAACAGGATGTGGAGGTTTAACATCTTAACTGTGTCTTTTTTTCCCCCCAGGGAACTGATAGAAATGATTGCAGACTTTGAAGAGAGTCAGTTTTCCGGAAAGTCAGTAAGTGTCATTTTTATTTTACTGATTGAAAGTTCACAATGCAGGCTTGGAAAGACACAGAAGCTATGGTGTCTGTTGTCTTGGCCTTGGTGCTCCTTCAAAAGCTTCCCACGTACATGAAGTAATTGAAGATTTCCAACTGGACATGTGTATCATGTGTGCCCTTTGTTCTCTCGAAGAAGAAATTGCCTTGCCCTCTCAAAGAAGAAATGGCCTTGCCCTCTCAAAGATGAAATGACCTTGCCCTCTCAAAGATGAATTGACCTTGCCCACTCAAAGATGAAATGACCTTGCCCACTCAAAGATGAAATGGCCTTGCCCTCTAAAAGATGAAATGGCCTTGCCCACTCAAAGATGAAATGACCTTGCCCTCTCAAAGATGAAATGAGCTTGCCCACTCAAAGATGAAATGACCTTGCCCTCTCAAAGATGAAATGGCCTTGCCCTCTCATGGCCTATGGCATTGCCCTCTCTAAGATGAAATGGCCTTGCCCTCTCAAAGATGAAATGGCCTTGCCCACTCAAAGATGAAATGACCTTGCCCTCTCAAAGATGAAATGGCCTTGCCCACTCAAAGATGAAATGACCTTGCCCTCTCAAAGATGAAATGACCTTGCCCACTCAAAGATGAAATGACCTTGCCCTCTCAAAGATGAAATGGCCTTGCCCTCGCAAAGATGAAATGGCCTTGCTCTCTCAAAGATGAAATGGCCTTGCCATCTCAAAGATGAAATAGCCTTGCCATCTCAAAGATGAAATGGCCTTGCCCTCTCAAAGATGAAATAGCCTTGCCCTCTCAAAGATGAAATGGCCTTGCCCTCTCAAAGATGAAATAGCCTTGCCATCTCAAAGATGAAATGGCCTTGCCATCTCAAAGATGAAATAGCCTTGCCCTCTCATAGATGAAATGGCCTTGCCCTCTCAAAGATGAAATGGCCTTGCCCACTCAAAGATGAAATGACCTTGCCCTCTCAAAGATGAAATGACCTTGCCCACTCAAAGATGAAATGACCTTGCCCTCTCAAAGATGAAATGGCCTTGTCCTCTCATGGCCTATGGCATTGCCCTCTCTAAGATGAAATGGCCTTGCCCTCTCAAAGATGAAATGGCCTTACCCACTCAAAGATGAAATGACCTTGCCCTCTCAAAGATGAAATGGCCTTGCCCACTCAAAGATGAAATGACCTTGCCCTCTCAAAGATGAAATGGCCTTGCCCTCTCAAAGATGAAATGGCCTTGCTCTCTCAAAGATGAAATGGCCTTGCCATCTCAAAGATGAAATAGCCTTGCCATCTCAAAGATGAAATGGCCTTGCCCTCTCAAAGATGAAATAGCCTTGCCCTCTCAAAGATGAAATGGCCTTGCCCTCTCAAAGATGAAATAGCCTTGCCATCTCAAAGATGAAATGGCCTTGCCATCTCAAAGATGAAATAGCCTTGCCCTCTCAAAGATGAAATGGCCTTGCCCTCTCAAAGATGAAATGGCCTTGCCCTCTCAAAGATGAAATGGCCTTGCCCTCTCAAAGATGAAATGACCTTGCCCTCTCAAAGATGAAATGACCTTGTCCACTCAAAAATGAAATGACTTTGCCCTCTCAAAGATGAAATGGCCTTGCCCTCTCATGGCCTATGACATTGCCCTCTCTAAGATGAAATGGCCTTGCCCTCTCAAAGATGAAATGAACTTGCCCTCTCAAAGATGAAATAGCCTTGCCATCTCAAAGATGAATAGCCTTGCCATCTCAAAGATGAAATGGCCTTGCCCTCTCAAAGATGAAAATGGCAGACCTGTGTCACAACCAACCTAGTCCTCTTCACACTAAATAATAATTGAGAGATAAAATCTCAGGCTTCACTTTTAATTTATTGTTTTAAAATGTGTTTACAAAGATTCAGCAATACATCAAAAATTCCCATGATTAGGTCTTAAGATTGAGGTACATGTTAGTATGACTAGGCACCTTATTAAAAGTTCAATTACAGATACAAGCGGAGAATATTTACCAATATCTTATTTACTTCACTAGTGCAATTAATTCAAAATAGTTGTTCAGCAGTGTTTAAAAGCCTAAACCAACTGTTTGATTAAATGTAGATACACTAACAAACTAAATCTGACAATTTTATTTCGAAAGGTGGTCAAATCTTTGAGTATCACCAAATCCTGAGCGTTTAATATGTTGATGCAGGAAGTATAATCGCTGATTGGAATACACAGTCTATCTGCTCAGATTACAAATTTGGGCATAAAAACTGTTATTTTTTCAAAGAACCACATTACATATACTTCGAAGCAGGAGATATTTCTCAAAATGCTTTTTGCTATCAAACGCTGCTGGAGTCTTCTTATCAAAAGTTTGTGTTGCCAATAATTTTAATATAGTTATTTAACCAAATGTAAACCTTTCCTTTAATTCTTACAATACAAGCTCTGAGCAATAAGCCACTTGCAAGTTGGATTTTAGTATATTGTCTTGAACAATAATGTGCTTGATCACAAGTTACCACTTAAATTTGAATTCCTCAGATTATTGAGACAGTTGCTATGTCATATGATTTGGGGCAAGCTTTTGCCTAGTTATCTAAGAGACGGTGAACACCTTTACACAATTCAAAATTGATGTGTAAGGCACATTGGTACCAGGGTTTGCTCATCTGGAGGTTGCTATACAAACGCTTGCCCCGAACCATTTGACATAGCAACTGTCCACTATAGTCTTACCTAAAAATGTACTGGCAAATGGTTTATTCCTACTAAAGCAATACTACATTGTCATCTTAGTGACAATTGCCAAACAAAACAACTGAGGGCCAATTGCTGAACCAGCGGTTACGGCATGCCCTTTAGCATCACATATCACACCTCTAGGCCATCTAAAATTTAGCCAAACTTATGCCACAATTTAAGCCACAATTCTGACAATACACATGATACACTTGAATCAAATATTTTACATTTGTATTATAATAGATAAAAGAGGAGATATGTAAAAACATGCAAAAAAGGAAAAGAATAACTATTCATAATAAGTTCCAGCAATTGTTTGTTCCTGTGACGGCTTGAAAAGAACTTTTACTTTGCAGTGATTTCATTACAAACCAAAGGTTGATATCAATTTGTCACATACATTGTATTCTCAGTCAAACTTGAAATTAATATTCTAGTTTCCCAAAATGTTTGAAATTTTACACTAACTACATGCAAGTTGTAAAATAAAATGGGAATAAATTCATTTACATAATACACCACAAAACACTAAAACTATGAATATAATTTAGCTGCTTAATATCAAAGTCCCTTTTGTTGTTGACTTTCTCTAAAGGTGACGAGCAAGCCGACCTTTGAGATGAAGCGTCTTGACCCTATGGCTGGAGAAGGAGAGCAACTTCTCCATGCTGAGATTGCAAGACTCAATGAGGAGAATAACAAACTCAAGGAACGTCTCAAGATGGTTGAGACACAGGTAGGTTCAGTCTAAGTCTGGGTGACTACTGTCGGAGTCGCGACTATTGATTGCTTATGAGGGCGTCGTTGTTATTCCCATTCATAAATGCCCTTTTGTTAAAAAGCATAATAAAGTTATGCAAAACAATTGATTTGTTTTACAGATTTCATAAGTGAAATCTGTAAAATAAATCAATTTTTTTTTAAACCGCAACAATGGCATTGGCGCTCAATGGTTATGCGTATGTGCGCATAGTTCTTGTTTTATGTTGATTGTGTTATGCATAAAATAACGCCACACATAAGCTCCTCTGTCACGCCTTCTTACTGATGTCTTACACGCCTCCACGTGATGGCCTCTGGACCAATCAGACTGGATAAACTGTCCCGGTATTAATAAATATTTATTTTTTAGTTTCTTCCTATTTATCCACATGATGCAAAGTTTTGTTACTTAGGAAGAGGTTTTTTTGGTCACAGGAGATAGGATACACAAAGAACAAAATCAATGGTGGGAAGAGGGACAGAAAAGTAGTTAAATAATGAACGAGGCAGACTAAAAGGAGAAGGTGAAGACAATGTTTTAGTCCTTCAACTTTTTGTTCAGACCAGAGGGTGTTATGGTGTTAAGCCTTTTTTTCCACTTTGTCTCCTCTTCCGTGCGAACCTTTCTAGTGTTTCCTCTTAATCCTAGTGCCTCAATGCCTTGTAAAATCATGTCAGTAATAGAGTGATCGCTCTGACTGAAGTGTTCTCCTATTGTGTCCTTCTTGCCATTGACTGTGGATCTGTGTTTATAGAAACGCTTCTTGAGTGTATTTTTTGTTTGACCTACATATTGTAAACCACATTTTTTGCAAGATATGAGATAGACGAGATTAGTGGTGGTGCAGGTGATATGACCAATTGTCTTATGCTCTATTTGGGTATCTTTCTTGTTGCTCTTGAAGAAGGTTGATTGTTTGATGTGGACACTACAAATGACACAGTTGGAAGTGTCGGATGAACACTGGAAAGTTCCCTGTGGCCTGGGGTCAACATGATCCTGATTTGTTGGGACTTCTTCCTGAACAAAGAGATCCTTGAGACTGGACGGCCATCTGTGAAAGATTTTGAGAGAATCTTCACACGCCACAACCAATTGACCATCTGGCGTGACTGTCATGCCTTGTGGATGTTGACAGTCTTGTATAACACACTCTGTTTGCTGATCAGCAGGATAAAGCTGATGAATCTCGCCTGGTTCAGAAGGGGAAGAGTGTCGCGTTGCAATGTACAAACCGATACCCTTAATAAAACACATACCCGTAGGGTGAAAGGGGGTTTTACCGGATCGACCGATATTCGTTGAACGCACTGTTTTTTCGTTGTAGTCCATCGTGTGCAGTTTGTCACCGTTCCAGTAGATGCACAACTGTGTTTGAATCATCAAAAAGTTACCTATCCCAGAAGCAAGTAGCCTTCTTATTAAGTCTCCATTTGGTTCATAAAGAGATATCTCCTCCAGGCCCTTCGCCTTGTTTCTGCACCCAACGGCTATATGATTATTTTCATCCACTGCAAGACAAGTCAGCGTGCTGTATGACACCTTCCCCCTTTTTGGTTCGAACCGACGAAGTAATTCATATTGCCTGTTGAAGATCTTTACCTCTTGATGATCAATCACAATTAACTGGTCATCTTTATTGACTGCAATACGTTGAGGATTCTTGAGACCTCTGATGTCTAGTTGTTCCGGGTGGGGCTTGCTTTCTGAGATTACTACCAAGACTTTGTTTTTAATATCTGCCAAGATGATATCGTTGTTGGAGAAGGCTGCGACGTCATACGCATGGAGGAGTGTTTTTTTCTCTTCCATCAACTGGAAGGTCGTTATAGATTTGTTTAGTTTCCACTTTGCTTCCTCATGAGGTTGCTCTGCCTCTTCAGCTAGTTTCCTCTCCTCCTCTTTGACGCTTGCAGCAGCTGCTTTAGCACTTTTGGAGATTTTCTTTTTGGTGTCGGTGAACATCTTGTCTGAGGTCTTGGGGGATTGCTCCTCGTAATCAGACCCCAAGGTGTGGATTTGGTGAGATTTCAAGATGCCCATACGCTGATGGGCTCGTTGACATTCTTGACACAGAAAATGATCGCACTTTATGCATTTTGCAATTGCCTGTGTCCCTTCATCACAAGCTTGACATTTGAGCTGTGACATTTGACCCTTAGGTAGCTTTTCCATCACTTTGCTGCCAGTGGCCATCCTTAGGAATGTTTGCTCCTTTGCTGTAGAAAAAAAAAATATATATATATATTTTAAATCTTTCAAGTATCTGGGAAGGAAAAAGAAAAGGCTACGCATGGTATTACATGTAACTTTTAATGCTAAGGGAATATCTCAATTTTGTCAAATGCAGATATCAAATATGTTAGACCAAAAATATTTTTTGGGGGATGCTTGATCTAGCTTAGGGCTTTTAGGTCAACAGTTTTACAATTTTTTTTTTACAATGCCAGAGTCAAATGGAGAAGAAACATACCTAATGAGCTCAACTGCTTTATTTGAAAATAGTGCTTGTAGTAGAAGATTGATCTCATTTGTATTTTAAGTTATAGGTAAGTGAACTTTGATAGCCAACAAAAATAAAAGAAATTTATCAGACTCAAAATAAACATTGCACATCATTGACTTGCCTCAATGACATGACTTGCCTCAATGGCTCTGGGCCTAAGTCCATGTAAATAATTTATGTTGATTTTGAGCAATTTTTTGTTTGAAAATTAAGGATTGCTATTTAAACTTGTTTGTAATGTTCATCATACGTAATGTTGGTAATTGTATACTTGAATAAGGGAATAAAAGGGTAGTGACGAGTTCTTTAACATGCGTTTAAAGCCGGCAGGGTCGGCGGCCATGTGATAAAGGCCCAAGCCGAAGGCGAGGGCCTTTATCGCATGGCAACGACCCTGCAAGGTTTTAAACGGACGTTTAAAAACGAATCACTACTCTTTTATTCCCATTCATCAATGCCCTTTTGTTCAAAAACGTTAACAAAATACAATTATAGACACTTTAACAATTGAAAAGTCGAGCATGTCGAGGTTTGAAATATTTTTTTCAAACATTTTGCGAAGAATCTGTTTGATGTGCTAGGTTGTGTGTACGCGCGCGTACTTAGATTACGCTCTGTTACTATATTAGCTATGAATTGCGTTCCGCGTGATAATCTTGCGCGCCCGACACGCGGAAGCCAGCTGGTTATTAGCACTGGTCATCAAAGATTTTTACACCCCCACGTGATGCACCTCCACCAATCGGAATAGCAAAACTGTCTGAGGTATTTATGAATTTTTATTTATTATCAATGATAATTATCAATAGCAGGGTGGATATGTGCTCATTACAATTCTTTATTACATGTAGGCGTTCGGGCCAACAGCCCAGAACACCTTATTTTTTATTTTATTTTATCTCTTTTTCTTCATACTTCGCTTCCTCTTGTCATCTCTTCATATAAGTTCAATATATCCTCAACCACATAAGCTGTTTTGACAATCTATACCTCATGAAAGGGCTTTATGTACTTCACAAAAATGGAAAACCTTTTGATCTGTTTAAACAGGAAGTGATTGTAAAGTGCTTTGAAAAAGCATAATTTTAGGTTGAAATGTACACCTTTTGATACTTTACCATCATGTAATACAAGTCTGGCAAAGATCTGGTTTAACAACAAAAATGCTGATGACGTCAACAAATATAAGTGCGCCCTCTAGCGGCAGATTAAAAATATCTATAAATTCCCATTTACTAGGATGTCTTGTGTCAGAGTTTATGATAATTGTTTCAAAATTGGTATACATAATTTCAGCATAATAGCAACATATCTGTAGATTCTTAGCTTGATGACGTCATCATGTGTCACATGGTTTGCTTTAAAGGTGCACTTTTCAAAGCTGTTGTCTGCCAAACCAAAAGTTTGATTGAGGTGAAACTTGGTCTATTGTAAGTCAAGGACAATATCTGCTTCAATTTGAAGTGACGTCATGATAACATCATCATGTTGTATGGACAATCTTGATCATTTATTACAAATCTGGCATACAGGCCGTTGAGAATCTTTCAGTAAAGCGTTGGAGAAGGCAGTGTTCTCCACACATGTAATGTTGGAGGGCAAGCCACCCCTCCCAAGGTTTAAGAATTGGCCACCCTGCTAACTTAATTGGTTGCCCCTCCCAAAAATAATGACAAACAGACTATTTTTAGCCAGCATTTATGATCAATGGGAAGGGTATTCAAAATGATTGCTTTGTTTACAATTAAAATCTGTTTAATCTCATGTGAACTCAGTTTTCTTATTGATTGAAAACTTTCTATCAACAAACTTGAGCGAATATCACTTGTTGCTGTTTTTCATTAAAGAAGGTCTTTCAAGGCACTGGACACCTTGTCTTTGTCAAAGACCAGCCTTCTCACTTGGTGTACATACATTGTACACCTCCATGACTCCACATAAAATAACAAACCTGTGAAAACTTGAACTTAATTGGTGGCCGAAGTTGCGAGAGAATAATGGAAGAAAAACACCCTTTTAAGTTGCACAAGTTGTGTGGTTATGCCTTGATTTTGAAACCTCAGCTGATCGAAACTAGGCGCGCGCCATGTGAGTACCATCTACATGTAGCTCCATGGTATTACCATGAAGTAATGCTTGTTTCACGTACCCTGTAGACCCCAATGAGCAGTGCAAATGTACAACTACATGCCGACTGATCTTTGCATATTTTTGACATAATTATAACCATAGAGCAAGTCATTTCTCTATGATATAAAACAAATATTACCAATTAACACTGCTATTAATAGTATTAGAGCACTTACCTCATCCAGCAATAACTGGAGTCCTTCAGATCGCCGAGGTAGAAATCTTCCAAAGAGTTTAAACAGACAACAATTTCAGGTCAAGAACATTACAGTTTACACCATAGTGAAACAGCTGTTATGTATTTCCGGTTCACTGTGTTATCAGAATGCGGAACAACGAACTAGGCCTATTATTATATACTACTCCTGCTTCATTCCAGAACTTTCCACAGGACCATCGACCATGTGACCTGTGTATGGCACGCCTGTATAAACAATATGTTTGTTGTACTTATGGAGCGCCTTTGTGCTACAAGCACAACCATGGCAGCCACGTCTTGTTGTCAGTACATGATAAAAGGTTGTAAAGTACATTATTGATGTTAGGACTTGCACAAGTTTATTTTGGTTGTTAAGTGACGTCACATAGCCCGCACTGGGCGTGCGCGTAAAGCTCATGTTTTAACACGGATATTGTTGTTGAGCATGTTCAGCTCACACATGCTTTGAAGTTCAGAATTACAAATACAATTATTGAGTGTTCTTAGTAGTTATAAATACTTGGAGTACCGGTAATCTTAATACACAAAGGTCATTAGATTCTACTCCATCATGTCTATAATACCATGGAGGTAGTCTACCGATATGTGATTGTGTATAGGCTTCTCCAATTCCAACCATCGTGTATCAAGGTTAAAGGTCACTAAACAATGAGTAGACCTCATAATAGTCAGACTAACAAAAATACGTCAGAACTGTGAGTTTTGTAAAGACTTTAGTAGAATCTGTTCAGTGCGTGACCTGACCTTGGAATGTTTTTGAAATGAGTGGATGTATAAAATTGGGAAATAACAGTTGTGCATGATGGGAATGTAACTAATTCTTGCATGTCCTGGATGTGGAAAAATACAGGACCCTATTTATATTAACTTTGCTTGCAAAATGACAGAGTAGTGTTTAAGAGACTTGTTTAAATAAAAATTTGTTTTGCCCTTACAACGGATTTGTTTTTTATTCATTCTACACTCAGTGCTTTCCGAGTCCAAAGAAAAAGACCCACAAGCTCGAGTGGGATTTGAACCCATAACCTTTGCAATTGCTAGTGCAGATGTCTCGTTAGTAAAATATTAGTTTTGTGTGATTACTTGATAGAATATCTTTTCTAGGCCTATTTTTTCTTTTCGTTTCTGATTTAATCTTTTAAACAAAGGACTTGGAAACAATGAACCATTGGAACGGTTGTGTTTAATGCCTTGCTCGAAGATCTGTTATTTGTCAATATTTTGTTAAGCGGATTATACTGCATTTTTCTTTCAAGTTGTTGTCTAGCTGTTCAAGCTTATTTGATCATGGTTTGATGATTGGCCATTACAATAACGGCTTTCCAAAAGTCTGATTTGGGTTCAGAAACACAAATGTCAAAACAGACGAGCTTTTAAAAAATCTGCAAATTTCAATGAGAAAACGTTTCAATAGTGATGGGTGTCTGAGTTTCACTGTCATCGTTTGTTTGTAGCAATAAAAAAAAAAAAAAAAAAACTCTTTCCCATCAATCAAAATATTAAATGTTTTGGTAAGCTGCCAGTGATAAAGTGCTTTCGAAAGATTTATAACATGTATAAACATACATATTCCTTTATAACATGTATAAACAAAGATTTATAACATGTATAAACATACATATTCCTTTATAACATGTATAAACAAAGATTTATAACATGTAGAAACATACATATTCCTTTATAACATGTATAAACATACATATTCCTTTATAACATGAATAAACATACATATTCCTTTATAACATGTATAAACATACATATTCCTTTATAACATGTATAAACATACATATTCCTTTATAACATGTAGAAACATACATATTCCTTTATAACATGTATAAACATACATATTCCTTTATAACATGTAGAAACATACATATTCCTTTATAACATGTAGAAACATACATATTCCTTTATAACATGTAGAAACATACATATTCCTTTATAACATGTATAAACATACATATTCCTTTATAACATGTATAAACATACATATTCCTTTATAACATGTAGAAACATACATATTCCTTTATAACATGTATAAACATACATATTCCTTTATAACATGTAGAAACATACATATTCCTTTATAACATGTAGAAACATACATATTCCTTTATAACATGTAGAAACATACATATTCCTTTATAACATGTAGAAACATACATATTCCTTTGTTGTGTGTGTAGGCAACAGCAGCCTTGGCAGATCGTTCTCGTCTACAAGCTGATCTACACAACACTCAGGATGAATTGGGTAATATGAAATCAAGGCAGCCAATGAAGAACACTAGTGGTCTCAGCGATCTGGAACATCAGATGTCCACCGTCAAATCAGAAATGGAGAAGGTAAAAACAGCCTCAGCAATATCTTAGGAAAAGGGAGAGTTGCTACTCGGGCGGGATTTGAACCCAAGACATCTGCTGTTATAGAGAGTTGTAGGATGATCTAGGGTCTAATCCTGTACATTAGCAGCAGGTTCTGCTAATGATTTAATGAATCTTCACCGGGGATATGATTATTCATTTGGGTTCACCCTTAGTGGGAATGGATCAAACTAAAATGAGAATAGTGATAAGGGCTGTGCATCTACAGTTATTTTCCAAAAGGGTTAAATTGAATTTGTGACTTCTGGTTAACTGTTCAACTGTTTCTAATGAAAACAATACAAGGCATTTATATGGCACTCTGCTAAGAACACAGCGCCTCATAGTCCGAATAAATATTATTGTCAACAACAGAACTCAATACAAAGAAATGAAGAAAATGCGTCAAAACAAACTTATCCTAAGCTGTTAAATAGGTGAGGTTTTGAGTTGGCACTTGAAGGTTGCAGTAGATAGAACACAGCAGCTTGTTCCACAATTAAGCTGCAACAACAGAAAGAGTCCTTTCCTTTGGAGCGCAAAACCATTTCTATAGATTCCAATTAGAACTGTATGAGCCAGACCTTTGAAAGAAGCAAATGTCAACACACTTGCCAGAATAGAACACTACAGCTTGTCTTCTTTGTCACGAATCCACAAATAACACAGGTTTGGCGGCCTACTATGCAAAAAATGTAGGGGATTAAAAAATACTGTATATCAGATAAGACATTTCTGCCAAAAAAGGATGTCTATCATTCTCCCTAGATGTCCAAACCCAGTTTCTGATGATAATCATTATTAAACATAATATTCCAATTATCTGTTCTAAAAAAAGAATCGGTTTACTGAAAAGTTGCCAGCTTTCTGCTATTATGACAATCCTAGCATAAAATAGAAGTGCCTTTTTGTGTTAAATGTTTTATCCCTTCTTACAGAATCTCAAGTTGAGTTCACAGAAAGCGGACGGTCTAGAAGGAGATTTGACGCAAACTAAACACAAACTCTTGGAGATGAAGGCTCAATTGGAGATGACAGAAAAGGCAAGAAACGATCCACTCCCACAAAATAATAAAGTTTTGTTAAATTGTTACCAGGGCGCAATTTCATAGAGCTGCTCAAGCACATAAAGTTGCTAAGCCAAAAAAACTATGCTAACCAGAATAAGGATACCAGCCAAAACACCATGTGCCATGCACTATGTCTGACTGGTATCCTGCTGATTTTTGCCAAGCACAAAATGAACTGCTTATAAAAGTAGCTGTATGAAATGGGGCCCTGTTACAAAGGGTAAAGCCATTACTCTCCCAGAGCAAGGCTTTAATTTTGGTTACATCTCTTTCTGAACGAGCCATTTGATAAAAAATATCTTTTGCAGAGACCCTTGCTCAAGGTTGCAAATGAACAACAAAGTTTAATCCAATTTTCTGTAACCTTATTCATATTGCCGGACCATTCATTGATGTCCAGGTGCGGTCTTTACACAATTTATTAACTGTGCATGCTTGCAATATCATTTCAAGTGGAGAATGAACATACATAGTACACAGTCAACCCTCCTACTGTCATGACTGTCTGACAATTAGAAATCATCCACTGTGGTTTTTAATGATAAACTTTTCAATCGTGCAATACCGTATCATGTTGTGAATTCATCTACACAGCATGCACATAGTTTTGTGTACAGTCGCTTCACCAAACACAACCCGGGCAGTTGGAATGGTTGGTCAAATTGAGCGGCAAATGTTATTATAACGTGGGAGGGATTTAAGCAAGTATGCTTCACCACTTTAAAAACTTCCAATTTAATATTATCTTGTGACTATTTTGATTCTATTTTCAGGAATTAGAGAAGAAGTTCAGCCAGACCGGCGCCTACAAGAATCTTAAGTCCATGCTGTCAAAGAAGAACGATCAGCTGAAAGACCTAAGATCCCGACTACGGCAATACGAACCAGATAACTAAGAGCCACTCAGACAGTACCTGGACCCACTGTTCCTCTACAGACCTAGCTCCCAGTTTCAGCTCAGCCTCCTCGCCGCCCCCCCCCCCCCCCCCAATGTGTGGTAAATCTAAATTTAGGGGGTATTTATGTTTTTAAGCATCAGTGAATAGGCATTGTGGGAAGTACTAGCTAGAGTCTAAAACTGTTTGTGTGTGGCAGCTGGGCCCACTTTCATAGAGCTACTTAAGTAACTGAATATGCTAAGCAGAATTGAGTAGGATTCCAGTCACCTGACGCTGTATTTTGGCTGCATGGTATCCTTGTTCTGGTTAGCATACCTTTATTTTGCTTAGCTTTTGTGCTCTATGAAAATGAGATGTGGCAAATAATATTGATTTCATGCTGGTGTGTTTGTTATTGACTAAAACACAAACAACTCCAAAACACAAACAAATAACTAACAATAACAATGACTAATTATCATCTCTTTGTAATAGCGTAATGGTTTTCAAAGCCTGTGCAATCTAGGACAGCAATCTTCACTGTTACTCCACTGATTTAAGTATTCCAGATTTCATCAGTAGTTTTCAGATGCAGATCAAAGTAAACTGTGGTTTGTGAATCGTTTAATAAGGTGAAAGATCAGTACATGTATTTAGGGATGTAAACAATTGTATCATTTATGAAAGTTATTCTTAAGATTATGTGTGTAGATGGCTAGTTAAATTTAAAAACTGATATTTTATAAAGGTCATCGTGTGAGATAGTACAGCAGGGTGTCCACAGTACAAATAATTTGCAAAAAAAGACCAGGATTCCAGTCAAACATAGTTGATGTGACATTGTGTATATTGTGGCTTGTATCTATATTAAGCATATTATTTTAGTGTGCTTATAGCTACTTTACTAGCAACTCTATGAGATTGGGCCCAGGTGGTCCAATTTTGAAAAACAATATTTGTCAATACCTAGATTTTGTACATATTAAACCAGACACAAGTTTTCAAAGTTTAAAAGGTTTTTTTTTTACTCACACTACATGAAAGTTGCAGACCTGAAAAAATAGCCTACCTTTTAAGGTTTGGCTCTGTTCTGAATTCCAACTCTGTCTTTACTGTTTTACAAAAGGATTACACAGTTTTCAATTATACCTTATGTTCTTATATCAGTAATTGGAAAAAAGATGTTCCTGGAAAAAAGTCTGATTTATGACATATGTATTTCCCATAGAGAAGGTGCATATTAATTTGGTTTAAATCAATACTTCAAAAAGAAGTGATGTGCTTTCCCCGTTATTTTGTTTATTTCCTAGAATATTTATAAACTATTACATGTATTCGGCAGGAAGATAATTTATTTAGATTTACAATTGATAAAACCTCCTTCTTCAGTTTTCTCACCATTTTGAACCATCGACTGAGAAGCGGTTGAGCAGTGTATGGTGGAAATTGAGCAGTGTATGGTGGAAAACTGTGCATTACTGGTATAATAATATAATAACTGGATTTACATAGCGCCAAATTCCCAAAGGTATGTGAACTGTGTGGGTATAATTGGCATGTTATTATGGGTTAGCATAATGATCTAGTACCATTTCTAACAAAAGTTAATTAATTAAATGGTCAGAGAGTTGGAGTATTTGACTGTGCGGTGTGTAGATGTATACTCTACTCAATATTCCAGGCTAGCATAGATTATCTATTCACAATCCATAGTGGATGATATTGAAGGGTCAAACTGAAGGAGGGTTAATGTTTTTGCTGTTATAAATAGTTGTAAAATTACGGTTGGATGGGTTTTAGTCTTTGTATTCTTGTTGCCTAAGCTTATATCATGTATAGGTACCAAGGTCATTCAAACTTAATTAAAGATCACCATTTAAAGAAACTTGTTACAAAAAATGTGAGTTTGTACGTAATTCATTTATTTAACACATCTTTCTTGTTATCAATATCATCCATGAACTACTAATTTTAAACCCTGCGGCTCATTAATCTACACCTTAACATCCCCTTCCCCCACACCCAGACATTTCTGAAGGAAACTTATTCTGGTGACAAGATTTTCTTCAACAATTGTGATTGTGTTATGTTCATGTTTTCTTAACAAAAGAAATGTTTACTATGTTAATTGAATGGCCATAAAAATGGTTATCAACTAGAAGGCAATTATGGCACAACTGTAGACAAAAAGTAACCAGAAAGCTATCCATTAACACTTTTTTAATACTTTTGTGGGTGATGATGCACTTAAATAATTGTAATCAGTTGTTCTAATTAACGTTGGCGAGACTCGATCAATTTCGGCTCAATAATTAACTGTGGTTCTTTATGCAAGTCAGTCTGGTATTTAGGGGTGGTACATTTTTTAGGGTATAAAAAAGACCTGCCAATATTCGAAAAGAACTTGACAGATTTAAAGTCAAACTATAATTTACAGTTTTGTCACGAAAACTCTGAGACTCCTAAATAAATGTGGACAGTTCCCCTGTAAATTAATGTTGTAAAGTTTAGTGAAAGTGCGCAGGGTTTGGCACATAAAAAAATCATCAACGCAACCGCTAGTGTTGAATAGCGCCCTCACTTGGTCAAGTGTTGATAAACTTGCAGTATGGTTCCCGCCTCTCTTCCATTTGCCCTTAATATAAAGTCATAATGCATTTTGTGCATCTTTTCCTTCTTGTCAAATCATTGTTGTCCAGTCTACAGGAAATATGCGCAATCGTGATTGTCAGTGACAAACTGTGACTGTCGAATTCGTCACAAAATACATCCATTTTCGCCAACTCTGATACATTGATGAAAGTGAGATGATTACAGCTAGACTTGAGAAAGGTAAGTCCTTGTGGATGTATTAGATTTCAGTGAAGGGATGCTTTTTTATGATGGCGTAGTAAACGTCTAAAATCATCTAGTTTTTTTTTCACTAGACGGACGGGTCCCCACGGAAGACGATGGGCAACCTAGCGGCGAGTGGCGGGTTCTGGTTTTAAAATGTTGTTTTGTGCATATCGCATCGATGTAGACTTCCTTGCGCTAGTTTCTCTCACTGATGATTGATACGCCGTTCGAAGTTAAATAATTCTGTTCACACACAATCAAATTATTGTGCATTTCATTTTCACTGTGTATATATTTTGTACTTGCTTGTTCCTTCCTCCACCTGCACCTGTCCACTGCCTGTACTACTAGTATTAATTTAAAGTATGTGTACAGGTATAAACTGTATCTACCTACATCTGTAAGTAAGTACTAACTAATTGTAACGTAAGTGTAACGTTAGTTGCGATAATGTAACCCTCCTCCCGACAGTGCTACAGTGCGTGCGCGCCATTATGAGTGAACGGTGTGCATTGCAAACGGACAGCGCGCTTACGCACTGCAACATTGTAACACCCCTTTTACAGAATGGTTTAGCCCAACAACAAAATATTGCGTTTGCAAAGCGATGCGACAGGTTCAAAATATGAACCTGGGAATTCGCTCCGCGATCTGGTAAGTTTTTGTCCATTTTTCTTTGAAATATTTCCTAAATGGTGTTTTGAGTATTATGGCAGGCTGCATTAGACATTGCGGATTAAGTTCGTACCCTCAGAATTTGTGTCATGATTTTTGAAAGTGGTAAAAATGGGGCAAATCTGGTGACTAGCTGTCAAAATTGTATGTGTTGGACCAGATCAACCGTTTCCGCTCGAAACAAACTCGTAACCCTCCGGCCTGGCGGCCGTCGGGAGGAGGGTTACGTTATCGCAACTAGTGTAACGTAAGTGTATAATTAATAATTAAACTCTCTCTCTGTACTGTTCTGTATTCTGTGTAGTGTGACGTTATTTTATCAGTTTACAATAGCCTAGGCCTAGCCCTATATATAGGCTTATAGTTTATAGCTTTTTATAGGCCTAGGCGTTATTTATATTTTATATTATTATCAGCCTCGATTTCTTCAGCATCAGTCTAAATAAAGTACTCTGAACTATCCTGATTTCGTTTTCAATGAGCCCTAGATAGGGCAACAGAAAGGCCTAGGCCTCCGAAGCCCCCGTGTAATTCTAGGCAATTGTAGTCCAGCAGTCTAGACTACATGTACACTGACTGCAACATTTCCTGCTCGAGGATTTCAAAGCTTACCTTACATGTACCTTGCTCACACCCAACCAGGCCATGCTATTCATGCTGTTAAAAAAAAAAAAATTCTAGAATTAGTATGTTGACGTCATTGTGAAATTTTAAGTTCTTATATTTATTTGACGTTGACTAAACTCTCCATTTTTACAGGGCGCATAACTCAACAATAGTAATCATTCAACATCGTGGTAACGGCAATGGAGTTTTACTCCAACAATCCAGTCATGGCTGTGGCCTCCTGCTTACCAGATAGTGGAGGAGTAGAATCCCAGGTACTAGACTCGGGGGGTCGCCAGACTGATTCATGTTCTACCAGTGATGACAGAGAGGGTGCAGTTATGGACTCTGGTGGAGACGGGGAACCATTCCTATCTTCATTGGCTGATGAGTCAGGTAACTGTTCATTTACATGTATTCTACTCATTGACTGATTGATGTCAAGTTGGTACTTTAGTACTGCTAGGGAGACGGGGAACCATTCCTATCTTCATTGGCTGATGAGTCAGGTAACTGTTCATTTACATGTATTCTACTCATTGACTGATTGATGTCAAGTTGGTACTTTAGTACTGCTAGGGAGACGGGGAACCATTCCTATCTTCATTGGCTGATGAGTCAGGTAACTGTTCATTTACATGTATTCTACTCATTGACTGATTGATGTCAAGTTGGTACTTTAGTACTGCTAGGGAGACGGGGAACCATTCCTATCTTCATTGGCTGATGAGTCAGGTAACTGTTCATTTACATGTATTCTACTCATTGACTGATTGATGTCAAGTTGGTACTTTAGTACTGCTTGTTTCGACTAAAAATCATACTTTGTGAATGGTTTGTAGAAACTAACTAGAAAATATCATGGCAGTTACCAGTTGAATGGCTTCTGACTGGCACCCCAAACAAAGTTATTGAAAAC